>NW_005054333.1:3465636-3467184 GCF_000277835.1 Geospiza fortis | reverse complement strand
TGCCGGGGTTCAGGCTGGGGATGCTCTGCTGGAAAGGAGGAGGAATCAGTGTCGAGTGTGAAAGCGTCGAGTTCTTGATTGATGAACTTTGAAATGTATCACCGACAGGGGGAAAAGATGTCAGGCACTCAGCAAGCGATGGCTGGCTATTGATAAAACCGATCTCTCGCTCAAATGCGAAATTCATGGCCTTCAACTGGCAGCCCCCGCGGAGAAAAAGTTCCCTCGGATTCAGGGGCCTCGGGGGGAGGGGAAGGCCCAGGAAAAAGGAGAGAGAGGAGAAAAAAATATAGCATAGAAGATCGCTGGTGGGGTGTTTTTTTTCTAATTCACTGATTACAGCCGTATGGGGACCGTGCTACTATTAAACTATTGAATTCATGGAGACAAGGTTGAAATTGGACCGAATTGGCTGTCACATGATTGCCTCTGCCCAATGACAATTTGGGCTTTAATCAAAAGAAGCCACTGTCTGTTTGATTGATCCAAAAAAGTCGGGAAGGAACGCCTCATTGGGGGCCAGAAAGGCTTTATTTACACTTTTTTTTAAAGGGGGAAATGATATCTCGAGTATCTATCCCCTTGGCGTCCTAATCTGAAATGATCGGGGGTGGGGAGGAGGGTGCGTGTGCGTGGATATGTTTGTGAGAGAGGCTGCGAGTGTGTGTGTGTGTGTGTGTGTGTGTGTGTGTGTGTGTGTGTGTGTGTGGCTGCTTGTCCTGCAGCCTGCTGCCTTCCTCGCATCCACCCGCACACTCTTCTCTCATTGTTTGGGACTGTCAGGAAAACGCTTTGCACCTCACAAATCATTTAAGCACCTCAATCTGACGCCTTGAGTCATTAACAAAGTAATCCATTAATCTTCAAAGTTTTGACACCGTCAGGCCCCCGCATAAGAAGTTGCACCCAGGCAGGAGTCTGAAGCAGAGGGTCTTGAATTTTTCCTAGGAATAGCACTTCCTCCAAAACTAGTTTCTCCTTCCCGACGCAGCCTCAGTGGTCTCCTTTGTATTTTCTGTTTGTTTATTTGGCTTTGTGTTCTTGTTTGATTTTTCTTTCTTTTTTTTCCTTTTTTCCTCTTTTTTTTTTTTCTTATTTTTTGGCGGCTATCGGGTGTACAGTATGGAGAGCAATCGGTCGCCGGTGCTGAGCCATTGTTTATCAGGATCTTCCTCAGCAACCTTGCTTCGAGGGGACGAGTCACACAGGCAGCAGCCCTGGCGCTTCATGACTTCCCTCTCCAGTTGGCTTCCCGGGATTGGACCGTAACACATAACCCTAGGAGAACCTCTCTGGGCGAGCCAAATCGCGAGGCTGCAAGCGCGTCTGGCTGTTGCCTCTTTAAAAAAAAGTATATATCCCGTGCCTTAGCTTGCAAACGATACTCCCGTCTGCTGGCATAATTTGCTTAATAACCGTAGTAGGCTGGGTCTGGTGAGTATTTTCGATTACCAGGAAATATATGGGCTGGTAGCGGGTTTGTTTTCAAGGGGCCAGACAGAGCGAAAATGCTGCGGGGTTCTGACTTGAGAGACGGCACTCGCCTCC
>NW_005054333.1:3463608-3465347 GCF_000277835.1 Geospiza fortis | reverse complement strand
AAAAAGAAAAAAATACGGGGGGGTGGAGGGAGGGGAAACAGAAAACAAGACCCAAAGCACTCAGTGGATCAGTCTGCGTCCAGTCTGCACGAAGTGCATTTTAAAAAATCGGTTTTAAGTTAATGCACCCACAAGATATAGCATATCTGCGAAGGCATTGGAGAGAGGGGGAGGGGAGGGGCCGAGAGGCTTTAAATGGGCTTTTTGGTGGTTGCTTGTTTAAATAAAATATAGAACGAGACTTGTCATTTAATCCCTCAAAAGGGATGCCTTACAAATATCGATGCTGTTGGAAAATGCAAAGGGTTTAATTTTCTTGCTTTTAGTCCAAACAAAGCTCTGGTGGTGTCTGCCCGCGATCAATCTTGGCCGCCAAAAGGTTTGACAGCTACTGGCCCTTAAGAACACATTTAAAGCTTCTTGCTCTTTCCAAGATCAAATGTGGCCGTGAAAAGAGGCAGAGCAAGAAACGCAAGTAAACAAGGAAAAAAGCTGCTTTTAAAATATGCTGGCAGAGGACTGGGCTGCTTGTGGAAAAAGTCCGGTTTTATTTTGCTTCTTGATGGCTACGTTTTCTTTTCTTTTCTCTGATTTCTTTTTAATTTTTTTCCCCTCTGGAAAATATTGGGATTAAGAGCAGGATGACAAATAATAAAGAGAGAGGTTTGGACTTTAACCAGGCTTTGTGAGTAAAACCTGTGTGGGTGTCTCTATTCTGCACATTTGTTTCTTGTGGTCAGCCTAATACAAAAACCACCTGGAACAAAACCTTTGCAGAGAGGACGCGAAATTCTTGGGAGAATCAATTACTTCTGCCTCCAGGGGCATCTTTTAATCGGACGAATCTTAAATGCAAAATTACAAATTCTTATTTGCAACCTACAGGCTCTGAAGAGAGGATTGAATACGGTTTATGAAAAGAAGGGGGAAAAATCGCCTGTATTTTTCTTTCTTCGGGGTGGGAGGGGAGTGAAACGCCAACTTCCTTCTATTTGAACGTTTTCCTAAGTGCAATTCGTGGTGCTAAAGGAACCACGCAGTAAGTATCGTGACTGTACCGTTACCTTTTGTTGTATCTAACCTAACTGATCCGAGAGCTGGGGCGGGGGGGGGGAGACCGGAATTCTATACGGGTACTCCTTTGAAACGAGCTTTGTCCCGCAATGTTGCAAAAATGCTTCCTTCGCCTACAAAAATAATAATCAGTCGCTGGTCTGTATTGTGTAATAATCAGATTTCAGTGAAAAATATTAGCCTACATAGCCTTTCCTTCCACGGTTACATGTCTATATATACAATAAACAGCACGGTATAAATCTATTTGCTATCCTTTTCTTTGACTGGGCATGCTTTATCTATTTATGCAGAAAAGCTCCATATAGATTCACGGATGCATGACAATGTTTCAGCATCAGGCAAGGATGGTTCTGGGAACAAGGTAAAGCCCAAAGATTAATAATATTTCAGCATGAGACCAAAATGGCGACATTTTTTTTCTGCGCTCTAAAAGATACAGATGGTGAACAGCGTGCGTTATTATCTACACAGCACAGGAATATGTCTTTATAAACGTGCAGGGGTATATTTTAGCTAGTCTATTAAGGTCCGTTTTGATTTATCTTTCAAGTTTCAATCTAAAAATTACGGACATTTTGCCTGAAAGGAAGAAAAATCGGATTTAAGCACAAGCTTGCGGGTTTCTCCATTCCACCTCGATCCGATTCGGACCGGGACCCCTA
>NW_005054333.1:3458484-3463150 GCF_000277835.1 Geospiza fortis | reverse complement strand
CGGGCACCGCGCAGCGGGTGCGGGAGGAGGCGGCGGTCGCGGGCCCTGAAACCCTACTGGAAGAAAGGAAGGGAAAAAAAAAAAAAAAGGGAAAAAGAGAGAGAAGGGAAAAGAAAAATCTCTCTCCCTGCCTATGAAATGCTGAAAAGGCATCGCCGGGCCCTTCGGGTGAGCAGACCCTCGTGTAAGTTTACAGACGAGTTTCCTAGCTCCCCACGTCATGAAGGGCTTTCCATTCCCCTGCGCTGCGAAGAACATGTCCTTAACTCTTTATTATTCAGAATAAAAACTTTATTTTTTTTTCCAGAACGTGAGCAGCAAGGAATGTATAACTTTCAAAACAAATCTAGCCTTTTCAGCTTCACACACTTTTTGCCTAGCTGGATGTTACAAGCATAAAGTATTCAAACTGCGATCTTTTTTCCCAGATTTTATTGCATCGTCATCATCATTATTATCACTATTTTTAATAAAAGGAGTTAATAGTTTCCTTTCAAATGATATTTCTAACACGTGCCGATATGCCATCTAATATATGGCCTCCTGAATATTCAGGGTACAGATTTTTTTATATATATATAAATATGAACAAATGGGGATAAATAAAATTTTAAACACTTAGATTATTCAATGTTTGCAAAAAAAAAATATAAATAAATCTGAATGTTCACCAGCATACACACATTGAAAGACTTACACGTATCAATAATTGTCCAGGAAGTCCCTGTCCAAGCGCTTTTGATGTCTTTCTTGCTATTTAAAAGAAGTGCAATAAAAAAAATTGCTTCCCCGTGGGATCAATCATGTACGAACAAATTCACATTTAAGAATTCCTTTTATAGAAAATTTGTTCATATACCCTGTTTTGATAAAAGTGTAGAAGGTAAAGTATAAAGCCTCTGCATACTCCCAAAGTGAGACACAAGGCTACAGTTCAAGAAGATAAATATCCACTAGTGAAACTATAGAGCAATTCAAGCAACAAATATTGCTACGTCACATAAACTAGAAAACGCTTTTACGAAAGGAAACAAAACAAACCAAAATGAACAAAAGAAACGAGAAGGGAAGGGGAGGGCACATGTTGGGGGGAGGAGAGAGAAGGGAAGGGATGAGTACTTTCCAAAACTTGGGGGGCTTGCTGTTCCTCTTAGTGACTCCTGTCTCTTACAGATGAGTGAGTTTGGGCGCTTCCTGAATTCTTCCCTGAGAAGGATGGTGAGCAGTAAGGTCTGTGTATGTTGGATGCGGATCACAAGGTCCATGGTGGTGATTGTTGGCCATTGGCCCGGGCCCACTGTAGTCCATGTTGGCAGAGGGAGGATGAGGGAGATGAGTTAGACCAAAGATGGAAGGCCCAGAATTGGTCATGGTCTCCACGTAGTTGCCCCCTACATAGACGGGGCTTCCCTGTATATGTGGATTCCCATAACCGTTGCCTTGAAGAGGATGAGTATCGTATTCAGGTGTCACAGCTGCTGTCCCCGTGTATCTCTTTTGAGGAGGTGGGCAATTATTAAGAGGAGCAGTATACGATGCAGGGATGCCATAGGTGTTTTGATGAGGCTTGTTAAATGGTGGAGGCGACTGGGGTTCGTAGGGGACACTGTTTACTAAAGAATGCATAGAGTTTAGATATCCCCCAGCAGCTGGAGGGACGGGGCTTCTGCTTGGGGACTGTCCTCCTGAAGAGGTCATCATACCCTTTCCCTTTTGATCCTTTTTGTATTTCATTCTGCGGTTTTGAAACCAGATTTTGATCTGTCTTTCTGTGAGATTGAGCAAATTAGCCATTTCTACCCTTCGTGGCCTGCAAAGGTACCTATTGAAGTGGAACTCCTTTTCCAGTTCTACCAGCTGGGCACTTGTGTAAGCTGTACGGGCTCGCTTAGAGGAGGCTTGCCCTGGAGGGCTTTTATCACCAGCACAACTCTCACCTATGTAAATCACACAAAGAACACAATCAGCATGGCAAACCTACACACGGCAACATGAGAAAATGGCCAACAGCACCAGCACCTGGAGACTTCAGCTCCCAAAGGCAAGATGGATGCCCATGCGTGCAATGAGTACTCCCCCAAGGCATGAGCTCAGTTGTGCCAAGCTCCAAGCCTCGAAAGAGTTCCTTGAACGCATTAGTGTCGCTGTATGACTACACTCGCTTCCCCTAAGAATGACAGCATCCAACCTATCTCCAGCTTGGTAAAGAGGAGCAAGGAAGGTTCAGGGAAACACAGCGAGGTTTACAAGTGCTGAAACTGAACCTGTGGCTCTGCTGACTTAGTGGGATCAGAGTCTTCAAGAAATAGCTGTTCTCCATATATATATATATATATATATGTATATTTTATATATATACATCAGCTACAAATGCCTGAAAGCTAGATATCTACAATACAAAAATTTTAACATATAAATATAGAATTATCGGTCTAGTGGATTTTTTTATCATGTCTGGTATATCACATGTACATATGGTAGTGATTGGGAAGCATAATATGTATAAAGAAGAACATACAGGAGCTAGGCTTGCGTATAGGCATGGAGATATATCTAAATCTCACTGCTTTTTAATTAAATAAATACATGATATGGAAGGTTGAAAACAGCAGTCTTACCACAGCTTTAAAAAGCAGGCCAGCAAAACATTTGCTAAAGTTTTAAGCTCTATTTCCAAGGCACATTTAAGCAGAAAAGAGGAAGAAATCAGAATAACCTGACTTCTGGTCTTTGGAGGTAGCACTGGTGTTATCAGTTTGGGTTTCCTTGAGTAATAAAAGCATTGATATACACTTCCATCCCTCAAATAATGTTTTATGG
Source organism: Geospiza fortis (assembly GCF_000277835.1). Taxonomy (NCBI): domain Eukaryota; kingdom Metazoa; phylum Chordata; class Aves; order Passeriformes; family Thraupidae; genus Geospiza; species Geospiza fortis. Next base: position 3,460,330 of record NW_005054333.1, on the reverse strand, counting down.
GCTGAAGTTTATAGCACTCCTGAATGATTTTTGTTTACCAGGCTTGTAACTTTGCCAATCAGCTTATTAAAATAGGAAGAGGTTCTGACTGCATGCAGGGCATTGATCCTGCCTGCACATGATTATGAGCTATTTTATTCCCGTTACACTTCAGCAGAGATAGGTCACTGTCTTATTAATCTAACAGCACCATGCCAACAAAGTACTTGGGACAAGCCTCTGGCTTAAGGCCTGGGCTGCTCCACACTGACATGATTTACTGAAGGGGGGATTACCTAAGAAATGTGATAGATGCTGGAGGGCACAAGTGGTTCTGCCACTAGGAAGCAAAGTCAATTCAGATCCCTTCTGCAAGGCTGGGAAAGTTTTGTATGGGGTGTTTATTCACCGAGCTCCCCTCAGTGAATAAGCTGAGTGATGGCAAGCCCTTTCCAAAAGTTTCATGGGGTCAACTCAGAGGGTAAAAAAGCCCCCACCCTCCCCTCCCTGAAGTGAAGGTGGGTAAGATAGCCCTCCTCCCCACCGGATGCACAGTCAGCCCAAGAGTACCCAGGGAGAGGGGGAGCACGTTTCATACCTGAACTGGAACTGCTGTTTTTCTGCTTTGTGTTTTGCCGAGACTCTTTCATCCATGGGAATATCTGTTTGGACACGGTGGGTGAGTTAAGAGCTGGGCTCTTGGTGGGGTTGGCCGGGGCAGGGTTGCTGCTGGCATTTTGAGATGGTGAGGTGGAGGTCGGAGGTGGAGGCTGTGACTGCTGGGCTGGAGGCGGCTGCGGTGGAGCCTGTGGGTCAGCGAGGCTGGGGGGCTGGAGAGTCTGGCTGGGGAGGGTCCTCATGCAACTCTCACTGATGTCATTGGCCTTGTGGTGGGACACAGAGCTGCCGGGGGACTGGAGGGAGCACGCGGGGCGGTGGTACTCAGTTTCCACGAGTGATGAAGATGGAGGATATTGCTGCTGACTCGCATTATAAGTGAAACCATTTGCTCCTTGGTAGGGGTAGGCACCATAGATTGCAGAGCTGTCGTAGTAGGTCGCTTTTTGCATTTCGTTGTTTCCCAATATTTATTTCGCAAACTGACAGGGTCTTGACACCCTTGGAGAATAACATTGGCACCCCTCTGTCACGTGGCGCTCTTCCTCCAATGGCCTCTCCGGGCAGACCTGGGGTGTGGGGAGAGCAGAGCAGGGTGAAGAAATGGTACAAATCCATCTTACTTTCAATAGCTAAGTGACATGAAAGCCATAAAAGAAAAAGTGGTCAGCAATATTTAGCAGCATGACTTGGCCTCAGGCGTGGAGCATTTCGATATAAAAGCTGCCTGGATTTACTGGCAGCTACAAATACGTGCTTTGCTGCACCGGGATAGAGGCTTTCTAGGTTTGTTTTTTTATTATTATTTCTTTCTTGTTAAGGAACAGAGCAAGCGGGTTGATCTTTTATCACCAAGAGGCTGTTTTAATACCGGTCTCTGAGATAAGGGTGATCGAGGAATTGGTAATGCAAAGGGGCTGGGCTATTACTTCAGTCCAAATCTAAGATCAAACCCTCTCCTTTAACCAGCGTTGTTTTATTTTTAGCCTTTCTCTCCTGGTTACGGCTCTTCATACAACTTCAAAGAAATATATGAGGTGGTTCCTGTCTACGTGTGGCAGGGGGCAGGAGCAGGGTGGAAAGGTTTCCTAGGCAGGGATATTTAAACACCCCGACCCCAAGTGATGGATTTTGGCTTGTCTATGAAATGCTCGATAGGAAAATAAACCAAGACAGCACCTTCTCCCCTCCGTGCCCGCACACCGCCCCGAGCCGCCCAGGTCACGCACCCTGGCAGCAGCGGTTTCTG
>NW_005054333.1:3458068-3458390 GCF_000277835.1 Geospiza fortis | reverse complement strand
GTCGTTGGTTTGTTTTTTTCAGCAGTTATTTTCAAGACACTAACTTTTCGTGGAATCAGCCAGATCCTACCTGTTAAAACATGATGGATTGGGGGAAAAAAACACACCAGAAACCCAGAAACCTGAAAAACCAGCGTTCATCTCCATGACCACGGCTTGAACTTTCCTTCCAACTTAGCGATAATAGGTTCTGTCTTGGAAACTGCTATGTAATTTGATGTATGAGGGTCACTTGGCTGGGGAGAGGGTGGACACAAACTCAGAGAATGCTTCTCCTGCCCGGGCGAATCCCTTCCCCCCCCACCCTTCTTTTTTTTTTTTT
>NW_005054333.1:3456341-3458033 GCF_000277835.1 Geospiza fortis | reverse complement strand
CGCCCCCCGCCCAAATTAAAGTCTACTCGTCACCTGCCTGAAAATAACCAATTAAAGAATCGCCCGTATTAATGAGAGAGGAGACCTGTGCATAACCTCCGATCTAGGAGGTGTTTCCACACGCACTCACATTGTTCTCAGAAACTGAAGTGCGTTTCTCACCGTCCTCCTAACCCCTTGCTGGCAAATAACCACGTCTTTTCAGATCAGAAGGGCCTCCTTCCTTTTACCACTTTCCCTATACTTAAGCAGCTGGGTATTTTCACCCCAAAACATCTAACGAGGACAAATGCTTAGGGGCGAAAAGCCTTACACAACACAAGCACCAAACGAGCTCATTCTACGCCTTTCAAGTTATACAAGTTCTTAGAAAACAGTATTCCCTTTGTCAGATCGTAACAAAATGAAGGTAACACACCTACAGCAGGGCGGTTACCCTGTTATTGCACTAATCAAGCTCTTTGGATGCTATTAAGCTAATAAGCCAATGGAGATCTGAAGCACATACACAATTTCCAGCTCCTCGCCTCTCCTTGCCTGTGCTATCGAGGCCTGGTGTGATTTTTCTCAATTCCTTTGAAAGAGAGACTATAGACACCACTACCAGAGGAGAAGGAGGAAACAATCAGCCAGCGGTGATTTCACAAAGGCACCCGCCTTTCATGACCGCGACACCAAATATTTCACCTTCCTTCGGCCGCTGCGAAGTTTTGTGGCGCTGGCAGGACGGGCAGCGCGGAGCGAGGGTGCGGGGTGCTCTGCTCCCGTAGCTGCCGGCCTGCAGACAATAGGCAACTTTACTTGGAAGGCAAAATATTATTGGAGCTTCGGCCGTCTGCCAGCAAGTAAAAAAAAAAAATCAGACCCCGAGTTTGGGTTCGCCAAGTTAATCACTTCCTACAAAGTTATAGAGAAGCGAGGGTAACCTGAGGAGCGCCCGGTCATTCCAGGAGAAAGTGGGAATAGCGGGATTAAGAGCGACAACGATCCCGGCAGCGTCCTAACGGGACAGGGGAGAGGAGGTGGATTCACCACCCCAGCCGGTGCCTGGGATGGGAAGAGCTCTCCTCTCCCCTTCGAAGACAAAAAGGCAGGTCTTACAAACACAAATGGGCCCCCAATCTTTCCAATGCCTGTTTTATCGGCTCCGTCTCGGTCTGTGCAATACACGACTCTGCACTTTACCAACTTCTCTCCCCCCACCCAGACAGCCCAGAAACAGCAGATGAAAATTGCTTGGGGAGGCAAGTCCGCTTGGTTTCCCCCACTCCCCACTTCAGCTCTCTTCTACCCTGTCCTTCCTTGTGCTTCCCCCCTTCCCAATCACACCAGATCTCTACCCTGTAACACCCAACAGAGCCCCAAACTCTGACTCTCGGACGAAAAACCAGGCAGCCCCCCTGAAAGATTTCCTGAAAGATAAAGTTGAGGGAAGGTGGGGGGTGGGGGGAAGAGAGGAGAGAGAGCTGCCTGAACACGAAGTGTAAGGGTATCAGTCACTGCCTGGAAGGAAGCCCCAGCTTGTGAACTCTTCTTGAACCGACATTTAAGTCTACGGTCATAAATCACTGGGACATAACCCCCGCCATTCACGACTGATAGCAGCGTATTTGTGGCCTGCTTACCTTAACTTCTGACGACTGAGGCGGAAGCCAGCATGCTCGCGCGCTCTCTCTCTCTCTCTCCCTCTCT
>NW_005054333.1:3445633-3456240 GCF_000277835.1 Geospiza fortis | reverse complement strand
TCATCTGCGGCCGGCACCCCCGGGCCGAGAGGGGCGAGTCCTGCCCCGCACGGGATGGGGTCGATTGCTCCGCACACCCGCCTACCCCGCTCCCCTGACGCTTCAAGCTGCGCACCCTACCCCGAGCCGGTCCTCGGCGTACCGTGCTCCCCCTGCGCGGGGCACGGAGGACGGGGATGTTTCCCAGGGCTGCTCTGGGAAGGGAAGGAGAAAGAGGGAAGGAGGGGGGTGTGGGGGGAATTGGGGGGGGAGCGCAGGAGCACGGCAGTGAAGGAGTGCGTTCCCCCCGCACCCGGGCGTCACCGAAGTCCAGGAAAATTATGCTAATGAAGACAAACGGCGCTCACAAAGGGTCGCTCTCACCAGCCTCCTGGGTGCTGCTGTGGGGGTTTGAGTTTGTCCCTCTTACCGGTGGGCTTGGGGGGCAGCTGCAGAATAGCCCCTGTGCCGCTCCCCACGGCCGAGAGCCCCGCACAGCCCCGGCTGAGTCCCGGGGAGGGGAGCAAAGCCCGCAGAGCCGGGGCTGGGTCCGGAGAGCCAACCGAAGCCCACCAGGATCCCCGCTCTGGGCAATGCTTTCAGAGCCACGCTGGAAATCATTAGAGTTACTAATTATTAACTCATGCATGCGTGAGCGCACACACACACAGATGTACACACAGACACCCCCCTGCCCCCCTCAAATATCCCCAGCGCCCGGGACGGGCACAGAGGCGCTCACGCACGCACATGTGCTGCACAGACGGGTCGGGGTGCCCGCAGCACCCCGTGGGGACGCGTGGGTGGGAGCCTCGCGTGGACGCGGGCCCGGCGCCTCACGGCTCGCCTTCGCCTCCTTTCCGCGGCGCAGCCGAGGAAGGCGCTGGCCTCTTTCCTCAGCGCCACGGGCTTTGGGGGTGGTGGTGTCCCCCCGGTTTCCCGCACCAGAAAAACGGCGGCGACCGTGCGAACGAGAACTTAAACAAACTTGCGGATCCTGCCCTTTTGGCAGGCAGTAACGGGGCTCTGGGCTCCGAGCATGAAGCGGAGCCTGCGAATAAAATCTAGGTGTAAACTTGACGTTACTTCGTTAATTAAGGCATTATAAATATAACTAGTCCGTTTAAAGCACGAGGGAACGCAGCGTCATCTTTAAACACAAACAAAGCGAGGGGGAAGCGAGAAATAAAAAGCACTATAAGACTGGGGTGGCCTCTTACGCATACCAATGGTTTTTGTCATTTATGGCTATGCAAGATTTATGACTTCGTGCACCAAAGCTGTAAACAGAGCGCTAAAACAGAAAACACTTGCTCCTTATGGCATAAGTGAGAAGGCACCACATGAAAGGGGAAGCGGCCAGCGTAGGAGGAGAGAAGAGGCAAAAATCCTTCGTATGCGTTTTGCTTCAAACAATCCTGTGAATGTTGCTTTGGAAGAAAAAAAAAAGTCTTTTTAGTCAATAATCAACCCCACACTTTCTTCTGAAACTGCTGATCTGCCATTCGCCCACTTGCCCGGCCAAATACTGAGAGAGGCAGCGCTGCGCCCCGACGGAGCCCCCCGGACTGGCGAGGAGGATTTGGACAGGGAGAGAAAAGATGGGGACTGCCGAAATCTGCGGACACCGGAGAGCCTGCCGGTTTGGGGGGCCCCGCCGAAAGCCGGGCGAGTTTTTCCTAAGAGCGCGTTTCAACTTGGGAGCCATCTCCAGCGGGATTTTCGGACTAAATGTCTGTATTTAAGGACGGGGAACGGGAAGCGGGGGGAGTTTGTTTTTTTTTTTTTTTTTAATGAAAGGATATGTAAAGACTTTAATCGTGAGAACCGAAGTGGTTCATAGGAATATGGAAGCGTTTCTTCCATTCATCTTACTGCCTGCAAAGAGTATTTCGCGAGATTTCTCCAATTAGTCCCATTTCCCCACGCCCCCCCTCTCCCCAAAGAGGTAATTTTAAACATGAGAAGATGATTATTTTTTTTTATGTCTCCTATGATGTCGGGATAAGTGTCCCAACGCACAGATCCCCGCTGCTTTTATCTGCCTTTCCCTCCCAGAGGCCGAATATTTTCTTTCTGCTCCATTCCACGGAGAGAGATAGGGCTCAGCTCGGGGGGGGGACGGGCAGTGTTTGGGGCTGATTTCTGAGTCAGAAATGACCTGCCTTTTCTCCCCGAAGAGTCCCACTCCGTGGCGCTCCCTCCCCTCCCTCCCCCCACCTCCCTCGAATTACTATTTTCCGAATAAAATAATGCCTGTAAAGCGCCTTGTCCTTGGATGCCCCGAAATGGAAGCAGGCAGCACCATAATTCAGGGCTGCTTCTGGGGCAGCTCCTAGAGATGAAATAGCAGGGCAGGGAGTTGAGGGAGAAGGGGGCCTGTCCTGGAAGTGGTGCTTGTCCAAGTCGTTAGAGAGTTAGAAGGGGATATCAGCTGAATTAGAGAGGGACTGAATTAGAGAAGCAAGCGGTGGTCAATCTAAATTGTTGTTTATATTTTCTAACACTAGAGAGGGAACGCAATCTTTGCTATTTGCTCAACAGACTGAAGTTATTTACAGAACTCGCCGAAATCCCCCTTTCCTCCAGAACTCTTCTTGCTTTCTTTTACTCTAGAGCAGGACTGTATTATTTATGAGTGTTTTAACTGGGTCAATATGCATCCAAACTGGGTCATAAATCAGAGGAAAGACTGCCAAGTAATTTAGCTGCAATTAAAGCTTGGATTTTATTTTTGAGGCACATTTTGGCTCATTTCAAAATATAGCAATGCCAGTGTTGGCTTTTAGACATACAGATGGGAGCAAAAGAGCTCTCCTCCTCTTGCTGAAGAGAGAGAAGTGCTTCAGTGTGGCGAGAAGGGGAAATAAAATTTATTTGGGTCAGTTCTGCTTCGAGAGCCGCTTTAAAGAGCAGGGAAACGTGAGACCCTCCAAACATCACCCTGAAGGTCTCTGCAGAATGACCGCGAATAGCTTCGAGTGGAAATAACCTTTTTTTTTGGTGCTCTCAGTGGAGTTTTCATCATCGTTCACTTTTCTCCCTCTCTCCCTCTCTTTCTGACCCCTTAGAAGACGAGCAATTACAAACAGCGCGTAACTGGACACAAAATGGCTCAACAGGAATAAGCGAGAGACATGGAACAAACTGGAGGAAAGCGAGTCCCAGGGCTCCAACCTTTCCCAAAGCCGAGGCAGAACGGGGAAACAGGGTTTCATTTAGCATTTTGTCCTCTTTCGATAGCCAAGTAATCTTTCATTTTTGTCGTTTAAAGTACATTTATATCTATGCATTCACACTGATAAGTATACACAAATACTTAGATATTTGTATATATGGATATATCTATATTTATGTATGTGACCGCATGGATATTAATTTAGAGCAAGTATCTGTTCTCCTAGAAGATACTTTCCACTTCTCTCCTTTTAATTCTCTCTTTCCAGATCCCCATTCAGAGAGGCAGAATAAACCTCCACATTTTCAAGGCTGATTTATTGTTAGAAGCCGTGGCTGGCTCTTGGTTCAGCTCCTTCTCACCGCGGAGAAATAAAGAGGAGCGCCTTGGCTCATTTGGGAAGGGGAAGCTTTGCCATAGAGCTGAGCACTCATGCAGCGCTCCTCGCACAATAAACAAAGTACCACTAAAGCATCATAAATAAAATGGCAGCACGATCGCACAGTCATCGATTTACAGAGCGGCAGCGGCCGAACAAACACCCATAAAACAACAACCGCCGCCGCACACTCGAGCACGACCCCGACAGAGGAGCATCACACACCCCCCACATCGCTTTCTCCTACTCGCCCAAATACATAAATAAATAAACACACAAACGCACAAATAAAATAATAGAATAAAATTAAGGGGGGAAATATTCAAGCACGGCAATAAAAGAGTCTTCCCATCTCCAGTCGGTCATAAATAATGGTAAAATGGCAATCGAGGGGCTGTAGCGGAGGCAGCTGGCCATCAGCAGCAGTGTGGGATCTCTATGGAGAAAAATAAATAAAGAAGCAAACTCTGCCTGCTCTGCTCGCTGCAAGGGTAGAGTTGAATATTTACCACAGCAAATTGAAACAAAGGGGGAAGCAGCCTGGCTCCGGGTGCACACACACCCGCACGCACACACACGCACTCACTCCAGCCTCTGCTACTGACCTTTGCCTCGAACAGCAATAACTCACCACATAAATGAACAATCAACGGAAATACCTTAAAATAAAATCCATCCTTTCTAACGAAGCATTTCGTCCTCTCGGCTCGACAATAACCTTTCCATAAGGAACGAAAGCTGTCAGCGAAATGGCCAGCTCTTGTGGGGACGGTGATGGGGGCAGGAGGAAAAAAAATAATAGAAAGCAGTGCTTGCTCTGAACAGAAACTGGAAAAGCGTAATCGCAGACGGAGCCAGACCGGGTCTCCACTCCAAATGCCACAATAATGCGCTGTATTATGTGCTCACGTGGTCATACGTCAACTTAAATCCTTTTATTTGAAATAGGGAATCATTGAAGGAACAGGGTTTCTTAGCGTGAGCCTTCGCTTTTTAAAGCCTTAACCCAATATGTTAAAAGAGTTTTAAGGGAGGAGAAAAAAAATCTAAGAGATGCAGATGACTATGGGGCGAGATTGGTCTGATTCTCTTTCCTCCCACACCAATATTTCTTTACAGAAAACCCATTGGAAGGTAAGAGGAATCCTTATAACGCTGCACTTTGATACTTAGCCTAATTAACCGGCGTTGGCTCCCGAGGCCCGGCACTCTGCTCCACGTCGTCGCATGTCCTCTGCAAGCCCCGAAGAAAGCCCAAATCTTAATGCTATTATTTCCAGCCCCCTTCTAAACGGGACGATTACCAGCCTTCCCCCCACCCCCAGCTCCCTCTACCCTGCCATTGTACAGGGCTTGCTCAACTCCCACACGCTACATCAGGGCTCCTGTAGAAACTAAAAAGACCTATAATTACCTGACAAAGGCAAAAAAGAGTCTCTTCTAAGAGGCTAGTTGATTTTTGTCCTCGTAACACACTATGAAGAATACACCTTCCTTCACTGGCGTGCCTCTGAATTTTGCAAAATCTTTTGGGACCTTGCTGTTAAACCTGTGCTTACGCATTTCCTATACAGCTAGTTTGAGTGATGCACAAAATTATAGGTTTCTAGCGTTGGAAAAGGGAAAAAAAAATTGGGGAGGGGGAGTTCTTTGCCTAAGGGGAAAAAATTAAGGAAAAAAAAAAAACCAACAAAGTTGTATGTGGCCCCTGAGCCAGGCAGCTTCGCCTGTGTGTGAACCCATCACATCTTCCCTGTAAGATTGTTTAACTTGTGCTATTGACACAATAAGCTAAACAAACAAAAGAAACCCTCCACTCACACAACTTTTCTGGAAGGAGTCAAAGTAAATCAGATAGTCCACGCTTTTACCGTGTTCCTGGTTCAGTTCTGTGGCTCCAGCATTGTGCATCATCATGTGTACACCTTTGCCCAAATCTTTCCGCCATCTCCCATGAGCTCAAAGAAGCCAACTGCATATCCCCTCTTACTGTTTCACCTACACTTCATTGAACAGAATGGAAGGAGATTTCTTTTTAAGGATGACTTTTAGTGTTAGTGTAAGGTTTTTAGTGACAAGCCTTATTATACTCTCTCCTGAATTGTAAAAGTGGGCCACTGGAATGTAAACCCATTCCTAGCAGTGTACAGTAGTGGCATTGCAGCAAAGTCAGCGCGACGTTACAGCAGGAGAAAACTTTGCAATTTTTCACGTGGAAGTGACTAAGCTTGTACCAGGGTATACATATATTATCCCTCACTGGGAACTGGAATAAAAACTACAAATGCCCCAGGAAAGAGGGGGCATTAGACACACTCGACATGCCCGAGTCTGTAACTATCAGCTTGCCTGGTAACTCCGCAGCTCTCATACTTATTGTAAACCAAGGCCGATATTTGCTTGAGGTGGATTCTCAGCTCTTTTAAATTTGGTGAGTTTGCATCCCATGGAGGAAACACACAGAGAAGTTCTTCTGCAACAATGAAACTGAAATTAATGGGGAATGGAGCAGATGTTGAAAAAAGCGAAACAAGTCTTTCTTGGGGCTGTTGTAAAAAGTTATCGACTGCTTTGCGTCAAAAGTAGAAAGATGGCTTTAGAAGTTACAGTCTTGAGCAAATAGAAACTACAAAAGCAATAAATCACAATCATAAGTCATCTGAAATGCCTTAACGCTAGCTGTGGCTATTGGCTTCAAAACCTTGTTTCTGTGAACATCTTTATTGGTATTAATGGTCAAGTTAATCCTAAAACTACTGTTTAACAATTAACTTGGTGTATATAGTGGGGAAACTAATTAATTCTTAAGAAAAGTAACTTCTTGACGTGTGAATATCTTTCACAGAGTGTGCTTTGGGAAGGCAGAAGGGGGAGTCTGCCTAACTTTGTGCTGTCCTGAATTGCAGCTGAAAATTGTTCTCTTCCGCCGAATTTGGAGAAAGTTTTCTTTGCCCTAGTAGCGTGATTACGAGGTTTCAGATGCAAATTCAAATGATGCTGCGAGTCGCAGGCGCTAGACTTCCCTCGCCACCCCATTACTTCCTTTGTTCCTGTTCCTGGACACCCAACGTTGTTTACCTTGATGATTTGGAGACCCGAAGGAGTGTTTCTAGTAGAAAAAATATGGACTTTATCAGTAGGTGTACTACTGATTTTTCTGTGCTTTATACACATGCCTTGGAGCTGAGTTTGAATTCCAGCCTCAGTAACAACAAACAGATCTGAGTTCATAACGTGCCTTCATTAAGGGAGACCCTTTGTGCCCGTTCTGGCATCAATAGCCAATCTTAGCATTAATGCTATTTGAAGTTACCTTCGATATAATTGGAGTTAGAATTTTTACTGTGCTTCAAGTTTACTTTTATGCCAGTCGGTAAGAGGTGTGCCTATCACTCCCATGTGGAGATGAAATGGGAATCACCCGTACGATATAAGTACTTATTTCCTCACTACCTCGAAAGATTTGCAATCTGCTGGGGTGCAGAGCTGTTTACCTACATCCGTGCGCCTGATAAAGTTGGCCTTTGATCATTCCCAAGTAGATAAAAAGAGCAGCGTTATCGACTGTGCCCTTGCGAGAGAAGTTCTGCTCAGAGTCAGCTGAGTCTGCCGGTGTTGGGTCCGCTAAGGAATCCCAAATATCTCTGCCCGCCATGCTGTGGGTACATGCCACCGGAGGAAGGTTCTTTCGTACCGCGTTTTCGCTTTCAATTTCCGAACGCAAGCGTGAATAGACATTTGCAGCGCCTTTTTGTAGTTAAGATTTAAGCAGATCATTAAGCCAACACAAAGAGCCCTTGTAGTCCTGTAATTTATGGCCGCTTTTAAAAGGTAGTAAAATACACTAATTGTACATCAACATCCAAAAAGGAGCAGGTAAATCTAGCAGGAATTTGAGCTAATTCTATGTAATCCTCCCCTCTCGACGGCCGGCATAAAAAAAAATTTGTCACTATGGAAAGCATTTCTTTTCTCCTGCCAGAGGACCACGCACATCAAGGACTTCAGCAACTCCGAACCACCAGACACCGACCTCCACTCAGCGCAAAGCAGGCCAGACGGACAAACACCCGAAATCTATTCGCGAACCATTCTGTTGTACGCACGCAGACAAAAATCAGGTTTTCTAACATCCCCACATGCACTTCTCGTTTCCAGGACCGGCTGCGGAACTCCTCGAGGAGGAGGCGAACAGACAAGCCGCGATAAGCAGCCATTCAACACCGAACTGGCTCCAACCCTCTCTCCCTCGCCTTGTGCCTTTGATTTCGGAAGGAGCTAAGAACGGACAAAGAAATTCTCTAACTCTTTCGCTCTTCAGATGACTTTGCATCCTTCCTGTCCCCAATGCCTTTATAAGGATGGCGATCACTCAGGTCCCGTACACTTCTTTGTCTGCCCAGACACGCGCATTCACCACCCACGGAAGATGAATAGAGCCAATCCAGAAAAAAAAAATTCCAGCTAGGTTAAATATTTATCGCAACAACAACAAAATCTCATTCCAGCAGTCTTGTTCTTCATGCAGGTACCAGGCAAATCGCATTCTTACAGCCGCCACCGGCGCAAAGGCAGCGGCCGCTGCCCGGCTCTTACCTCCTCCAGCTGCGCAGGGTTGGGCAGAGGCGCTCCCAGCTCCTTCCACCGCCCCGGCCGAGCGGCTTCGTTTCGGGGCTCCCTGTAAACAAGCAACAAACAGTGCCTTACCGGGGAGTGCAGGGGGAGGTATTTTGCTCCTTCATTGGCAGTACATGGTTTGCCGGGTGCGCTGGGAGAGCCCGGAGAGGGGCGGGCGGGGATGGAGCGGGCTCGGGCTCCCGCGAGGAGCGTGGATTCCCACCCGGGTGAGGAGCACGGGGAGCTGAGAAATAAAAGCGTGCAGTTGTTTTGGTTGGGGTTTTTTTCCTTATTTTTTTTCCCCTGTAGACAGCTATGCCTTCTGTCTCCAAGTGTTTGGAAATATTGTCATTCCAAACTCTTGTTACATGAATGTCTGCTTTATTTTCCTCTGGGAAACCTTTGTTTAGGATCATTTAATCAAGAACAGACATTAAACACAAGTCGTGGTGTTCATCTCTGCTGAATAAAACTCGGAAAGGATTCCAGTTTAAATGCGGGGCGTATTGTGGTTGGGCTTTTATTCAAACGGTTAGCCGGGGCCCAATCCTGCCACCACAAGCTCACTAAGAGACTAACAATTGACCTCAGCGAAGCGGGATCGGGCCCAAATGCTTAAAAAAAATAAATAAAAAAATAATAAAAAAGTTCACGAACACAACATACGCACACACAAAAAAAAAAAAACAGCGACGAAAAAGCCGACATCCATGAAAGCCATTGACAGAGGGAAAAAAACTGGGCTGCTTCTTCTCCCCTAAAATAAACAGTATTGCTGGTCCAAAAAGACAATAGTCAGGTTATTTGCATGCCACTTACTGAATCACTTTTACATATGAATTAATATTTTCAATCTGTATTCCGTCTTGCTAATAAAACCCATCAAACGCATCTTACAATCGTCAGTAAATGTAAATGCTAATAATTAAATAACACCGTTCTTGCTGAAGGGTGTTATCTGAGCCCTGGAAATATTAAGTCTGTCTTGGGACAACTTTTCGAGCAGATACTTTGCTTTGGTAATTTAGTAGTTCCATAATTACACTAATAATTTTAAATTTGGTGTTGAACTCCAGTCTACATAAAATCATGCAATAATAGCCTACTAAACTGTTTATTGCTGTCTCATAAATTTGCGAGCGCTGACTGCTAAAATCTACTGGCAAACACAAAAGAAAATGGAAAGTTCGAACTGCAATCACAGAGCCCGGGCGCTGCTTCCTGGGGTTATCCTTTGCTCTACCTTTCCTTCCACTCGGCTTCAGCACAGGGGGAACCCCCCGGCATTTTAGGCTCAAAGTCGTACCTTAGCTGTTTTGATCCCTAATCAATAATCGTGTTACAAGCAGCAATAATCATCGATCAAGCGTGTCGTGACTGGGTTGTCCCACTCGTGTTAAATATGGAGCGTGTATCTGAAAACGGTGCCAGCGACTTTCTGTTATTTATTTTGGAGCTATTAGGTCACGCTACCATATTTTACACTGCCACGGTCCTTTAAAGTATACTGTTTCTTGAAAGAGTTGCTAAGTAGCAATAAAGCACTTTAAAAAAACTATGACTTTTTTTTCTTTTTTTTCTTTTTTTTTTTTTAATTTGTTGTTATCCCAAGCTCTAATATTCATCGCGGCGCTCAAAGTTCGTACATAAATCGTTCAGACTAATGAGTCATAGAGAAATTCGCCCATGACTTTTCCTTTGCAATGCTCACTGCCTTTCCATTGCTTTTTTGGCCATGTATTAAGAGACGGTGATTTATTAACGCCAGGAAAATTGAACAAAGCAGGTCCTCCTGCACTGTGGCACCCAGCCTTCCACAGTGTGAATTAGAACATTATCAAGTGTGTTTGCCTCCGTAACACTTAATCACCAAAAGCCATAATGTGACCACAAGGCAGCTAAAACAAAGATTTAACATTTCTAAATATTAAACTTGTTAAGCAAATGCTCAGCAGACAAAGCAAGCACAAACAATTAAAGTCATCAAGCTAGAAATACACACTACCTACTTACCAACACAGACCCTATTGCTTGCTTAAGAAGTTTCTAATCTTTCAAGATAAATCAGGTGGGTTTTTTTTAAATGGAAAAAAAAAAAAAAAAAAGAAAAAAGGAAAGAAAGAAAGAAAAACAAACTCCAGTAACAAGGAGTTGAGTTTCACTTCTGAGAGAATCACTCCTAGTGAGGACTGACGGCCACAGATCCATTCCTGACTATCTGCATTAATTATTTAATGAGTCACGTGACCCTAAAGATTAAAATTTCAATATCTCCCCCAGAACAGACGCAACACCTTTATCTGCTAGCGCAGGGATGTTCGTACTTGGGTCCCCTAATCTCTACTGCCTTTGACAGCTCCTCAGTTTCCAGGGAGAGCTCTGGGGCATTATTAACAAGGGTTTGTCCCGTTCTGCACAGCGAGCCGGGGCAGCTTTGCACCCTCCTCCCCCCCC
>NW_005054333.1:3440868-3445308 GCF_000277835.1 Geospiza fortis | reverse complement strand
GGGAGAGCCCGGGCTGCCCGAACGCGGCCCCGACGCCAGGCGGGGAGGAGGGGAGAGCTGGACTTCACTGCAAGCCTGTCAGGATCTCCGCCTGTGCGAGGGCTCCCCCCACCCCTTCCTCGTTTACAAACACAGGACAAGAAGAGCTGGGACTGCAAGCACCCTGGGGGAAAAAAATTTAAAAGAAAAGAAAAGAAAAGGAAGAAAAAAAGAAAAAAATCCTAGCATTGCGTAATCCCCCCATGCAGGATGGCCCTGGTTATTAAATACCACAAGGCGCTTGTCACAGTTCAGCTCCTCCTGTAATGAAACACCAGGTATAGCAAGAGCTTGCAGGAGAAACGAGGATGGGGATCTCGGAAGAGGAGTATTTTTCTTAGTGGGTGGAGGGGAGGTGGGTGCCGGGGTTAACCGAGTGGCGTTCCCTGCTGACAGCAAATTGACTCCGAGGTGATTTGGTCTTTCTTTGAAATATTGACACACTTCCACTTCCAGCGTTTTGAGCTGTGCTCGCCTTTGTGGCCAGAGCAGATAAATCCGTGTGTGAGAGACACCGGGAGAGCGAGAGAGAGGGAGGGGGGGAGAGACATTTAGGTCCAAGTGCCGGATTAAAAAGAATACTGTCTTTAAAGGTCAAGGGTTTGAAGGGTCAGTCTGCTCCTCTAAAAAAAACAATTAATGGGATAGAAAATTTGTCCTCTCGGTGAACTCCTGGTTGCCTTAGCAAAGGGAGCACAATGCGAGAATTTAAACAGGACGATGTAATTTTTGAGGTTATTGTAAAGACGGGAGGTATTGGACGGGGAGCAGAGGGCTCCCAGCCCGGGAGCAGCATTCTGCTCCCAGCACAGGCAGAAGGGGAAGAGAAGGAAGGAGAATTTACCTTAAACGATGATAATCGGCCATGGGGTATTTTGCAGTCCGCAGTTCAATCTCCAGCAAGAGAATGTACATTTTTTTAGGAGACAGCCAAGATGCTGTGTCTTTACACATGACCACTTTTTTTTTTCCCCCAGGAAAATCCTTTGCGTCTTCACAGACTTTTCCAAGAGAATGCCTTTCAGAACCGCTGTTGAATTACAAAGAAGTATTTATTGTAGGAGGTGATTAATGATTCTCCCTAAAATTGCTATTTGCAGCGTGATTTCATTTCTCTTTACAATGGGAGCAAACCAGGTTTGTACGCATAGGCTGCACACTAAAGAAATCCTGCACTGCCAGTTAATATGTTTCAGCTGGAATTTTGCTCAGTTGTACTAATTTTGGCTCTAAACACATTAAGGGATTCTCAAGCAATAAACCAAATGAAGAGCTACACATTTGCAGATAGAAGTTACCTGACATACAGCCATATTTTTTTCCCCCTTATAAGGAGACAGCTGGCGACTCAGGATTTAGTAAACAGCAATATGTGAGCAGAAGTGGGCTTTTCAGGCCTGCTCCTTGGTCAGGTATGGGGACAGCCGTGTTTGCTGAGGGTGTTTACAGCTGCCACCTTCCTGATGCTGAACGTGTTCTGCCAGTGGCACGTTCCATTTTCCTCTGGGATGGTACATATTCCATGGCTAGGCAGGGATGCTGGCACAACCTATGGAGCCTGGTGCTACCTCAATCAGGGATGATGATGCCCCCTGGTCCTGGTGGCCCCACTAAGGTGAAGACAACTACTGATTCCAAGAATCCATCTTGTATGTATTTGGGTGAGTAAATAAATAACTATTGGCCTTCAGGTCTTCCCTGGAAGATTTAGTAGTACTTGAGCTCCTTTCCAAGATTTTCCTACCCAGCTCAGTGCTACACCATGTTGTGAAAGCCCCAGGCAGCTCTGTTAGCAGCTCTACTTTGCCTGAACTCCTTAGCTGCCTGGAAGCAGGAAGATGCACAGCCTGAGCTGGAACCAGCTGAATCCCATTTTGCCACAGTAGTTGTGACAATCTCGGCCAAAAAAGCCTCATGAGTTTTATCCAAATTCGTGTGTCTACCGAGGCTTTCTCAGCACATTTTGAAATAATCTTAAAAAAAAAAAAAAGGAAATAGAAACAGAAAAGGCAGCTTTAAAAGAAATTTTAGGTTACCGTTCATGTTAAACAGTGCTAGCCAGCTAAGAAATCATAATCAGGCGAAAATGAATGAATAAACCACGACTGGCTAAAGATTTAAAGTGTTATCACGGCATGGGAGCTTATTGGCTCCCAGAAGAAGCACAGCTTCTCTTGTCAGGCAGCTGAAAACAGTCGCACGGCCAGCGGTGGAGTCAGACTCATTCTGTCTAAGTCAGCTAAAGAGAGCACCACTCACCTATACAATGAAGCAAGACCTTTCCTCGTCCTGCAACTCAATTTTTCCCAGCCAAGCGAGTAGGAGTCAGGAGGTTTTTCACCACATTTAAAATAACCATTGCCTTATTGACAAGATGAATCCAAGTCAAAACAATGCATTAAACTGTTGGTTTCCATTCGTGATGCCAACACCAGCCATGCACAAGGTGGATGAAACAGCACGTAGTGGACTTGTGTTTCAAGCGTTTAATTCTTTTGTACAGAATAATCTTTATTACTAGCATTTGGCACTGTTATACATTACACCAAAAATCCACAAATTGTACATGGACCCAAACTATTTAGACGGTGCCAAATATGAAGACAGCAACAGCCTTTATAGCAATATTTCTTTAAATAAATGCAATAGGGAATGTGGAGAAAAACTAATAGATCACAGCTACTGAGGGGGCTACACTTAAAACCAGTTAAGTTACCTTTGATACATAAAACATTTTCCTTTAGACAGCATAAGGGGACTTTTTCACAAGTCTTTAGCCTCTTGTGGACGTGTTCGTTCTCCCATGTTGGTCTGTGTGTGTATACGTGCCTGTGCACCATCACACACACACGCATGCACAGAGAAATCCATGAACACACCACAAAACAGCGCTATTCAAGTCAATGCCTTACACAAGTGTCTCACGAGCTCTTTGCTTTGTTTTAAACGTTTTTTTATTTTTAACGTGTTCCCTAAAAAAAAAAAAAAAAAAAAAAAAAAAAAAAAAAAAAAAAAGAGTCCGTCTTAGGTACAGAGAATTCGTCCATGACAGCATCCATCCCTCTCTTACACCGAGGGCAAGAGAGTGTTTCCATAAATAGAAAAAAATGATGGGCATGGAACCATTATCTATATACAATGTAGACAATCGTCCGGGTTTTGGTTTAAACATGTGTCCGTTCTTGGACACGTCTCGTCTTCCTTTTCTGCTCCTGTTTTGTTTTACACAGTTTGGTCCAAAAGGCCAGCCTCCACCTTGAGGCAGCTTGAAAACCCCAATAGATAGGCATATATATTTTTAAAAAAACACAACAACAACAACGACAAAAAAAAAAAGCCGACCAAACAAAAAAAGACCAAAATTACTCAAACCAAAAACCGTATTTATAGCGCAGCTGCGTTGGGTGTAGCCCCATCGAGCGGATGGGGGTGGCCCTGTGTCTGTGCTTTGGACTGCTGGCTCAGTGTGGACTGGTTTGAGGAGCGCATCTTTGTGTTAGGCAGTTTATGGTCTTTCTTCCACTTCATGCGCCTGTTCTGGAACCAGATTTTGACCTGGCGCTCGGAGAGGCAGAGGGTGTGCGCGATCTCGATGCGTCGCCTTCTGGTCAGGTAGCGGTTGAAGTGAAACTCCTTCTCCAGCTCCAGGACCTGCTGTCTGGTGTAGGCAGTGCGAGACCTCTTGGGCTCCCCTCCGTTGTAATTGGGGTTGACTGAAACGTGCTCACACAGGCACACACATACACAAGCGGAGAGGAAAGAAGGAGAGGGGAAGGGATGGAACATAATCATTATATAATAACTTGACACCGGGTTCACATAAGATACATAAACGGCAAGAAAAATTGTTTCCCAGCCTATCGACAGTGGGGACAATCGAGGAGCAATAAAAAATGGTGATGGGCATTTGGGTTAGAAGAAAAGCTTCAAAGACACATGGCCCAGAGCCACTGCAGGGCAATTAAATTTATGGGGGCTATAATTACTGCCCTAACAGTTTGGCGTCTCGTAAATCTTTTGATAAAGGACCCCGGATACAAAAGGTTTCTCACTTTTTTCTTTTTTTTCTTTTTTTTCTTTTTTTTTCCCTTGAATTTTTTTCTTTTTTTTTTTTCTTTACTATTAGGAAACGCGGAGGGAGAAGGAGGGGAAAAAAAAAGCCACACACGCCACGACCCATCCCGGTCTCGGGAGCACCCTCCCCCCTTCCCTCCTCTGCAGGCGCATCCCCACCTCCCCCTGGCAAGGGCAACTCACCCGTGCTCACATGGATCTTCTTCATCCAGGGGTAGACCACCGGCTCCTTCCCCTTCAGCCCGGGCAGGCTCTTGTCGGGCAGCAGCGGACAGGCGGGCCCGGTGCCGGCCCCGGCGGCGGGGGCAGCTTCGCAGCGGCGCTGCA
>NW_005054333.1:3436559-3439817 GCF_000277835.1 Geospiza fortis | reverse complement strand
CCTCTGTCCCCAGCACCCCGCCGCTGCGGACCGCGGGCGGCCGGGGGCACCAGGGACAGCCTTTTGCCCCTTTGAAGCTGGGCTAATTGGAGGAAAAGTTAGAACGAAGGTCGCGGGGAGGCCGAGGAGAGTCCTCGAGGGGCTTGCGGGGTGTGAGCCATAGAGCGAGCCTGAAAATAACGGGGAACAGAGGGGGAAGGGAGAGGGGAAGACGGACACGACGGCATCAAACACTTCCTACCGGCGATTACAGGGCTCACTGGGAGCATCCCTCCCCGCGGAGCAGAGCTTTCTGAACTACGAATTTAAGCCCGTTGGTTTGGTGTGCCTCGTCTGGGGTTTATTTTTAATTTTCACTTCCATAAGAAATCGCTAGCGCCTTCGCAGCAGTAGCTCGCAAACCCTGGTGTAGGAGGGAGAGGGCACTCGGGCACTTCTAGGTTGCTAAAACTGAGACTGTTAACGGTATTTGCAGCTCAGGGGGAAACGAGGCAGCCACCCTGACCTTAGGTAATTGAAATTTGATGGTTGAACTAATTACGCTCTTATTCTAAGGGGGAAAAAAAAATACTTATTGAAAGTCAGTTAGTCTGCCACGTTTGGAGTAGGCGCGAACTTTTTCAGATTATTTTTTCATCTGTACAGGAAAGAGTATAAACAGATAGAAATATTTACCACACCCTTAGAGAATATAATTGCTGAGTGGCTAAATCTCATCTGCTGGTATGGGAAAATACTTCTAATATATCAAGCATAAATATGATACAGTTTAGATCTTGCCTTCCTAAAGATATTACACTAACAGTTACCCTGGTTTAAATTCAGATTATTGTCTTTTGCAGTTTAATAGATAATGGATACATGCAATAAAATTCTATTTGAATATATATTCTATCTAACAAGACACACAGCGTATCGATTTATATTTTATCCACAGACACATAGGCGCGCACATTGCATGCGGCTTGTAATATGTTAGAACATTTCCAGCACTTGGGTATACTGGGGTACTTATCTAAACAATCACTCATTTCCTCCTACTATCGAATGTCTAATTTGTAAAGAGAGTTAAAACACATTTACTTACTCATTTCCAACAACACATCTATGGAACTTTAACTAGAGTAATAGATAAGTTTCTGTATTTACTCTGCGTGGAGAGGAAATGCGGTTACACACACGCGGTTACACACAGAGACGGCCGCAACTGCTCAACAGCACACATTTGATAGAAAAGGGGAGATTGTTTTATTTATATTCCAAACAACAAAACAACAGCAAACCCAATTCCTAAAAGAAAAAAAAAGCTCCCATCTACATGACTGTTAAAAATAAAAGACCGCCGAAATCCACCACGACAGCATTTCCCCGGTATAAAGAGATACATGCACACACAGAGACGCATACATACAAATACCTGCCGGCTAGCACCAGATGAATTACACTGGGGTATCGTAAATATTATCCTCGGCATAAGTCCTGAGGCTCTATGGCCGGAGCACTACAGCGGGCTGCCGTGTTCCCACGCCACAGTAAAACACAACGAGAAGTGTTGTCTCGGTTTGTAAGATCAGCGCTACATTGGGAGAGTTGACCGGGCTCTGCTTCATATTATTTACTGTGATTAGATCTCAAAGTTTCACCGTGCCCTTTCCTACAGGAGGGCTCTGGCGCTTGGTTACAGAGAGAAGGACTCAATTTTGTATACGAGTGTAAATCTGCAAGGTGACCTGAGCTGCCCAGCTCAAGTCTGGCTTTTTCGTGTGGTTCTCTTAGTCTGTGAAGATGTGCTGAGGCAGGACCTCCAAAAGGCCTGTTCCGTGTCTTTCTGGTTTTGTTATCATAAACAAGAACCCAGCCAAGACCACCAAGTGTTATCTTGCACACGGCCATTTCGACATTTTACTGCAAGATTTATGGCTGTAATAAACAATCTCAAACCCTTTTTTCCCCCAGTACTTCCCTTTAACAAACTTGTACCATCACCCTAAGTTCTCAAAGAAAGAAAAGGATAGGATAAAATAGGCCAGCTCCCTTATTTTTCCAGAAGGACTAAAGGCTCGATTTCACTGGAGAAGGAGACTTCCATCAATTAATAAAGAAGCGAGAGTTTCCTGGCCAAGGCTGGCCGAGAATGGGATGGGGACAGCACTGGAATTAAGTTGAGAGGGAGAGAGTAAATTTTCATGCACCAAGAAAAAGCAACTCAATACATACCGAAAGAGGGAGAAAAAGGGGATCCCTCTTTTTCTTGTGAAACAGGCAAGCATTCCTGTTACCCTCCACATACGCAGCTAAAACATAATTACCACGAAAGAGAAAATAATAATAACAACGGCAATAATAATAATAGTAGTAGTAGTAGTAGTGTAATAATAATAATAATAATAATAATAATAATAATAATAATAATAATAATAATTCAAGTCAACCTCTTGCCGTGCCGGGCATCCTCCACCGAGAGCGGTAGGAGGAGGAAGAATCGCACTAGCAGCCTGGTTTGACTTTGATTTGAACCATTTTGAATATATTTAGTCCCAGCTTTCCCCTCTTGAATGCGAGGCTGTCCCAAGTTTCAAAGTGACCGAAAAGTGACACCGTGTGCATTTTGTTTCTTATTAATCTTACACATTGACAGTCTTTGTTAAATAACAAGGCGTGCCCTTCACCAGGCGACATTTTCATATTTGTTAGACGCGGTGACCTGAAGTTCACCTCGGCCTTGGACTTAGTTTTTCTAAAAGGTCTATAACAGTGTCTTTTAGATAGCAGGGTGCTTTGCCCAGGTCACTTCTTCTAAGGGAAAAATAAGAAAAAAATCGAGGGAAAATGTAAACGTTATGGAATGTATCGACTGTATTCCTTTCTTTGTTCCTGGGAATGATACAGCCCCGAGGCTGCTCCTGCCTCCGTGGATGAGAGCGTCCTTCCCGATGGGTACTGCCGGGGCAATATTGGCATTTTTGCCCCAAGTTCAGCATTTGATAAAAGCAATGGTTTCCCTGGCACTGGGGCTCCTCTTAACAACGGGGTTGTTGGCGGGGTTTGCTCACCCTGTCCTGGTGCGCTTAAATAAACACACGTAAAATGTGATTTGTGCCCGGATTTTAAATGAATGGTCTTTTGAGCAGACCTTCCACGCCAGAGAGCAGCGTGCTGAATGCAGAGAGTGAAAGGACAGAAAGAGTTCGTCTCAAATTATTAACTGAACTGTCCTGTTCTAGCTTGTTGTCTTTTTTTTTTGGAACCGGGGGGGGG
>NW_005054333.1:3426281-3436229 GCF_000277835.1 Geospiza fortis | reverse complement strand
GGGTGGAAGGGGGAAAAAATTTAAACAATAATTGAATAAAGTCAATATTTATGTAAGTCGCTGTTTCAACTTCTTTGAAATTATTCTCATTGATATTTTTATTCTAAACCAGATTTAAAATATGGAATTCGGACCACTAATTGTTTTAGTGAGGAAGTAAATGGATTTCTGTCACCTACTCTTGAGTAAGCCGGTTATAGTAACAGCTTTCATTCTGGGTATATCAAAGACGCATTGTTATTCTTGGAAACAATCCGCCTGCTATTCTCTAACAAAATAGATATTTGGCTACGGTTTTTAGCTTGTTATCAGGCTTCGCTCTTACACCAAATAAATAGTCTGGATGTGAAAGGTTATATACTATCTCCAGAGCGGGCAGGCTCCCTAAACGTGCAGTGCCAGGGCTCGCTACAAATGAGCAGCAGCAACAACTTGTGAACAGCGTCTACACGCCGAGCAAACACTTGCATTACACACTTTCCAGGCTTCAGCAGGTACTTTAGGCACAATCTCCGATAATCACTTTGGCTAATCTGATATCTAACCTCTCGCGTACTTGTTCCCAAGATACAGCGCTCGCCTGCCACGATCCAGCTGTGTCTCTGGCAAATAATTCACGCGTACCAGTTACACAGAGGCCGGTGTAGGCTGCTGCCTTGGGGGTGGAAAGGCAGCAATGCGTGGCTGGGGGTGAGGTGCGCTCTTTCTCGGATTTCCTTGTCGCACTGTCGCCTCCTCCACACCTTTCAGGTCTGATTATGGCTATATTCGAGTATCCTTTCCCTCTTCCACCGACCCCTTAGCCTTAAAATTTCAAGCTGAATCCCGCCTGCGATGATGTCCTCCAAAATGAAATTGCTTGAGCAATATTGGCTAGTTCTCCCTGCAGACACGTCTAACCAAGGAGCTAAAGCTTTTACTCAGAGGCGGCACTGAGAACAAAAAAATCCCAGCAATGTGGGAATCTCTCCGCGCTAAGAAATTCCACTAAACTTTTTCTTGGAAGGGTGAAGAGGGGTGGGTGGCGAGAGGAAAAACAACGCGTCCTACTCCCAATTTCGCTGGGAACTGCCGCCTCGGGTAATTCCAGAAGGCTGTGAGAACCCTCCAAATCACGGAGAGGCACAGGGCGCCAGCTTCTCCGTAATATTTTCCATGGGTATCGCACCACGGCTCCACGGCTCCGCATTTTAAACGAGCTCCTTCGGACCAAACATATAGCCCGTATTATCTCCGGCATGTCCTGTTTAAGCACAGTTTAGCGGTCGCTACAGAAATGAGAGCAAAAACAAAGACGCGGCTAGGATCGATACACGCGTTAATAGCTTCGCTCCTATCTTATCTTCCTGCCATTTTGCAAAGTGAGAAGGCTTAACATTAAACCTCTTAGAGCAGGTTATTATATAATAAACAAGGGTGAGGCATTTTGCTACCTGACTTTTGGAGGAGGCAACATCAGTGGCTTCTGTGGGGGTAACACGCGTGTTTACCTGCCGCGGCTGGACCCGAGATATTCAGACACAAATGTGGCTGATAATTCAAGATGAAATACAACGTGTATTACTCTTGAAAAGAGGAATTTTCTATCCTTTCCTTGGTAATTGAGGTCATTCAGCCAGTAGGGTTCACCTGGAGTCCATACTGTGATACACACGTAACTCAAAGCTATTTTATCTTTTGTGCTGATAGTCAAGATCTCGGCTATAACATTGACATCAAACTCTGTCTGGGCGAATGACTAAGAGTGGTGCAAAACGTAAACTTTTGACCCTCAACTTTTTGACCTGCAGTTGTAACGCCCTTAACCACAAAGATATACAAAAGCTATGCAGCTTCTTTTAGGAGTAAGAGACTCGCACTGTTTGTTTCAATACTTCTGCTTGTTTCCCCCAGCTTTCTAAGGGCTCTCTTTTTTATTGTTGCTTTTTTTTTCCTTTTTCTTGCTGCTGAGAAATCGGATACTTTCGCATTTTTAATTGTTTTTTTCTTTTCCTTAATCTCTCAGCTTTGTAAAATGCTGTTAGATCAGTTTGCACAGCCTTTCGGCAGCGTTGGAGGGAAGCCTGTTACTCAAAGGCGCTAAATGGTTACAATTGCAGGTGAATTGCTGGGTAAGTTCCGGGCGTGAGGTTGGAAGGAATGGAACGACGAGCGTTGGGGGAAAAGCTGCAGCTCTCTGCTGAAGGGTTTTAGTCATTTCTCCTTGATTTAAACATAAAGAAACAAGTCTAATTGTTTGCAAAGCCTTGTCTAGGCAAACGAGTTGACTGTGAACTTGGTCTAAAGCGAGCTCTGCTGGTGATTCCTAGGGTGTGCAGATTTATCTTTTCTGCATTTACTTAACCTGGCAGTGAACTGCACGGGCTGCCATTTATTATCCGGAGACAGACTTCACCTCAAGCAAGGACTGTTCCACAAAATTGCAATAATTACCCAATAACCTTCATAGCAAATATTATTATTGAAAAGACATTTTTTGGGGGGAGGGGATATAGAAAAGATTCCTTTTGCGTGTTATAAGGCAAAATCCATGCAAATTTTACACGATCTCTGTGTCAGATTTGAAATTGTTTGTGCGCATAGCTACAGGAACATGTGACCGGGGTGGTCCATGAGTATTTGCCTTACAGAGAGACATTAGTGAAGATGCTTTAATTTGAAAGGGATAATATCTTCAAAGATGACCAGAAGATTGTGGGAACTGTGGTTTTCCGCTCTAGCTAGTAACCCTAGCCTCAAATCCGGGAGATTTTGAGGGCAGAAACAGAAAGGACTGAGAAAGCCAACGACATCTTAACTTGGTCAGGAGATTTACTTGTGTCTGCATTAAATGCGTCAAATCTGTATTTACGGGGAGGGAAAATGCATTGCTCCCGTATTCAGCGTTAGAAATCGAAACCTCCTGATCTCCCCCCTCATGATCGGTTCCATTCAATTTCCCATGGAGCAAATTGCAAACTCCTCTATTGTCACCTTTCCACGGATACACACTTATTACATGCAAGGAAACGGCAGAATAACAATTTCCTTGTTCTGAAATTAGGGCATTTGCATGGTTTAGACAAGGCTGTAGAGCTGTAATTTACGGATGATTTTCCATCGGATTGTTACACTCCTAGTTTAGAGAAAGTTAAGTCTTGCAAAGTCACCAGTTCCACACATTAAGAGAGCTGCCTAACCTTTAATCGGTTTTACACTTAGACATGAGACAATACACGCAAGTATTTCTTTCAAATGGTTAAGTAAACTGTATTTCAAATCGCAGAACGCAATGTGCCATTCCTAAAATAGAAAAAAACTTGCACTTATTAATCCCCTAAACTAATCAGAAAAATAAGGTGTGCAGATAAAACCTCTCTCCTGATTCCCAGGTATAATTTCCCATGACATTTTCCCTCGGAAAACAATTCGGACCTGGGACTACTTTCGCAGAGTTCGGCTGTCTGGGCTCGTTTGAATTTCAAATTTCAAAGCGTATTAGGAAATCTTAACGCATTTCTGTGTTTGAATGGTTTCAACTGTGATGCTTAATACAGGGCAGGGCCAGAAACAGGGCGAAGTTGTGATTTCCAGCTAACTTTCTTTTGTTGCTAGTTTTTTTTTGCAGTACAGGCGGGTTCATATGCTTCTGGACCTAGGGATATTTTTCTTTTCCATAGTTCTTGAACGACTGTACATTGTTTTGTGTGGGATATGGTCCAGAAGCCACCTTCAAAAATGTGGAAAATACACAGTAGCGAATCTTTTCACTCTAAGCAATGAAAAATTACAATCCAGGATGATATCCAGGATCCTAAAATATTAGTCCAACGGGCGTCCGTGCGTGCTTGTATATTAGCCAGTTAATTCAAATAGGGCAGTGTTGTTAAATACTGAGTAATCATGAGCTGTTTGTGTCTGGTATAATTCCCGTCTACAAGCAAAGGGTTTTCCTTGGAAAACGACCTATATATAAATGAAGACCAAACTTTTAAGGGTTTTTCATGCCTTGCCTCAAACTATAAAATTTTATGGCATATAGTATAATATAATACACGCCTATCATATACAACTTTCTGGTATTCCAATTGACGAAAATGTGTCAACTAGTGTACTATAAAATCTCCAGCTGTTTTAAAGGAAATGATTTTCAAATGTGTATTTGGATATGCTCTTTTAAAGCCTTTCTCATTTTTTAAATATGAAATATATGCAGATGTGTTTGTTTAGTGCTGACAGGAAGGATCGACAGACACAAAGGCATCAGACTCTATTTATCTTCCGCAAGGGTTGACTTAAAATATTAAATGCTTTTAAAACTGAGCTCTTTGGGAGGAACCTACCTTAGATACTACCATTTCTTTAAAGACAAATAAATTAAAAATAGGGATCAGTCAGCAATATGCAGACCTTGCAGAGGTACGCAACAACCTTACCCTCCTAAAACCCTGCGCCTTTCTCCCATTTTCGCTCACAGCAGCCAAACCAGCCTAAACCACAACATTCAAATGGCATAGCACTAGCGAAATAAAACAAAGCCCATCTCTCTCTCACATCAAACCACTCCATTCTTTTGCAAACCCGACTTTATGACACATGAAAGAAAACAATGCAATCTGCTGAATCAATGTTACTCCAAACCTGTGCAGAGAAAGAGATACCCACAGCTGGTTTGGAGAGATAGATAGATAGATAGATAGATAGATAGATAGATAGATAGATAGATAGATAATAGGCAATTCTCAGAATTCTACCATAGCCCCTGACTAGTCTGTTTATACCCCCCGAGATCACTCGCCAAAGTAACAGCTCTGAGGATAAGGATCAGGCCTTAATGTTACCCAGAGAAAGATAGAGTTCCTTTCACCCTTTCATTCAAGTCCTGGAAATTCAAAGACTGAAGTTAAATCCGGCCATAAAGTTTATTGCTGAGTAATCACACTCTAGTGAGAACAGTCCACTTAAATAAAAAGAATGTTGAAGTAAACACGCAGCTGGGGCCTACCCCACAATGGCAGCCAGCAATATAAGGCAGAAAGGGAGAGAGCAGAGCTAGGGGGATATTTACAATCTTCCATAAACCAAGCCCGTATTTCATAATTTGCAGCACTCTAATGACCTGTAGTCTCTTGTATTAATGCTACAAGTTACAGTCAATTGGTTCGCTTAAAAAAAAAAAAAAAAGGAAGTCACAGGAACGTATATATGTGTACACACGTACACACCCTTTGTGTACATGAATACACCAATATTAGACACATATATGCATCTGCACGGCTTTACAGAGAAGTACAAACTGATTTGTACATGCAGGCACACATGAATATAATTTAAATACATTTCTATTTATGCAGTTACGTGTAGAACC
This sequence comes from Geospiza fortis, assembly GCF_000277835.1. NCBI lineage: Eukaryota > Metazoa > Chordata > Aves > Passeriformes > Thraupidae > Geospiza > Geospiza fortis. Next base: position 3,430,882 of record NW_005054333.1, on the reverse strand, counting down.
GGGAAAAAGTTACAGCAGCGTTATAAATGCGCATCCCCAAAACACACTACGCACTCACAGATGTACATACACACACAGCTAAAGCTTTCTGCACAACCCAATGCAGAAAATATGTATCTAAGCACTCCAGTACAGTCTGTGCCATTTTAATACTGGCTCTGATGTGCAACATATTTCACCAATCCAAAGATTATTACCATATCATCACGCCTCCAACTCTATCATGCCTCCATAAGATACTGCCCAGATAATATCAAGCCCAATCTATTTTGTTTCTCCCCTTTTTTAATCGCCTGCAGTAACTACTCTTTGCTAAACAAAACCTCTCCAAACTTGGAGAGTCTATTGGAGCAAAGGAAGTAATTATCTTCTGCGGTAGTCAAAGTGATTAAAGCTAGGCCCCAAAATCCATCTCTGCCAAAGTCGCTTATTGTGGTTTACTTTGATTTGATCGTTAAAATAGAGAGCTAGCTGCTGCGAGTGAAGGGATGGGGGGAGGTATTTGCAGCGCAACCTGGATCATTAGTGCTTGATCCTGCCTCTCGGGCTCGGTGGGACCGTCCTGAAAACCTCCAGGCGGAGAGGAAGAGAAAGAGAAAGAGAAAGAAAGAGAGAGGGGAGAGGCAGCGAGAGCGAGCAGGAGCCTCGGCTTCCCCACTGTACAAATAAACTTTAAGGAACTTGTGCACAAAACTTACCTTTGACTTGCAAGGAGCCATTTTTCACATAGTACTGAGAACTTGTGGTTTGGATACTTCTGTCCCTAAACCTGACAATTTGAATGGCCAGGAGGCACACGTAGCCTGCAAAAGAGTCAAATGAAGTCCAGCGTCAGTGAGATTATATGTTATGTGGTATATAATGTTGGATGTCAACTCCCCAAAACCATAAAACTTACTTTAATGGCACCACGTGACTTTTTATAGCCAGTGAGCCTATCTGTCTGTGCTATGGATGATTTTACGATCTAATTCATAGACAAAACCCTATTCATTTGGCACCCAAATGTCATATAGCCGGAACTGGGGCTTATAAAGTTTACTGTTTTATAACTTTTAAGGGAAGGCATCAATGTAACCAGTCAGTAAATGTGCAAATCTTTAGTTGCTCTTAGAAGCTCAGAAGAGTTAACCATTCAAGCTCTGATGGGGTAAGTAACATTACGTTTATAGCAAACTAATTCTAGCGAAGAAAACCAAAAATCTTTAAAGGGTGAAGAGTGGGAATGTGGCTAGAGAGGATTACTAATAGGCGCAGAGGGCTTGGACATGGCTGTCCTAAAATATACTTAATGAAACCACAGGAGAAATTCTAGAGCGATGTAAACACACCCTGGAGTTCGCAGCGTATTTTAACAAAGCACATGTTTTGGGGTTTGGGTTGTGGTTTGGGTTTTTTTGGTTTTTTTTTTTTTTTTGTGGTTTTTTTTTTCTTTTTTAATTTCAACCATCAGCAAACAGTTAACAGTTGATTCAGCCACAAAGGGTGTTGATTGTGGTCCTGCGATGCAGCTTTCCACCTAGCGAGAAACAAGTAAGGAAGAACTTATGGTCAAACTTTCAATTAAAAATACTGGTAGCGGACAATTGCAGCATCCACCATATGCAACGTGCAGCAGGAGCCAGGTAAAATATTACAACAAACTCTGCACGGGCTAATTTTTTTTTTCTTTTTCAGAGGCAAATCAGGAAGCACAACTTCTTGCTTTGCACAAATCAGATCACAAAAACTTTACAATAGAAAGTTTATTTTTTTGTTGATTTCCAGTCAGGTTTTTTTAAAAACAAATAATAATAATAATAATTAAAAAAAAAAAAAGCTGATCACAGTTTGCTCAAACAGCCAGACTTTGACTATATTTGTAACTTTGTTCACAAAAAACATACATCACAGAAGCTGCGCTTAATAAGAGCCACTTCTAAGAGTTCGTGCAAAGAGTCATATACAAAGGCACAGCAAGGACATACTGCTTGGAATCACAGTTTTCGTCACAGATTCACTATTCACTACACGTAGGACAAGTTCAGTTGATTTCATCATTTCACCTCTACAACAGCATTAATTACACAGGAATTATATAGGTAGTTTGAATAAAAATATTTTTAACAGCTTGGAGCTATACAGACATTAACACTTGACCACACATGCACAGTTAAGCAGGTTGAGTGCAACACATAACATTTGTACTAAACCGGGGGAGGGTTTCCTTTCTCTCTCTCCTTTTTTTTTAACTTCATTTTTTTTCCTTTTTGTTCTTTTTTGTTTAGTTTTGTTTTGTTTTAACAGTTACTTCAAGTAACACAGCTCGCTTCATATAAATAAGTTAAAACATCTATTATTTTTTTCAAGACAAAGCCATTCAAGACAAAGAAATGTACGATAAAAGCAGATCTACTTATACACGCGAGAGAATGGTAATAAACAGGCTCATGATTAAAAGATGAATAAGGGCGACAAGAACAGGGTTTCTTCACAGAAGTAACACAAGGAAGTTTTAGAAAGTCAACTTAGTACTGACATGAGACGACGCAGGGTCAGCTAATACTGCTCAGTACTTTTAATTGATCAAACGCTTAGGGACGGAATGCCCCTCCTGCAGCTGCCATGCTCATACTTTTCAGCTTATTATCCTTTTTCCATTTCATTCTCCTGTTTTGGAACCAGATCTTTATTTGTCTCTCTGAGAGGCAAAGAGCATGTGCTATTTCAATCCTTCTTCTGCGGGTCAGGTATCTATTGAAGTGAAATTCCTTTTCGAGCTCCAAGGTCTGATAGCGGGTGTAAGCAGTCCGAGCCCTTTTCCCTTCTGGTCCCCCTATGTTGTCTGGAAGAGAAAAGTACATGATTTAGATTCTCAGCAGCCTCTCGGAGCCTTCGTGTCTCATTGCAGCTACCAGCAACCAGGACCGTTATTCTCAGTCCTGCTTTGGTTTTGTTTCTGGTTTGGATAAACGCTCAACAAGTTTCCCCCTCCAGCCCCTCTTAGGAAAGGCTTGGGGGAGGGGGATTTGGTAGTCTCGGTAAGTTTTCGCTTGGATTTGCGATTCGATTTTTTCTAATTTATTTTTTTTCAGTTCCTTTTTTTTTTTTTTTAATTTTTTAATAAGGTTAGTTCTCCCCCATGCCTCCCCCAGATAAGCTGATTTGGAGGATGTCTCTGCTGATAGCTGGGTTTTCAGAGCTGAGAGAGCAAAGCTGAAGCGTGCAGCCCTTTCCCACGGCTGAGCTGGGGAAGGCTCGGGAGGCAGCGAGCCTCCGGCCGCTCTCCCAGCAGGGAGGGCAGGGCAGGTACCCGGGGCTGAAAGTTGCTTCGCTCCCCCGCTTTGCCCCTCGAGCCCTCTACCCCGAGTTTGGGGCGACTCGCCCTGCCCCCTCCCCCACGGCTTCCCAGCAGTGAAAACTGCCCTTCTCGCCCTTTCCTATTCTCTTTTTAATATGTCTAAGCAAAATAAATGGGGTCAGCCGCGCCGTTCCCACTGGAAGATCCCCCATTCAGAGGAGAGCCGGGAGCAGCCTCTGCTCCCGATCTCCCTTCGGCAAGGCGCCTTCTACTCCCCCCGCCGGCGCTGGGAGCCAGGCGGGCGGTGTTTTCGGGGCCGAGAGGGGTTTTTTTCCTTTCGGGGGGACTCGCCCAGGGAAGGGAGCGTGCTTCCCTGCGAGCAGAGTTGTGGTGTGCGGGGACACTGCCCGCTCTCACGCCCTCCTCTCCCCCTCTCCCCGACCTTGCTCGGCACAGCCACCCGGTTTACATTAAATCCTCCTTTTCCTCCAGAGAAATAAAGAAAGAACAGGGTATTTGCTTTACCATGACTTATGTGCAGTTTTCGCATCCAGGGGTAGATCTGGGGCTGTGAAGGCTGGGCTGTGCTTTGGTCGGTCGGGGCACTTGCCTGCTCGCTGCTTGCTGGAGTGTCTTCCTCAGTCCCAGACGAGGTGCCAACCCCGTCTCTGCTGATGTGCGTGTTGCTGCTGGAATTGGACGAAGTGCTGGTGGAGTTGGCGAGGGAGTTTTTCACCCCGTGGTGACTCTCGCTGACAGGCGAACCGGCCACGGCGGTGCAGGGCAGAGGGTCAGGGGGAGGCGAGTGGGAAGACGTCGCGGGCTGGTTGTACCTGGGCTCTGTCGAGGCAGAGGTGGTGTTGGCCGGGTAACTGCGGGGTCTCTCATTGGCACCAAAGTGAGTGGAAGCAGAGCGCCCGACGCTGAGGTCCATGCCATTGTAGCCGTATCCGTACCTGCCGGAGTGCATGCTGGCGGAGTCCCTGTATTGCTCGCTCACCGAGCTGTGATCTCCATAATTATGTAACTGGTAGTCCGGGCCATTTGGATAGCGACCGCAAAATGAGTTTACAAAATAAGAGCTCATTTGTTTTTTGATATGTGTGCTTGATTTGTGGCTCTTGGTCGTTTTGTGCGTCTATAGCACCCTTGCACAATTTATGATGAATTATGGAAATGACTGGGACATGTACTTGGTTCCCTCCTACGTAGGCACCCAAATATGGGGTACGGCTTCACATCACGTGCTTTTGTTGTCCAGTCGTAAATCCTGCCTGATGACCTCTAGAGGTAAACTCGTGCACTGGTGGGGGAGCTGGGA
>NW_005054333.1:3425818-3426156 GCF_000277835.1 Geospiza fortis | reverse complement strand
TGAGGCTGCGGGGCTGGCGGGCATTGCTCCTCCGAGCCGGGTGTGCAGAGAGCGCTCCGCTTTGTGCCTGCCTTCTCCTCCGTGCGGGGGCTTTTTTACACCGGTTCACAAATCCTATACGATCCGTTCTCGGGTGCTGGCAAGGCTTATGTCCCTTCTACATATATATACATAGATTTGTAATTTCCCCCACACTTATTCCCGTGCCGGAGCTTTCGAGAGGCAGCCGGGTCCTACCGATGTGAAATGGCAGATATCTATTAAAGATGAGTATCGTGCAGCGTTTTTTCCAACTAGGGGGTCAGATTCCAGGCGACTTTACGGCTGGCGGTGTTTTT
>NW_005054333.1:3422968-3425724 GCF_000277835.1 Geospiza fortis | reverse complement strand
ATTTTGTGCTGCCTTCCAAACAAAAGAGCCTCGATGCGTATACAAGTGCATTTGTACACAGCTTCACATGCACACTCATGCACACGCAATATAATATAGAGAGATATAACATATATATTAATCACTATTTTTTCTGTGCTTATTTTACTTTTACAAATCTCGAAGTGGAAGCATTTTATGGCAGCTATTTTTCTTCAAAGTACCAATTTATTTTTTCCAGTGCTAAGTAATGCGAATGTGAATTAAGATACCGCAGAAGCAGGAAAGAAAATCCCCAAGTTAATAAGACCTTTTCTTCAAATAAGAAGGAGAGGAAGGAAGGGAGGAAGGAAGGAAGAAAGAAAGAGAGAAAGAAAGAAAGATAAAAGGAAAAAAGATCGATCTAAGCTCACGAAGCTCCAAGAAATGTAGTCCATAATTCAAAGCCCCTTCAGTGCAGAGCTGAGCTCACCAAAACCTTAGCGTAAGCTCAACGGGAACCACAGAAAACTGCCCGCTTCGAAACCTCTTCCCTCGCTTCCCCTGAAGTTTAACGCCGAGTTTTTACTTTAATTCTATAGTGCAGACTAAGCAGTTTAGCGGCATTAAAATAAAAAAATCCCTGCAATTCATCTTTGCTTTAACTGAAAGTTTATACACAGGGATTTATACACATTTTTTGAAAGAAATTTTCTTCCTTTTGCTATTTAAATATCTTATACATAACTAAAACTTTTTTCTCCCCTGTGGATCATAAACTCCCAAACACAGAATAACGAGATGGCCCGCCGTAACGGGAGCTAGCAAAAACATAAACCAAATATTTTCTAAAATCTCTTGTCTTTCTACAATATAAGCATTTCTAATTAAAAAAAAAAGATAAAAATAATTTGCTTATCTTTTCTCACACAAGCACACCAGGGACACCCACCCACTCACCCATTTGAGATGCTAATCTCAAACATTTAAAATTCTGGGCCAATTCTCTAATGCTTTAACCGACGCCATATATGCTTTAGGAAGGTTGTTACATACATACATGCCTGTAGCTCGAAAGCTGGGGCTTCCACATATATTAGAGTAAGTCACAGATGATTGCAAATATACATCTTTTAACCAAGCCTTTTGGGGATTAATAGACTGTGACAAACCTATAGGATTTCAGTAGCAGAAGGAACACAAGGTAAATAATAATAATAATAGTAGTAGTAAGCGCTAAGGAAAGGCCTGGTAGCGTTTATTAAACGTGGTTCTACTCCCCTGACTTTTCCTCTGTTTCTTCGCTGCTGGGCTGTGTGGAATTTATGAATTTGTTTTCCTTTTTCCATTTCATCCGCCTGTTTTGAAACCATATTTTAATCTGGCGTTCAGTAAGGCAGAGAGCGTTTGCAATCTCAATACGTCGTCTTCGGGTTAAGTATCTGTTAAAATGAAATTCCTTCTCTAACTCTAGCGTTTGGTATCTGGTGTAAGTTTGCCTCCCTCGTCTCCCATGTGTTCCATATACTGTACCTGTAGAAGTAAAGACAAAACGATCGCATTGGACAGGGCCCACTGATTTCAGACCAGAAAGAGCGATTAGTATATTCTGCCTCCTTTTGCAGGCACAATCACGGGGAGTGGGGGAAGCTGCTCTGGTTTCCTGGGGGCTTTTTTTCTTTCTTTCTTTCTTTTTTTTTTTTTTTTTAATTCTCTTTTCCTTTTCTCCTGCCTGACGAGCTGTAAATGCAGATGTGCAGTGCGCTTACGGGGTAAGTGGGATACAAAGAGGCTTTAAGGTGGACCTGGGGAAGGTGCAGGAGGTAGCACGGTGCGAGTCGCTGGGCAGAGGCTGCTCTGTGCGCGCTGGGAGCCTGTGCGCACACACAGGCACAGGCACACGTGTGCTACCCGGGAAGCCTCACGCATGTTCTGTGCGTGTGTGTGTGCACGCACATGTGGCTGTGTTGACACAAACACACAGCCATTGCCATGGCTGGGACTGCATAAGGTCTCTAAGTATAATTATAGACATCAGCTAAAGATCATAGAAGAGCGTTTTGCCATTTGCTCCGGAATTTATTGCTCTTGAATGCAAAGCAGCATCGGAATGGTCTTGCTAAAAGTTTAATTTTCAAAAAAAGGAGTGAGACCTAGCCTGCGGCAAACATAAACTCGGGAGGATGGGAGAGAAGGCGAGTCATTAGCGAACACTTGAAGTAAACGTTTAAATTTGGGATTATAAAAAATAAATGTCACTCCAGTACAACCCTCCCACTCCACCCCCACCCCCCATTCCCCCAGCACCACTCCTGTACGGAATAGTTCAATTATGTGAAGTTCACTCCTAAGTCTGAAAAAATTCGCGATGCCATGGAAGTGCGCCCACGGCCCCAGAAACGTGCTCTCAATATCCAATACTCACAGGCTAATGAGCTGGGGGAGGGGGGCGAGGAGGAATGTACCACAAATGCCTTGGATCCTCAGTACAGAGGGCATATTCCATGCATCGCTCTCTGACAATGAAGAAGCAGAGCAGAGGCTTTGGAATGGCTTTAAGAGAGTGATAAAAGTGCTTTGTTCCTTTTAATTTTTTTACCCCCTACTTTCCAAGGATTCCCCTGTAACTTTCACCAGTAAACCTACATACTGGGATCTTGGCCACCATTCCCTGGGTGCCAACGTGCCAGGCCAGGTCTAAACCTGCGAAGGTTTCATGTTACATATTGCCCTGCAGGAACCGTGTTTCTCCAGCAATCTGGACTTTATCTAGCCAAAAAAAAAAAAAAAAGAAAAAA
>NW_005054333.1:3422327-3422958 GCF_000277835.1 Geospiza fortis | reverse complement strand
AAGAAAGAAAAAAAAAAAAAGAAACTTTTCCTTTTCCTCCCCTCTCCGCCCTTGACTGCACCGAGATGCCTTACCAGCGCAGGAGTTCATCCGCTGCATCCAGGGGTAAACAGGGCTCGTGTACTTCCGGTCGGTGCCTTCGTCATTTATAATTTTGGCTTGGCCGCCGCTGGTTTTGTACTGTTGATCGGGAGAAAAGTGCAGGTAGTCCCCGGGCCCCCTCTGTTTGCCACTGCCGGAAGGAGAGGCGCTACTAATGTCCTTGTCCGAATAAAAACAAGAGGCTCCGTACTCATAGGAAGCCCGACTGCAAGCAATGACGGTGTTGGACTGTTGGTAGAAACAAGGTGAGGTGTAAGTCTTGTCCTGCAGGCTGCTTGCCCCGTACGAAGCCGGAAAATGCCTGAGAGCATCATAGCCCGCCGGGTACAGGGGGATCTGCCCGAGGAAGGAGTCCTGGCCCCCGGGCAGGCTCCCCGGGAAAGTGGGATTCACAAAATAGGAACTCATTTGCTCTCCCCCTCTCCCGGACCGTGATTTGTTGTGTATTAGTACATCTGGCGATAACTATTAGGAGTCATCGAAGTGGTTTGTTTCTGGATGGCCGAGCGCCAAAAGCGACAGCAGAAAA
>NW_005054333.1:3419415-3422141 GCF_000277835.1 Geospiza fortis | reverse complement strand
CAGCGGGGACACCCCCCCGGCTGCCGGAGGGGTGGGGAGGGGGGCGCCCTTAAAAGTTGGAGGCCCCACGACGAGGGAGTCGCGCAACCCCGTGGGAAGGGTGGGCGAGCCGCCCCCGGCCCTCCGGCGGAGGGAAGGAGGAGGGAGGGCAGCAGACGGCGGTGGAGGATGCTGCGAAGGGAAACTTTGGAGCGGAGGGAGCACGTGAAAGGGGGAGCGGAGCGCCGCGCAGCCTGGGGAGCGAGGGGGGGGACCCGGCCTCTCTCTATTTTGCCGTCGCGATGCCACAACTGCATCCAAGAATTTTAAAGCTATTCTAAAACGTATTTATTTATCCATTCAGTCGAAAATTGCCCCTCCACTAAGGCTTCCCTTCGGAGCTCAGGGAGCCCGCCCTAGCGCCGAATCCAGCTTTTGTGAGAGAGGCTAACGCGTCCTGCAGTGGAAGAGGCCTCGTATCTTAATGAACATCCCCATAATTAGGAGGTTGGGGCGGTGGCCTCCTGGGGAGTGGGATTTTTGATTTGCACCAAGTGCCCGAGGAGGCCTGGGGAAGAGCCGCATGGGCTCCCGGCGCCCCCCGGCAGCCCAGATGAAGTTCCATGTGTCTGTTCTCCCCAAGTCTACCCTCCTCCCGCCAGAGTAGAGCCGAGAGTATCAAACATTCAAATTCAGAAACGAGCCAGTAGGACTATTCCTAATTAATACAACCCCTCTAGTGAGTCAGCGGAAGCCAATCGGTTTCGTTGTTGCTCGGGATAATTTGATTAAATGTGGATTTGTGTCTTTAAGAGGGGAAGAACAATACACGAAACAAACATTTCCACCTTCATTTTTCAATATGGCAGTTACCCCATAGCGGAAATATAATTCTTGGCCCAGGGCTCGGACAGTAACTGTTCTGATGAAATTCGCTGATGCGGGTTTAATTCAGCCGTAACCCTGCAGTTCCTGCAGATAACATAGGGTTGTTCATTCCAATATGTGTTTACTCATAATCCCTGCCCATTACAACAGATTGAATAGACCAATTTTAAACGCGCTCTGTCACGTAAAGTGACATTCGTACGAGCAGCGTTTCCTAAAGCAGCTTTCAAAGGAGAGTTTTGTTGTTGTTGGGAGACTATTTGTCTCATTTCCGGGGGCAGATTACGATACCTATAAAACAGTAGTGAGTTAAAACATCGCTCCACAATAGTTTGTATTGTTGGCAGTCTCAGCTGGACTTTCACATTCAGATGTTGATTGCCTTCGGGTTTTTTTTCAACTTCCTTAACCTCTTCAGCCCAGCTAATCAACAAACACACCTGGTAGAATTACAGCTCACTAGCTGCATGCTTTGAGAGGTCATTTCAGAAACATGTATTTCCTGAAAAGCAGATTTCTCCGGAAAAATAAGGGTTTTTTACTCGGTGAGAATAAAGTTTAAAAAGGAGGAAACACCAGCAAGCAAGCACTCATACACAGCATGCTAAATGCGAAAAGGCTTTTAAAAGAGCATATTTTCGCCAGTAAGTCAGAACGAAAACGCACCACGAAAAAAAGAATACTCGGGACAAACAAACCCCACCGGCCTTACTTCCAAAAAGTTGTGGGCAGACGATCTTTTGTTTGAATCCATCACACAAAAAACCAAAACAAATTTTAAAATAAAAACCGTTCCAGGCTTAGTTCCATTTACATTTTGTAGCATGGGTTACAGTCTGATTTTGCCCCCCTCTATTTCTTTTTGTTTCTTTCCCGTTTTTCAAGTTACTGTTTGCGTCCAAACCAAGTTGTGAAAGCCCGATCGCAGGCAGCGAAAATATTTATTCGCCGATCCCATAACACGAAAAGGAACGAAATCTGCACGTTTGCCTGACTGGGTCGTGTTCGAGTAGTTACACTGACAGCCAAGCAATCTGCACCGCAATCTCTGCTTCAGTCACATTGAGGCGTCCTTTCCGCTCCTCCCCCTACCCCAGAAAACCCCGAATCACAATAATCTGCTGCCCCCCAAGTCTGCCGAGGAAATGTCCGGCCTGGACACATTTCACAGCAGTTCTCCTTCACCATTCCCGCCCCCACTCTGGAAAGCAGAAAGAAAGCCAGTCGCTGCATTTTGCCACCGCAACAAAGTCACACTTCGCGGTACCTGTGTATTTCATACCCCGTTTATTTGTTTTCGTAATGCCACGCACCCCCAGCACCTCCTCCACAGAACATTCCGCCTTCCTCCTCCCGCCGCAAACGCTTCCGCGACCCCAGCCACTTTCGGATACAGGTGCGGGAGTAGTTACCCTCTTAAGCTTAAAAGCCTCCTTCTCTTCGTATATAAAACCACTTTCAAATCATTCTCGTGCTCGCCAGCGTCATCAAAACCAACCTTTAACTAATAGCTCCTAATCCAAACAGTTTGGGCAAGGCGGACCGTTGTTTAGACTGGCGGGGTACAGAGAGCCCGGCCGGGGGGACGCGGGCGGGTCCTCCCCAGCCGGCTCCCACCGTGGTAACTTGTAGTTGACACACACCGAGCTAGAATCGGAGGGAAAGGGGAGTGGGTAGAGCCGGTCCTGCCGGAATATTTTGCCCGGGGGCGAGCTCCGATACTCCCACAGAAGAAGGTAGGTCGCATTATTTTTTTTTCCCCTCTTGGTCTTTTATTTGGGCTCCCCCGAGCAGCGCAGGCTGCCAGCGCTGCTGTTCCAGGGGCTGCGGGGGCCGCTCGGGGTGGGGGCCGCCCGGGC
>NW_005054333.1:3410201-3419170 GCF_000277835.1 Geospiza fortis | reverse complement strand
AAGTGGGCCCCCCCCCCCCCCAAGCCCGCCCCGCGCCCCCGAGGCGCGCAAGCTGCCCACGCCGCGAACCGCCGGCAGCGCGGACCCACGGCGGGGCAAGGCATTTATGCAGGCAGCGCTCGATCTGATAAAGAAAATCTAAGCCACATTTGCGCCGTTTCCCCACGTCTAGAAATAACCTCCCGGACATGGCAGAGAAGCTAGGAGACATTGTGCTGTTTGGCTGTTGTTTTCCTTTTTTTTTTTTTTTATGAAATAGTAAAAAAAAAAAATCACATCTAAATTTCTTCAACCGCAAATGAAATTTAAGATAATGAGTTAATACTGCGAATTAATATTAAAAAATGTTTGGGGATATCACTTTCTTTTCCCCAGTGCTGGGAAAAAAATATCCCCTCCACTGATGCTGTAAAACTGAATTATTAGAAAATAACCTGTACGTCACAACATACCCCTGCCTAAGGCAAAAAGAAATCAACTTCGTGAAAAAAAAATATAAATCCACCTCTTCCTTGCTAAATCACATAAAACAAACATTTTATTTAGGCATATTTTTGCATGCACTGACTAAGTTAAAATCAGCTGAGCTGCAGCCATCTCTATTTTTGGCCGGTAACATTTCCATTTGGTTTAATTGCACATGTCTAATATTTAAACGTATTAAACCATTTTTCCCTGCTTACAGTAGTGTCATATACATTTCTCACCTTTTAGGTTCTGGCTCACAGGAGCCCCTGCGACTTTGACAGCTGTCGCTTTGGCTGCACAGGAGACGAATCGCCCTCCTTTTGGTGCCAGAAGAAGCAGGAAATTAGCCAGGTTGCAAGTTGAAAATCTGCCACGCCAGTGCTTTGAATCCAATATGCCACACCTTCCAGCGGGGGAACTGGAAATTGCCATCCCGGATCTGTGTTCTAGGCGGCTGCTTATGCCGAACCTCAGCACACTTTGTTCACTATTGCCTTACAAAGAACAAATGAAATGGGGATTGAAAGCCAGAGAGATCCGAAGCAGGACAGAGCTCAGCAAAAGAATGCGGCTCTATTCTCGCAAGGGAAATTATAAAAAAGTTCATGTTCACGGTTACCATCCACATGACCGACAACGACCAATGGAAAAACCGAACAACTCATAAAGTTGTATTGCAAAGTTGTAAATTTTCATAAACAACAACGGATTTATGGCCTTTTCCTCATCACTAAGAAGAGGCAGGTCTTAGAGAGGCGCCATCTTACCACAGAGGCAGCCCTGGAGTTTTTTAAAAGACCTGGACTTTGTACTAATTTTATTAAAATTACAATTAGTGCATTGACCAGGAACGGAGTGTAGTAGAAAAAAGGGAACTTCAGCGCAAATAATGCTCCAGGTCCTACCTGTATTTACCCGGCCGAATAAAAGGACTTTTCAGGTTCGATATTTTTTTCCTTTTAATTAGAAAAAAAAGGGGGGGGGGGAATATTAGATCTCATTGATATTACGTGGTACCTGGCAAAAATAAGACGTTTTCTAAAGCGGGGCAGTTTTCCCCCATTTTCGCGCTACCGTGATGCCCCCTGGCCCCCGAAAGCCGCACACACAAACCACACATGTACCCCATCAGATCATTTACACTTGGAAGTTTCGTCTTTCACTTTCTGTTCATTACAAAATATTCTTTCACTGCATGAGACTTCGACTTGATTGCCGATCGTCTGGACTGGGGTAATGACTGCAAGAGGACACGGGAACACGGTGGAAGGAAGCTCTCCCATAAAGAGGGCTTTCCGCTTTATTAATCAACAACGCTAGGGGAAAAAAAATCACAAAGTCGAGATAGAGATATTGACTGATTCCTATCAATTCATCACTTTGTTGTTGTTGTTGGGGTTTTTTTTTTTTCCCTTTTTGATTACCGAAAAAAAATGTTTAGATGGTCTAATTTCTTTATTAGTCTATGTAATATATTTTTTGTTGCTTCCCTCGAACTGGTTCCTTAATAAAGAAACACAATTCATTGTCAACAAGCATATTTATTTTCTGTGTAACATGAAACACATTTATCGTGGGAGATAGTTGAACACGGTATCACTTCCAAAGAGAGTTCACAGACATTTTTTTTCCCACTTCCAATACTTACACGGCATATCCAAATGTTCACAACGAACACACCGAAACACATTGTAACATACAATTTGTGAATAAACTTTAGCCAAACCTTCAAGACGGATTTATACAGAGTTTTTAACAATACATCATGCTACAAAGTTTCCAAATTAATTACATACTTCGCAATTTATGACATGATCTTACAAATGAGGTTCAAGACGAATATAAATGACAAAAAAATTACAATATCTGCTATTGTAGGAAAATTCATGGTATTACATATTAACACGTTCAGATAATCAGGACAAATAGTTTGTGGATTTTTTTTTTTAAAGGTGGTTACATGATCGTTTAAATTCACTTTTCAAAGAACACTTTCTGCTATATTAAGTAAGATCAACGTAGAATAAGAAAACGGCCTTTAGCAGAAGCAGCTGAAGGTAGAAGCCAACGGGAGATATTAAACCGCTTTGTACAATATTGGCGTGTGTTTGCTTCCTCTCTCGAAATAGCAAAGAATCGAGAACAAAGATATATTGCAGCATATGGTTTTCATTTATAATTGCTTTGGAATAAATATATTATTTTAAATTTAAATATATTCAGACTTTTCGGTACCAAATTCTATACCAAAGCTATTGATGCGTGCTTTTTGAATGACTACACTTACATGTCTAAAAGCATTTTGCGATTCACATTAGTAATCTTGTAACATCCTTTTGACTACTAAAATACAGTATACTTTCGAAGATAGGTAGGCAGAGCAAGATATATAGGTAGGTAGTCTGGAAAATAGGTAGTACAAATAATTGCTGTAGATTGTAGTGGTTTGTGGAACATTTTTCCCCCCTTATTTGCTGTTTAACCTTTTGTTAGTGTAGCTGTTACTTAAGATACTTTTCTAACAACAATTAAAAAAAAAAGAAAACAAAAAGAGAAGTGCAGAGCTACTTATTCAAAATTAGGTAGTTTTTCTTAATGTGAGCCTAATGCACTTTTCCCCTTAGACATGATTGGGACTATGGAGTCAGGTAGTTACTTCGGAAGGTCACGGTTTAGTATCTGTGCAAGCAGCAGTTCTCCCACTGAAATGTCCCCTGAAGAAGCCCACCCAGTTTTGGGTTAATGGAGATTAAAAAAAAACCAAGCTGATTGTAAGATGCTCTTAGGAGATATTACCGAAAGGTTCAGCACAGGGCAGGTTTGGGGAGTATGGGAGAGTGGAGAGAAGGCTGGAAGACCAACCCAATAAATGTTTTCATGTTTGCAAACGCTTGCTTTCAAGATGATCATTAAAGGGAGCTGATTTATTTTTTAATAAAAAGTCTCTCTTTTTTTTTTCCTTTCTCCTTTAAAGGGAGATTTTTCCAACTGTCATGTGCACACACTATTCTAAGAGATCACTTCCTCGAGTGGGACTCCTTAGTCCTCCTCCTCTTCGTCTTCCTCCACTTTCTCGACAGAGGCTGCTGCTGACGTGGGCTCGTTGGGAGCCGGGGTGCTGGAGCTCTCCTCCTTGTGCTCCTTCTTCCACTTCATCCTCCGGTTTTGGAACCAGATTTTGATCTGCCTCTCCGTCAGACAGAGGGCATGGGCGATCTCTATCCTTCGCCGCCGAGTCAGATAACGATTGAAGTGGAATTCCTTCTCCAGTTCCAGAGTCTGGTAGCGGGTGTAGGTCTGGCGCCCTCGCTTCCTATCTGGACCTGAAAACAGGCACACACACGGCCAGGAGTTAGACAAGAAGAGAAGTGGAAAGTTTTCTCTTTTTATTTTTCTTATTGATATTTTAAATAAATAAATAAATAAACAAATAAACAAGCATACAAACAGAAAAGTGGCCGAGCCAGAGTGAACGATCCCCTTCTTCGACTTCCACCCGCCCCCCCACTTTGCCCTAACAAAGACATTTCAGCCACACGACCTGCCCTGCTCAGGCAGGGCAAAAATTAAGTTGCTCGAGACCTAGAAAAAGTGAAGAGAAAGCGTTCAGGAGAGGAGGTGGGGGAGGAAATTGCTTTTGGGAGGAGGAACTTTTCCCCCAGGCGATGTATTTCCCTAAAACCTTCCAGACTTTCACGTTTCGCGAGGGGAAATAAAAAGCTGGAAGGCCGGGCTGTATTTATTTTATTTTAATGTCGTGGGCTCCCCCCACCCATCCCGCCTGGATCGTAAACAATACATAGCATTTAGCTCCAGAAGAGAGCTCTCCTTTTTCACACACACTCTCGTGCCCCAGTGCCCCCCTCCCCCCTCCGTTTTCCTGTTTAGTACATTTCTATAGATTCTTATCTCCGTGGAAAGGGCAGGGGGGACGAGAGTGGCACGTCTCGGCAACGCGAGCTGGCGAAGTCCTCGACACGCCGTCCCCCGCTCCCGAACGCCTCTGTCCCCTCCGCCTCGCCCAGCGAGAGGGATTTTTTTTTTCCCCAACTTCGACAAGAGGGCAGGGGAGACGCTTAATCCGTGGGGGCTCCGGGAGCCGGCAGCCAGCTCTCCGCTTTTTCATAGCAAACAGCGCAAATCAACTCAATGCTAAAAATTCCATAGCAAATGGAGTTAAATAAATTTACGAGGCTAGAACCCATTAATTGGGCAATAAAAAGTTTTATGATACTCATTTACATACAATGCCACGGGCTTTCTACGCAATGGCGCCTCGGCTATAATTAAAACCATAAAGGCTGTGCTGACAGTAATCCTGGCGACACGCTTTGCCTGGCTGCCACGGCTCCGAGCCCTCTCCGCTCGCCCCTACCTGAAGACCTCATCCAGGGGTATATCCGGAAATTAGGCTCAGCCTGGTTGTGCAGGTTGCTTTCCTCCGCTTTCTCACAGCTGGGTTTGGTTAGCTCATTGCAGAGGACGGGAATGTTCTGATCAAAAGAGGAACAATGCAGGTTGTAGGCATCAGAGCCCAGGCTGTATCCGGAAGAGAACGGGCTTTGATATATGGTACTGTTCACATTGTACAAGCCGGGCATGGAGGAGGCGAAGGCACCCGCGCCTGGTCCATAGCCGCTTCTCTGGGAGTTGCTTGCAAAGGAGCAAGAAGTAGGCTCCGCATTTTGGAAAAGAGAAGCCCCCGCCGTATATTTGCTAAAAAGCGCATTCACATAATACGAAGAGCTCATAATTTTGACCTGTGATTTGTTGTCCGGCAGGCTTCAGTGTCGGTTTTACGAGGTAGCGTGATATATGATAACATTACACCCCCAGATTTACACCAAACCCCATTTTCTTTTGGACCGAGCTGCCCGCAGCACGTGACCGGTCATGTGACGCCGCCCGGGCGCTGGGAGAAATCGGGTTTTGAAGCTTTAAATGTGTACGTGCGGAGTTATCACTGTGCGCCAGGTTTAAAGGAGGTGGCTCCTCTCCGCCTTCCCCCCCCTCACCCCGCGTTGTTTGCGCGTTGTAATGGCAAGAGGCAGGCGGCAACCAACCCTGCACAGGGTGTGCCAGGGCACCCCCGCCGGCCCCCAGGGGCTGCCGAGCCGCGGAAATCAAGGCGCTTCCCAGCAGCCAGCCCCCGAGGGGGGGCGAAAATCACAATCGCCCTCCCCGGGAAAATAAAGGAGGAAAAAACTGAAAAACACCCCAGAAAAACCCAAACCCCCAAACAAACAACGACATTCTACTAGACAAAAAAAGTCCCACCCAACAACAGAACGCACAAAAAAAACATAGCACCCACTACAAATAATGGCCAAAAAAAAAAAAAAATTGAGGACTCAACTTTCTGAATGTCTCAAGAAGAAAATACAGAATAAACCGAAACTCTAGAGTTGAAGAAATCGCCTGCAAATGGCTTCAAATCGCCGCCGCCTCTTTCCTGCCCGAGTTACCTTTCCGCCCTACATACCTTGCAGTCCAGAGCGTTAGGCGGCAGCGGTACGCTCGCATGACGGGGAGAGTGGCTGCTTTTCTAAACACTGGGATCCCCAACAATGCGAATGGCTCTCCATTGAGGATGCTGCTCCGTGCCCTTCCTTTAAACGGATCGTAAAATGAGTTTCCTTCCCTCAGACAGCGAGTCCTGGTAAAGACAGCTTTTACTGCCTGCCTGTATTGCACATCATAAACTGGAAGAAGCACAATGGAATTGCCCCGGAAATTCTCCTTTCAATTATAGTTTGGTGCCCCGTGTACAAAGACTTTCTCACCAGTTAAAATTGTTCTTGCCGATATTTCGCACGGACCCTAAACTTTGTGTTTTGTAAACGTGGAGCACCCTCTCACCCCCCCGCACACCTCCAACACCCACCCGCGCACCCTTTGGCACCCTTTATGCGTGGTTATTGCAGCCCCATGAACACAGGTTACTGACAGAAGCAAGTCAATTCTTGAAATCACCAGATCCCTGAGATACTGGTGCTTCGGAGCATGCAGATGTGGTGGATGTATGTAAATGTTTGCCAAGTGTTAAGTATGTGAAAACTCAGTTATTATTCGCAGGCATTAAGGGAGAAGCCGCCGAAAGAGCCCCTTCGGCTATTTCTTCCAATTCACTAATATTAGACAATATCTTTACGGTCTCAATCGCGGTGCGGGAGCATGCCGGCAGAAGAGGCTGCTGGAAGGGAATAGAGGCCCAAGAACTTAAACGAATGCGATGCAAACAAAACGACGACCAAAAAGATCAAAGAGGCTGAAGTAGATGGCATTAGACCAATAAATTGCTCCTCTGGTGACAACATACCAAGATGCAAGAAAAAAGAAACAGCAAATATAACCAATGTCTAGACTTAAATATGGAGAGCATAGGACCGAATAGATTCTCTGGGTGGTTACATTTCGAGCTCTCTGATTCTCTCCAATTTGCACGTTTATGTATTTTTCTTTGCTTACATGTGTTTGTCGCCGCCACGTTTTATTAAAATGTATTTTGCTTGCAGCTTATTTTTCCCTGCCAGCCGTTTAGATTTATCAAAAAGCCTTCACTGAATAAATGCTAGAAGGACCCCTAGACAAGGGTCCCCGCCACCTTGTTGACTCCCCCCACCCTCTGCGAGTTGGGCATAACGCTGCTTCTGAAACACCCTCTGAAATCTCCCGTTTCGTCGTTTACAGAATCAGGCTAGATTATCCTGCCTGTAAATCCACTTTGCATTTGAATTTATTTTTTTCCGATCGAGTAAGGGTGAACAGGCGCAGATTTCAAGGTTTTGGTCATGGTAATATTCTCGCACGCTTTAAAAAATAATCCTCTAGGATGGATTAATTGTATTTTTTTTTCCTTGTAAGCTCTGGACTACCCCTCTTTGGCACTGAGCTTTCCGGGAAGTAAAATGTAGTGATAAAACGGTGCTCGTAAGTTATAAGCGACCTGGGAGCACTACATGATTATGGCTTGTGTACTAAGCAGTATCTTGATGTGGTTCATAGTAGGGAAGATTTTGCTGGTTTGGAATCTGTTCTCGCTATAATTTATCCACGATTATAATGGAACATGCTGTGCCAAGTTATTACTTAGTATGACGATGCATAAACACTTTTTAATTTCAATATAATTTTACTGCCCAAGGAAAAAAATAATTACTCATAATAAGTTTAGCAATGCCATTGTCGACAAACATTTGATAGGAAGGCTCTTGTTAGAAAGCAGGGAGTGGCTGTTGATCCTTATCCCTAGAAAGTATTAAATCTTTGAATCAGTGCGGGAAAAAAAAACTAGCTCACTACATTGCCAGTGCTGAATTTCGATGTAAAGAGAATGGCTTTGATTTAAGGAAATGCAAGTAAGTTGCAGAGAAAGTAGCTCTGTTACAGAGGACTATGAAGGGATTTGTTTAGTTGTCTGGCTTAAACTTACGAAATACAGCGTTTATACTTCAGCCCATATTTTATGCTTCCTTTCCTCCTGCATTTATTTTCCTTCCAATTACTTTTTTCCCCCGTCTCTTTTGGCAATTGCCATCTGAAAATATTCCACAACTCCACACTAAGCCTCATTCTCAAGACGCGGGAGCCAACAAAAGCAAAGCGAAAAAAAAAAGGGAAAAAAAAAAGGAAAAAAGAAAAAAAAAGAAAACTATTCGAGGAAACAAAATAGACGGCGAGAACAAGTTAGGAATGACTTTGAGAGACACGTCAAGTTTGCAGAGCATCAGCCTTCTCACATCTGTGTAATATAATCACAACGGGTCCCACAGAGCTGAAATTGCTTCGGACACAAGCAGGGCTTTTTATTTGTATCAAAGACAGCTGTTGAATAATTTCACTGGCCGGTAAATAATTTTCAAACTAGATTTTTGCAGCACTGCCGGTACCCCTCACGGCTGTCTCAGCCGTGCGGAGCAGACAAGGGCATTGGAAAATCCATCGGTTGGCCCCAGAGCTCCAAAGGGTGAAGACCTTCGGGCGCTCTCCTCCCAGGCTGAACCGGGGAGACCCTCTTACATCCTGTCCGAACCCTTCAATTCCCCCTTTCTCCCAATATTTCATTTCACACCAGCCCTTCGGGAAATCAGGATACCCTGTTTGTAGGCTCGGAGCTTAAGCAGAGAAGAGCAAAGGTTTGGGGCAAGGGAGAAAAAAAGGAGCTGGCAGTTGGGTGCCAGGGCTCAATCCGTCTCTATCACATAATATGAAATGTCTCGGTGTTTTGAGAATAATAAATGCACAGTGTGTCCTTGGTGCAGATCAAGCTTCACTTTCTCCACGAGTGTCCTGAGCGTGGCCAGGCGGCAAACGCGACCCCGACGGCGCCCGGTCGACGGCGTAAAGCGGGAAAAAACTCGAGGATAAAGGGGGGCCAAAAGCACCCTCGAACCCATCGGCCTTTGTCAAAACAATCTCAGCGCTCCCAAGCCCAGTTATGCTCCCATAAAGTCGACATTTTAGGAGCTGTCGGGAGGCGGCCGAGCGCTTGATGGCGGAGG
>NW_005054333.1:3405655-3410189 GCF_000277835.1 Geospiza fortis | reverse complement strand
CCGCGGCAAGATAAATGTCCACCTCCCAGCCTGGATTTAAGCACGGGAAGGCCAATAAAAGGTTGTTATTTCCGCTCTCCCGCTTTATCTAAAACAGCCAGACAAAACAAATGAAAAGGCTTTTGTAGAAAATCTTAATTGTGGCTGGACAGTTGTAAACTCATTAAGAGCCGAATTCCAGACAGTTTGCAGACCCGTCATTTATTACACACTCTTAATGCTGATTCTTTGAAGTTGCCTCTGTCTGCAACAACAGAGGGCGTCCCAGCATCCCCAAATACTGGCTCGGGGATCAATTAGGGGTTTTTTTGTGTGTGTGCACGCCAGAACGAGCTCCCTTTTGCTAATTAGAACTCGTCAAATCTTACCTCGGATTTCTTTCTTTCTTTCTTTTTTTTTTTTTTTTTTAAGGTGAAGTCGAAAGCTTTTTTTTTCCTCCCGCAGTTCTGCACATCTGTAAACTTCTTGCCGGCTCCCTAAGTTTTGTCTTCAGCCCTGCAGCGTTTTACACCCCATAAATGGTTACAGCAGTCATTTTCTTTTATTGCACTGTAGTATGGCTCTGAATTTTCCTAACAACAACTTCTGCCAAGACCATAAGCGTGTTCCGTCCTATTTTGCTTTCAATACATATACATATATATATATATATATATATATATGTATGTATGTGTAAAGGTACCTTCATAAAACAAGAAGGATCTTGTTGTTATTCGCCATATTTGC
Source organism: Geospiza fortis (assembly GCF_000277835.1). Classification (NCBI taxonomy): domain Eukaryota; kingdom Metazoa; phylum Chordata; class Aves; order Passeriformes; family Thraupidae; genus Geospiza; species Geospiza fortis. The sequence continues at coordinate 3,409,463 of NW_005054333.1, read as the reverse complement.
AAACAAGCAAGGGTCTGTGTGGTGTAGAGCTGTGCTGCGGTTCATGTTATGGAGGATATCCACCGTGAGCAGTAAGATGTCCGCCCAAAACAAGGGTAAATTTCAGCAAGCTCATAGACTTTGCTATTTTCTTTTGTTGCTGAGCTTGGTATGGCTTGGGGCGGCGGGGGGGGGGGAGGGGAAATGCGGAGGGGGTGTATGGAAATTTTCCACTCCAAAGAAATCATCCTTCTCTTTTTAAAAATAAATACAATTTCGTGTTGTCTGCAGTAGACTGTGGCCAGCCCACCGCTTTCCTTCGGCTAAATCAGCGACTAAAATTGACACCATAAATTCTACCATAATTATCAGTAAAATTTTATCTGATTCTATATCTATCTATAAATACATATATAATCTGAGGCGCTAGTAAAACGCAACGGGTTGTATTTATTTGCCACGGGACATTTAAAAGGGAAAAAAACCTACAAAAATGAAGGCACGGGAAGGAAGAAAGTGGATGACGTTTGAAATAACATATTTTGCATGGGCAATTATCTCTAGCAGGGAATTTGAAATAACGCCCCGGTAAGGCGAGCCTTCTCACCGGGGTTGTGGAAGCACACTTAGTGCTGGACATTTTCTGGTGGAGGCTGATTAACAATCTCAGTTTAAATGTCGCTGTCTGAGCAGATTTACATTATCGTCCGCGCTAAAGAACGTCGGACATTTTGGTTTGGTCCTAGTTCCCCCGCCCCGGCGGCGAATTTTATTAAAACGGCGTTCGCTCGGCACCGTGCCCCGCTGCCATCCAAGGGGCTCCCTCCGTGCACTGCTAAGCACCAGCTTACCAAATCACGCCCCGAAGGGGGGAAGAAATCCCTACCCTCAGAGAAGCTATGGCATTTAGGACCTGAATCTGTCCATTTCGGATAAAAATAAGACCAAATTTCCATCACCTGGGGGCTGCGTTTATAAAACCGTGTTTTTGCCTCGGCTCAAAAATAATACCACTCCTCGCCTCTGCAGTTGCCCTAGCCCCGCCACATCTGCTGGCGACATTCGGTGTGCCGTGGAAGAATCTCTCCTCAATAATCTTAAAACATCACAAAATATAAAAGAATCAATATATTTTATTTGGCAAAAAGTTAAATATCATTTCAACACAACGATTTGGTCAGTAGGCCATGAGGTAACTGTTTCAAAATAGACAGTGTACGTTCTGCAGTAACATAACTTCCCAGATTTTTTTTAATCGATACAAATTTACAATAACCAAATGTAGGTTTTTATAATGTATAATTTATTATCAATAAAATTAACCTTCATTACAATAACCATCAAATCATTCGATTAAAATTCAAACATAAACCATAGGTAGTTACCCTTTTCACATATACGTATAGCTCCGAAATCTGCTAACTGCTCACTGGTGCAAAAACAATATTTAGGCTAGTCTGTTTATTTACTTTTTTTTTAATATATAGATTATATATACAACCGACAAAGACAGTACTATATATGTATCAACTGTGCATACTAAAATGACTTGCTTCATATTTTGAGAACCGTAATTCCCAGACATCCCGAAAGAACTGTTTTTTCTACCTTTTTTTTTTTTTTTTTGCATTGGGATATATATAATATATATATTTTACAATCAAAGGTTAACTGTCTAATTATACAGAAAAGACTTAATACACTACAGAGCTATACTCTATGCAATTTTTATAATAAACAACCTGAGTTCAAATTGAATTCTAGCTTACACCATTACATCCGGTACAGCACCCAAGCACATAAATTGAGTCACAAACATAATTACCACAATAAAACACAGTGTTCAAGTATTAGAGCAGAGATCTCTCTGCCACGCAAAAAAGCGAATAAAATTAACTACATAGACTAAACTATAGAGTCCGTAAATAGTTGTGCATTATGAAAAGGTAGTTTTTTCTTTTTTTTTTCTTTCCATAAGTGAAGAAACAGGTAGATTTATACAAGCCAGTTAGACAGCCTTTTCGTGCTAATGCCCCCTTTTTCTTTCCTATTAGAAAATTAAAAGTCTTACTGTACCTCTCCTGGCAATCTGGCCTCTGTGGCTATCATTGTACAATCATAATCAGAATTTGCCAAAGGAAAAATGAGGCCTGGACCCAGACGCATTGCATGGCAGGGCTTGAGGGGATAATATTTTTTTGTTTGTTTTAACTTTTTCTTTTTTTTTTCTTTTACTTTACGCATTTTCATTTTAACCCACGTGTCGCCATCATTCGTCCTTCGCTCGATCTTTGTTGATTTTCTTCATTTTCATCCTCCTGTTCTGAAACCAGATTTTCACTTGTCTCTCTGTTAAATTGAGGAGTCTGGCCACCTCGTATCTACGGTCCCTAGTGAGATACATATTGAACAGAAACTCCTTCTCCAGTTCCAGTGTCTGATGCTTGGTGTAAGGGCATCGCTTTTTCCTGGTGGACCTTGCGTGGAGCCAGTTTGCAGCTGGATTATCTACAAGGAAAACAACAGAAGTTCAGGCTGAGGGGGAGGGTGGGAGGTGGAGGGAGGGGGAGGGGAGGGAAATCCACGCAGAAAGAGCCCATCAGGTGTCCCGGTATTCGTGTTTGGGACGTGGCTCTCATTTCCCCAGGCACAGAGGCTCGTGAGGCACAATGGACTCCAAAATACAGACACATGGGGAGGTCACACGCAACTACACGCGGCAAAGCCCTGTTGCCCCCTCCTACCCTCGCCTTTTTTATTGTTTGGAGAGAATACAATTTTTTAATACTTTCTCCTCCTCTCTCTTCTTCACTCTCTAACACTCCCTCCCTCCTTCCTGGCCTCCCCACATCTCAAACTGCCAGACCGGGGAGTAACCAGCCAGATCAACATGTCATCGAAATCGTCTTTTTAATCTCTACCTTCTCCTGTGTCATCCCTGGCAAAACCCAGGGAGCTGGCGAGTTAATCTACAGCTGGCATAATTAAACCCTCGCCCTCTTAGGACCCTTATTCGCACGGCGTTAATCGCGATAGTAATCCCGAGGCGCTCTGCCACCAGTCTCGTAGTCCTGGGAGCATCCAGCCCGGGGTTTTCCGCCGAGGAGACGAAAGGGGGAGGGGAGGAACCAAGTCAACGGCGAGGTTTCTGCTCTCAGCCCAGCAATAGCCGCCCTGTCCTGAGAGCCGTCTCAAAAAAGATCTGATTCACATCCAGTGCTTTCTAGGCACCCTTCTCCCCGGCGTCTGCCCACGCCTGGGAGCGCGGCGAGGCAGGAGGATGTGAGCACGTCCTGCTGAGTTTGCTGGGGTGGCAGGAGTGAGGATGGGCGGCTATTGCATTTCTCTCTCTCTCTCTTTTTTTTCCTTTTTTTCTTTTTTTTTTTTTTAATGTTTTTTTAAGTTGCAGTTGTAGGGTGAGTTTTTGTTTTCCTTTCACCCTGGAAAGCCAGAGCCGTCCTAGATCCCGTTCGAGCCTGAGAAAGGCAGCGCTGGCTTCTGCAGATGGCAGACTCCGGCGGGCTGGCGCAGCGGCGGCGGCAGCGGCCGGTGCTCGGCCGCGTAATTAGCCCCAGCGCCTCGACACCTCCCCGCGGCCGGCGCAGAGCCCTGAAGTCCATTACCCTCGTCGTCCCACTTACTTGGATCGATCTGCGGTTTCTCTCCGTTTGCCTCACTTTCTCCATTGCTTTCAGAGAATGCGCCTTCGTGGCTTTGCTTATCCCTATCAACTGGAGGAGAACCACAAGCATAATCAGAGAGAGACAAAGTGTGAGTGTCAAACGTGGTACAGTCAGCCCTCCTGGCCGCCAGCGGGTCAGGTTTAATG
>NW_005054333.1:3404428-3405276 GCF_000277835.1 Geospiza fortis | reverse complement strand
AGGGCAGCGCAGGCGCCCATTGGCTGCGCCTGTCACGTGGCGGGGGAGCAGAACAATAAAGTATAAATCAGTCCGCGGGCTATTAATGGGTCAGTGTTTTCCAGCCATAATTTTTATAGCGAGGCCATATGTTTTTATGCAAAGGGATATTTGAGTTATACGGCGGGGTTTGTTTTAATTGCGGCCAACTGAGATTAAAAGATCAGATTCCGTATTACAGCCCCCCTCCCCTCTTTCTCTCTCTCTTCCTCTCTCTCCCCTCACTCTCTTTTTCTTTCTTTTTTTTTTTTTTTCGTTTAAGCGGACTATTTTATACCAAAATTAATCATCCCATCAGTGGGTCGTGTTCTCCGCGGAAAAAAATCCCGCCACCCTTGTGATCGGAGACCTTCACATAAAACGATACAATAACCGAAGCAATAAAAAGAGCAAAATAGTAGTTGCGGTATACTGTATTTAAATATACATTTATTATATTTCATAAGGAGTTATTGTTTCGGGAGCCACGGGGTTGTTATTAAGTCAGTAACTATGAGCGCGCTCATTTGCATCGCTGTGTTTCACAGCAGTAAAAATTTACGAGTGCTTGGAAAGGTTAAATTATACTATTGTGTTTAGTTTGGGAACCCACTGTAAATAATACCGTTCCGTTCGGCTCAGAGCTGGCAGCGGAAAGTCAAATTCAACGTATCCCCTTTCCGAAACCCCGGCGCAGAGCCGGCCCTCCCCGCCCGGCCGGAGAAGGACAGGGGCAGGCGCTGGCTCGGTATTTAGCCCGGCCCGCACCAAACTGCACTTCACCACCCCACCCTGCCGGGCACGGTGTGGCAGTGACCGAAACACCCTCC
>NW_005054333.1:3401972-3404120 GCF_000277835.1 Geospiza fortis | reverse complement strand
GCAGGACCCACGCTAGCGGCATCGGAAGCCGAGCGGAGGGTTACAATCCTCCGCAGAAGGAGGGGAGGGTGCGCGGGGGAAAGTAAGAGGCGGCCAGATCCAAGTCCAGTGTTAGGAATTAAAGTAGTGGCTGAGCTCTTGGCAAACATGCCTGCGACTCCCTGGTTTCTCCCTGGCGGACATTCACGCTGTTTATCCCCATGGCTGGCGAAGGAGCGCGGTCACTAAGATGCAGGGGGCACAAAAAAATCTCCGTGAGAGGCTCAATTTACTCGAAATATCTTGTATTGAAAATAGAGCCCAGCAAATGCCAGAGACGACTGAGTAATGATTAGAATCGCGTGTAAATATTGTGCATGCGAAAGTGTGGTTTTAATTAGTTTTACATCGCTATGTGGGCTGCCTCTCTCCCTCTCTCTCTCTCTCTCCTTCTTTCTTTTTCTTTTCATGTCTTCTCAACAGTTTAATCCGAAATCTTACAGAGGGCCTATTTTAACACCGCTCTCTCCCACATTCAAAATTACAAAGGCTCATAATGAAACTATTATCTCCCATTAGAGTTCGAAAATCGTGGAACAGTTCAAGATCTCAATAAACAAGGCGTCCGTTATTTTCTAACAATTTAAAAAATGCAAATAAAGCTCTCTCTCCCTTTTTTTTTTCTCATTGTATAGACACTCCCTAATAGAAAAAAATAATTGTATTTCTTTCCTGGAAAGACGGAACTCCACGTCATTTGTATTTATTATTAAGAGTCAGCTGTGGTGAAATGTGATTGTAGAACTTCCTTTTTCCATTCAGAAAAAATAATCTTAGCTGCAGGAGTCCTGGATGTTTATATTCCAATTTGGGTTCTCAACTTCAGCAGCGGGTTTTATTTTTTTGGTTCGTCACCAAAACTAATAGCAAATGAATAACAATAACAATAGCGCTTAAAAGAACGTGACTGCATTTTTATTTCCCCTGTAAAATTCCGCATTTGTTCGCTGCCAACATCCAAGGGGCAGGAGAGGTTGTACAGAAAGTAAGAGGAGAAATGCAGCAAATAATTAGATATTTTTCACGCGGTCACGTTGCTGACTATTACGCTGGGATGTTCGACTCTTTTATCGCTGTCTTAGATCCATTTTCACCCAAAGTACATTTTTCATACGAGCCACGTAGGCGATTTCGCTTCATCAATTTACTTTGCAAATTACTTAAGGTTTTGGTGACTTCTACCATCGGGGGCAAAAGACCCCAAACAAGGCAGAAACAGACATTGACATCAAAATGCTATATGAAACCAGAATTCCCAGGAAGGAAGCAGCGCTGGAGCGATCGTGTCCGAATAAAAGTACTCCCTGTCCTCCATCCCAACACAACCGAACAGGCAGAGCTCCCATTCCGCTAGCTCCAGCACCCGGCTGCATCGGGAAGGATCCCGTCTGTTTTTAAGCAGGGGGGCATCTGCAAGCGCTGCTTCCTTAGCCGCGCATCACAGAGGCGCTCAGCATACGCGGGCGCGGGGCAGGAATTCGCGGGCGTCGGCGATCTCGCCTGAACGGGAAGTTCAGGATCGCCTTTCCCAGGGTTTCCTGCCACTGCAGACCTCTCTCACTGAACCAGTGGTGGTACGAAGCCACGGAGGGGTTTTGGCACAGTGAAGAGAAAAAATGATTCAGAATTTAGAGGAAGCAGTCCAAAATCAGGATGAGGCGATTCAACTGGGAATCAAAAGGGCAGAGGCAAAAGACGCCATACAGGCACACACAAACACAGAACTGTAAATACACTCCCCGAAATGTACACAGACACTGCAGATAGCCCGTCAGACCTTGTGTGGACAGGCAAACACAAGCACTTAAATTTGACTGCAATGCAGAGCTCTGCTCCTGCCCCGGCCGGGGACGACTGCTTTTCTGAGTATGGCTGAAATCCGCTATCCAAACTCATCTGAGCTCCTGCAGCCCAGCCTGAAGTTTCGAAAAAGTTCTTAGGTTTTAGTATCGCTATTTTTTTTAAGGCAAACATAATCACGACAGATAAAAAATAAATAGAATTAAACGAGCAACGAGTGAGTTTTCTGTCCTTTTCCCCGCCCTCCTTTCCTCGGCGAAGGGTGCCCCGCTCCGCGGCCGCGGCGGCGCTGGCTGCTGGCGGAGGGCC
>NW_005054333.1:3394999-3401667 GCF_000277835.1 Geospiza fortis | reverse complement strand
ACCCCCACCCCCAGGCACGCTTTCAGGTTTCAGTTTTTAATAAATCCAGACTGAAAAATAAAACAGCCACCCACCTCCCCCCGGCCCCCCGAGCTCGACCCACGCCGAGCGGAATGCAAAAACGCACCTGACCTTGAATGCAGCCAACGAGATATATTAAAAACCCGCAAGCAGGCAGGGACTCGCTTAGGAGCTAGCTAACCTTGAAGAACTTGTCAAGCTTCCCCCCTCGGCTGCCGTGTTTATCTGAGGAATCAAAGGAGGCTCCGCTGCAGATGGGAAACAATGGCATTGGGACTTGACGCCTACAGTTCACTTCAGCGCTAAGATTTCTTCGGGTAGAAAGGACCCTCGCACCAAGCATACCTGGTGATGATATCAACTGAAGTAATTAAGGCAGTTTCGTGCTGTAGAGAGAAAGGTGGAGCCCCAACAACATGAAACTACCTAAACCACAGAACAGTTCTCAGGCGCTAATTATTACTTTCCCCATGGCCGTGGTCCTTAACGCAAGGATCCCGCTACGAAAATAAAACCAGAAACGTGACTAAAACATGCCTCTCGCCCTCCCGCCCACCCCGCCGGCGCCCCTCCGCGCCCCCCGGCCAGCCTCGGGTGGGTTAATGAAAACAAGAGTAAAATATAATAACAACCACCCACACACACGCGCGCGGGCAGCTTTCGCCTTTCCATGCAGATGTAATCGGGGAAAAAGGGCCGTGCACGACAATGTTACATCACGAAAAGCTAACGGGTTGGAGTCTGGAAGAGTTTGTACCCAGATTTTTTGGAGCAGCTATTCTTTCCAAAAATACGAAGTCATTCCTTTGAAGGGGAAAAAAAAAAGAAAGAAAGAAAAGGAAAAAAAAAACCACAAAAAACCAATAACAACAAAAAACCAACCAGGCAGCCTGTGTGAAATAAGCTCTTCCACATGCAGCCAGGTAGAGAATAGCCTTGTCTGGAGGGGCCCGCTGGCAGGGAGCAGAGGCTGGGGTCCCCCCACCCCCCCACCATGATCTCACCTTTACGATTTCTTCTCAGCCCTGAGATAAAGCTAGAATTTTGTCAACGTCCTCTGGAGTTAAAGATCTCCGCACACTTGTAGGTGTTCGATTAACAAAAAGGGAAAAAAAAAAAAAAAGGAAAAAAAAGAGAAGAAATATATCGTTTCCCTACCCTCAAGAAATAGTAATTTGCTTCCTCAGTCTATGCAGTTCCTCAGTCAACTGAAACCACTCGTTCAAGACAGCAACAATCCAGATATACTAGCAAGTCATAAAACTGAACAAAAGCCGACAAACCTTAGAGCACCATCGCTATATGGCCCAGACAAATTACGACCGTCTAGGTAATATTTAAATAGATTCCTAAAGTAATTGCAGGGGGTTTAGGCAACTATTCCTGTTGTAAAAGTTCTCGAAGACATAAAGTAGAACCTGAGGATAAACAGTCACAAAAAGAGGTAAAATTAAAAGGATTCATTCCACGGTTTTTTTATTCTTCTATGAGAACATAAACATCGTCTTTTTCACGCACAGCAGCATTACAATATTAATTTATTCCGATTTAAGGTAAGAACTAGATATAGCTAGAACTAACATTTATAATAACGATAGAATGCATTTGCTTAAAACAGTATCGGCATTTTAATAATAATAGACATTTATCCATATCTGTATTTATAGCTTTTCCCCTTCTTTCTCTTTTTTTTAAATCTTTTTTAATTTTTTGACCTATATGTTTGACCCTTGAATGAATGTAACTTCACAGTATAAAGGAAGACGAACATATTCTCCCTCGCAATCTCAGACTCTGGCTCAGAAAGTCCATCTGATGTTCAGGATATATACTTTCAGTGAAATTAGTGAGGAAAAAAGTGACTATTTTCTTTTCAAGGGGGGATTTCTGTGTGCTTGTCATGCGTTACCAATGGTAACGTTATATATAGACACAAAAGAAAATCACCAAATTCACATATTTAAGCAAAACTACATTAAGTAAATATCTACAACCGGCGAGAGAATTTCAGAGGTAAGAGTAATAATTTAGTCCATGAGTAAAACGAAATCTTTTATACCTTTAAAGAGAAGATATTTCATTTTCCTGGCCAAATTTAAAGCTGTAATATTGGCTTTTAAGGTAAAGTGTAAAAAAAAAAAAAAAAAAAAAAAAAAAAGATTCCTAACACCCGTTCCCGTGAAACCCTTTTAAAGGATGCCTGCATTTCATTATTTTAAGTCCCGCTTTTCGAAGGAAAAAAGGGGGAGGGGGAGAAAAGGCAAACAGAGAAGGGGAAAGCTCCCAATATATAGAAATATGGCAACGCTTAAATTCTTCATTGTGCAGCTACGTACAGTCCAAGTTACAGCACTTATATTTTAAATGAATGCACCTTTAACTAGGATTGTTTACTTTTCAGAGAGACAGATAGGGAGAAACATATTTGCAGCTCCTGAAATGGTATTTTTGTGTTTCAAAGCTTAGAGGAAACAAATTGGCCCCGGGAAAGGCTGAAGGAAGAGGGGAGGTTCACACACGGCATTTTGTGCTTTAGCGTGACTTTAGTCCACCCACCCCCCAAAGTAGCTCTTAAGAGGTTAAGGACATATTGAGAACGCCTAAAATCGTTAATCCATACAGGTGCGGATGAATACAGCCTAGGAAAATGATACTGGCTCTTTAAACCATAAAGATGTGTTTATAGGTTCATCAAGAGAAATTAAAGTTGGCTGTGAGCTCCCGAATCCTATTCTCTCTGTTCATTTTCTTCAGTTTCATTCTGCGGTTCTGAAACCAGATTTTAACTTGTCTGTCTGTGAGGTGGACTGTGCGGCTGATCTCTAGGCGACGCTCACGAGTCAGGTACATATTGAATAGAAACTCCTTTTCCAGCTCGAGAGTTTGATGCTTGGTATAGGGGCATCGTTTCTTTCTGCCACTTTTTGCCGTGAGCCAGTTTGCTGCATTTTCTCCTTTTGAATTGCCTAGTTTTGAGAGAGTAAAAAATGGACGTTACCATCGGTTAGGAGGCAAAGAGCTGTGGGGGAGAAGGTGGCAGGAGCATCTATGCGTGTGCCTGTGTCTGTGTGTGCGATGGGCTCGCTCCGCCAGCTGCGGAGAATTGGAATGTGGGGTGTCCTTGAGGGAACCGAGAGCTTCAGAACGGTTTCCCAAAGGTTTTGGATGTGTCCGGGTAAGAACTGCCACTGCTCAAAAACCTCCGGACAGCCTCTGGCGGGGTAGCGTGCCCCGGATTGTAGTTTATCTCCGACCCTCCAAAACGAGCTCCTACCCTCTCCCTGTCGGCCATTCCGAGCCCTTTGGTACTGGGGGCAGTTGCTGAAGGGCCTGCAGCCTTATTTCCTTCCCCCCCGGCACCTGCTTCCAAAAAAACAAAGCCTCCGGATCCGGATTTTGTAAGCGTGCTACGGAGGTGGAAAACAAGGTGAGCTGGGGAGCCGGAGCCTCCCTGCCTTCAGCCCCTGCCTTTCCGGAGAGCTTCGCCATGGCCTTCTCATTTCCAACCATTTCGGGGAAGAAAAAATGCGGTCATAACAATAATAAAAACGTTTTGAGGTGATTTCTAACTGTGAAACTGACTGAGAAAGAGGTAACACCAATCCCTTGATGGCTCAGAGTGGTTAGTGGTTTGGGGTTGGCTCTCTAACAGTTTTTCGCTGACCCTTTTTTTTTTTCTGTCTTTCTTTTCTTTAAATGCTACTTTCCAACGGGTCGCCTGAAAGGAATAAAAGGGCGTCCGAAAGGCGGACGGAGAGAAGCTCCTGCTAAGTCTGCCGTCCGGGAAAGGGGAGTTATTTTTTGCCATGGGGACACGAAAGGGAAATAAATAAGGAAAAGTATAAATAACAGCTCTGTTATCTAGTGTAGATGCTGAAGGATATTCGCCGTGCATTCATCAGTCTAATTTGATAGCAGCTCATAGATGGCACATTTCAGCGCGGTTGTTATTCCGAAAAGCATTCTGGATCGTAAAATATAACTTACCGCGTTAATAGGTTTATTTATTGGCACTGCCTATTGCTTATTTTGGATGCTTTACAAACATCTCTGTTATCTGGTAGGCACCTTCACATCACGGGGGAGAGATTGATCTTGTTTTTCTATATGTTTTAGCAGCATGCAGGCTAAAGTTGCCCATAGCAGAGGCTCTAAGGGTTTTAAACTATAGGATGGACATTAATTTTTACGGCAACCCCATGCCCGAATATTACAAAGTTCAGAAGGTCAGTCTGAGCAGAGCTTCTTGGCAGCCCCGCGGGGCAGCTGGGATCCTCCTTTCGCATTTCAATGCCACTATGATCCTCAACGACTATTTTTCTTACTTTCTTTCTTTTTCTTTTCTTTTTTTTTTTTTTTTTCTCTCTTTAATCATCACTACCACCATCACCATCATCGTTCGCTTACCTACAGGCTCTTTCTCAGGAGAAGCTTTGCTGCTCTCTGACGGAGCTGGAGAGAGCTCCTCTGCGGTGGAAGATGAAGCCTGAGTCTCGTCCTCCCTCTGGGAGACGCACGCCAAGGGGCTTGGGGAGCGCTCCTCATCCTCCTTCCTCCCCGGCTCCGGGACGGGAGGCAAAGATGGAGGCGTCTGGAAGCGGCCGGGGGGCTGCGGAGGGAAAGGGGCAGCCCCGGCTGGCCCCGCGCCGTAGTTCTTGGAAGTGCCATAAGCCTGGGAGAGGCGGAAGTAGCCCGGGACGGGGACCCCGCCGCCGCCGCTGGCTGGGCTGACCTCGGCACTCAGCCGGGGGAAGGGAGCGAGGTCTGTGGCGGCCGAGCCCTTGGGGCATTTCTCTGAGTCATAGAGGCAGTAGGAACTCTCCTCCTTAATGCTTGTAGCGAAGGAGCACGAGGTGGCCTGCTGGCTCTCCGGCTCTTCCATGCGACAGGACCGGGGGGGATCTAGCCACACTTCCATCCCTGACACGTAGGAGTGCGAGTTGGGGACCATGCTTTGAGAAGTACCTTCATTGCGTTTGCCCAGAACGGGGAAAAGTCCGCAGCTTTGCAGCCCGTAGGACAGATCGGACGCCTGTGGCAGGTAGATACCACTGTTGGGATAGTAGCCGCCTCCTCCTCCGCCTCCGCCTCCTGCTCCCGCCGCTTCCCCTCTGCCCGAGCTGATCAGGGAGTCTACCAAAAAAGAGTTTGCAGCCGGGCTCTCGGAGCATGACATTGTTGTGGAATAATTTGGCGAAGGGAGCAGATAGCCCTTTCTGGCTGACATTTCTTGTGCAAAACATGCTGAATATGATGAGAGATACCCCCGCACCACGGCAGGCGCCCGCAGCCAATGGAAGCCCAGGCCTCCCCAGCAACCCCTCCCCGTCTGGTTTCGTATGCACAGAGCTGCTCTCAGGTCGACCTCTGAATTTGGAAGATAGATGTATATTAATGTGTAATATGGATTTCCATACACACAGGCGCGCGCACTTCCACCATATGGGCGAGCGCCTGCGCCCAGGCGGGAGCCGGGCTCCCGGGAAGGGGAAGGGGAAAGGGAAGGGGAAAGGGAAGGGGAAGGGGAAGGGGAAGGGGAAGGGGAAGAGGAAGGGGAAAGAGAGGGCTGTGCTGGTACTGGCTCCAAGTTTTGCTCCCCTCTTATCACACACACCGCTATAAAATAGCCCGGCGGTCCTGATGTTTATTATACCTAGGCTGAAGCCGTGTCCAGATGAAGCTTTTACTATCGCTCCTCTCTCCCCGTGGTTGGGCTTTCCAGCAGCAATGCCTGCTCACCTCCCTCTGCAACCTATGTGTCACACGAAATTAATAAAGCCACGGCTCGCCCGGTGTTTTATGCTCAGCCTCTGCTCATTTTATTTGATTGTCTCGTTTTTTTAAGAAATAAAAGACGTGTTATTGTTTATCACGGATCATTGGAAACCGTAAAGGGGCCTGGTGCCTCCCGCGTTAAACTACCGAGGAAGGGGGCTGCTTGCAGCCTAACATCACCGCCACGACGCCAGGCTGGGCTTAATTTTCCTGGAGATAAAATGCTCGCCGCTGCGCTGAGGAATCTCTTAGGGAGCAATGCCACTCTGGGAGGATTGATTGTGCGGTTGCAGCTTCTAATGCTTTAGTTAACGCTGGATTCTTACTGAGGTCTGATTACCATTTAAAATATAAAGCCAGACATATGTCACAGAAAGAATCCAGACGCGAGCAGTTCAAATGGATCCTCGCAGGATGCTGCGCACCGTGTTTATTGATGTGTTTATATTTGGACGATCATTTTTATATCTCCCCTCCCTCCCGCTCCATTTGGGTCTTTTCACTTTCGCCTCTTCAAAAGCATCGTCTCCGTTAAGCAATGCACTAAATAATAGAAATAAGACTAGCTAGATAAATACCGAGATACTAGACAGCCCAGTCCAGTCGATATGTAATTGTGGCGGAGGTAGCAGACAGAGAGCAGACAGGCAGGGACGCAGGCAGAGAGACAGATAGATTTCGTAATGAAATGCTTAACGATGACTTGCTTTTCACTTCCATCATCTCTCGCTTATGCCATTTTGAAGTCGCCTCACTGCCTGGCACGCGGAACTAAGGGCACTTTAGTTCAAGGGGAGCCTGAGGCTGCCCAGCTCCCGCTGTCCATCCCTGAGGAGCATCACTCGCTCCTCTCTCCCGCACGCCGCCTGGAG
>NW_005054333.1:3386735-3394988 GCF_000277835.1 Geospiza fortis | reverse complement strand
GGCCCCGCCGGGCCCCGGGCGGCCGTGGCCGGGAGGGCACCGGCGGCGGTGCTGGGGCCGCTGCCTGCGGGGAGGGGTGGTGCCGGAGCAGGCGCGGCGCCCCGAATGCCCCGGCCCCTACCCTCGGCCTTCGAAACCCCCAGGGAGCTCTTCTTCCCCCTCGCCCCACGGATCTGTCAAGCCCCACGTGGTCTTGTCCCGCAATATTTGCCTGCCACGGGGAAAAGCTTTTTTTCCACAGCGTGACATTCCCCTGGAGGAATCCCTCCTTGCGGCAGGAGGGCAGTGTCCCTTCCCGCGGGGGCCTCCCCAGCCTCCCTCCCCGCCCCCGGAAAGCACCAGGGCAGGCAGGGGATGCTACAACTTTGAAACACCCATAAAATCTCTGTGGAAAGGCGCCTGATTTTTCCAGCGTGGTGGGGCGAGCATCACATCGCGGTTTCCTTCTGACCGACCCGTGGGATGCGGTGACAGGGGTAGATCTCCCAGCCTATAGAAGCCCTTCGAGGTTTTTTTCCTTCCCGCATTTCCTCCTGTAACATTGTTTGTGATTTCCCAGCCCGACTAACTTCGGATGTGTTAATGTGCGATGGACGAACCCTTATCAGATTCCTATGAGGGCCATATCATTACTAACAAAATTAATACCACATAAGGAACTGGTTTATTGGCTGGTATACAGGAAGGCTATTATCAATAGGCTTAGCTTCATAAATACAGATCTAAATAAAAAGAAACGTGAGCCCCAGCGCCGCCTTCCAAATACATTTCTCTACACAAGTCAGGTATAAAAATTACTCTGGGGAAGTCCGCTCTTGCGGTATGTTTATTTTGCATTTGCCAAATTAAATAGAAACGGATTGCAAATCTAAAAGCCATACGGAACCGAGGAGAAACGCTTGAAATCATTCCAAAGCTGTTTTTAAAATAAGCAGCTCCCTTTTAAAAATTGGATTAAAGTGAAGGAAAGTATTATAAAAAGTACGCTGCAATCCTCGTCAGCCGAAATGACTGGGAGTGCATCGATGAGACGCGAGTTGGCTTCTCCTCCCTCTGCGATCTAATGCAGGGGAATCAGACAAAAGGCACAGAGGCCGGTGAGGATTTTTGAAGGTGTTCTTTAGCCTCCCCGTTTAGTCAGGTCCCGCGGGAGCTGCCGTGGGCTGTTGTGTTGACCGCAGTAAACGGAGCCGGTTTGATGGTCAAGGCACCGACCCCGTCTAGATCATGAACTCAGCTCGGCGCTGCATTATCTCCGCTTTCTTTAATCGCTAACAAGGCCAAGGCAAATAGTAACCAGCATCATCAAACCCAGCGAAGTAAAACTAATAATGTTCACTTGATTCGTAACTATAAAAGATAATGGTCAATTCTGACTAAACTGAGCTAATTTGGCATGAGCTGAGTGCAGCTACTGCGTTACCAGCGCTTAACAATGTGTCCCTTGGAACTTAACCCCTATTTAAAAGAAATTTTAAAGAATATTGTGGACGCCAGGGGACGAGAATTACTTTCTTTTTAATTCTACTTCTGTAAGTAAAGCTATCCGAGGGTCTATAAAACCGAGCAAATAAAATTCTGATAAATATCAAAGCCAGCGAGAAGGTGTTTTCTTGGAGAATCTAAATTCATGGCGTACATAGACAATACTATCAAAATAAAATTTTATTGATCTAAGAAAAATATAATAGATGCATTAATAGCGTCGTTAAGCCGTTTTATTGGTTGAACTAAAATTAAAAACAAAAAGGGAATAAATAAAAACCGACAGCTCAGCCTAAGCAAACTCTGACTGGAAATCTCAAAACGTATCGTGTTAAACCGTGATTTATCTTTTTATTATTGGCCCGTATAACCCAAAAGATCAGCGCTGTTAATCCAGAGACGCATTTTGCGAGCTAATTAAAATATGCTTTTATTTGTAGACATGGGCAAGCTGCAATTTGTGAAAACGTAAACGGCCTTGCAGTCTGTGCGGGAGTGCATGCGCCGCCTATCTGAGAATACAGCCGTGGACTACATTTTATACAGCTCCAAAAATTAATGCGATCAGACTATAGTTATTTAATATTGGAACTGTCAGCTCACTGGAACGTGTGTGTGTGCCAGATTCCTCTTTTTTCTTTTTTGCTTGTTTTTTTTTTTCTGGATTTGCTCCAAAGAAGGCGGATTTCAGACAGGAGGTTTAGGAACAGCGTCTGTGCCAAGTTAGGTGACAAATGACGGCCCCACTAATTTTATCTTTACTAGAAATTCTTTCACGCTGGTGGTGCTGCTGGGGAGGTTGGCTTGTTTTGGCGGATTATCTCGTTAAAAATTAGGCTGCGATATAATTTTATTCCAGCCATCCGGAGGCTTGCTCGCCTAACTATGTTTTATATTATACATGTATCGTTTTACTTATTTGGATTAGGAACATATTTTGCAAGTAATTCTGACGAGTTTCAAATGCTAGTGTGCGGCAGGACAAAATACACCCAAACCAATTCATTAGGGCTTTATTTCCTCGCCGTTTTCCGGCACTGACGAGAACAACGGGGCTTTCTATTGTCCAGAGAGCCCCAAACACCATGCAGAAGCAACAACGGTATCGGGTTATAGATGTGTGGGGAAAATATTGCATGCCCAAGTCTGTCTTTTAAGTGTACCCCTTCTATTGCCAGAGATGAGCCGCACAGCTCTATTAAGCATTTGAAACTGTAGCCTTTCTCCCTTTTTTGTAGCTGTCTTCCCTTTAAAGAAGATCTGAATGCATATACAATTTTTTTTTTTTGGTTGTGGTATAGCTTGGCTGTCAGACACACACGTTGGCCAGAAGTTTCGATTTCAGAGCATTTAATGAAAAGATTGTGACCCAAACAAAAAAAAATATATAGACAACAAAACACAAACCCAATGAGCTTATGAAAAAGCCTCCCAGGGGTTTGGATGTGGTATGTGAGCTGAAGTTGAGTACACGATTAATTAAACACAGTGCAGACACTGAGCTGGCTTCCCCTCTTCCCTCTAAAACATGCAAACCCAAATAATGTGAAATAATAAACAGTTATTGTAAGAAACAAGCTTGTTTTTTTTAAATATTATCCTATGACCGCGGCCGTCAGTAAACAATTCGTAACCAGAGGGCGCTTTAACTGCTGCTGGGGTCCCTTTGATTTATTCAGCCAAGTATTGAATGGGACAGGGAAACAACAAGGGGAAAAATAAATATTTGATCAAATATGCAGAGTTTAACTTGACTGGTGTAAAATGAAATGTTGCAAAGGGACCCTCAAATCTCCCTGCTTCTCACGTGGCTTCTTGCGTCCTGGCATTGCTGAGGGAAGTCAAAAGGGATCAACATCCCCGAGCTTTTAATGGAGCATCTTTGATGAAATCGATAGGTTCCAATAATCATCTGAAACTGCTCTCTGTCGACTGAGCATGTGCTTTTAACTACACTTGCAACTGTCCCCTGGAAGCACAATTTAAAAAATATTGCAGGCAACAGGCATTATATGCATAGAAGATAAAGGATAAAATAATATTTTTGGTTTTTTCGGACAGATATTTTAAACTCTGCTCTAAGAAACACGTGTATTAAAGTATGTAGCCAAACCAGTATCTTCTCCATATAATACCACCTTCCCGCCAACCCTTCTCAAATGGAGACATAAGAAAAACATGTGAAAATTTTATGGGCATGAAAAGTAACCTGGAGTTAGGGGTACTCGTAGAGAGGATAGAGTTTCAAAGCTACAATCCAGAGCAGCCCTGAGTACATGAGAATGAGTGACTATTGTTTGTTTACAGCACATGTGCTGATTAAGAAAGAAAGAAAGAAAGAAAGAAAGAAAGAAAGAAAGAAAGAAAGAAAGAAAGAAAGAAAGAAAGAAAGAAAATCGAAATCCAAATCTGGTCTTGCACGAACATTGACTTAATATGCAATCACATAAACAGTTTTTAGCATAAGTATGTCAAAAGTTGTTTACCACAATCTGTGTCCAGCTGCAAGGAAGCAGACTACCCTTTAAAGTTACCAAACGACCCTAACTAAACTATAGTTCAAGACTAATAAGATCGTCAGAATTGTCTGTCATTTGCAGACTGTGTTGCCATAGATCTATTTGATTGAAGACACCTACTGTTCCACACATAAATGTCAAGTTTCATAATATTTCCAATGCTACACTCTTTTTTTTTCTTTTTTTTTTTCTTTTTAATAAGTGGAAGAAAGCTACAAGTTACTCTGAAAAAATATTTCCAGATAACGTGGATTTTCCACGCGGCTGGCCAAAACTAAGAGAAAATAAAAGGTCAACTGCAGCTTAGAAAGTCCCTTCTATATTATTTCACATCCTAATCACCAACTTTTTGCATCCTTTCCCCTCCCTACAGTTCTGTTCCGCGGTGCTCAGCGGTCAGGGCAAGGGCCACCCCACATGGCAGGGTACCATTCCGGTCACCGCACACTCCTCGCCGCTCTCCATGCCGGATAGATGTATAAAACACTTACCTTCGCGCATTTCCTAACCCAAAGCCCAGAGGCTTTAACTCCACCGAGAAGCCCCAGCGTCTCCCCCCTCCCCCGGCATCCCGAGCGGCTTTTTGTACAGTGGAGCCCGGTAAGTGCAATAATTACCCGTGTGGCTCCAGGGATGCAAAGTGAACAAAGGCCAAGATTTTCTTTTTTTTTTTTTTTTCCCTTTGCAGGGCTGCTCCCCTTGCCCCGGGCGGCTTTGACATTGATCTGAAGAGGGGGGACGGGGAGTCGGCGCCGGACAGCAATGGTGCCTCCCCTCCCGGTGTAAAAGCCTCTGGGCGAACCTCGGCTGCCTTTAGAGCGATGCGTTTGGTACAGGCGAGCGGACGAGTCACGGGCAGTTTTTATGGCCGCAATGTCACAGCAACACAGAGGATGCGATTTTATTGGGCTAGGAAATCCGAACCCCGACCACAGAAACTCCATGTTTTTACTGTCTCTAGGATTGGCTCTGAATACCAGTTAATTTTCAACCAGGAAAGGAAGCTTGCAGGCTTAACTTTCATTGCCATTCAGCTCTCCATCCGTCCCTCTACTCCTCTCTCACCGTCTGCCCATCCATCTGTCTGTCTCCTTTTAACTGGCATTTCCCCTTGCATACAAGACAAACAAACAAACAAAGTCCCCTCTTTTCCCCCTCACTTTTCAACATTCCCTTTGGGTAAACGTTGGCTGGCTGGGTGGCTGTGGTCAACAAAGGCCCAAAGTCAGTAAGTCCTTCACCTCAAGGTTATGGGTGATGTCCAAGCAATACAGAAGTTCAAAGCCAGTAAACAATGCAAAAACAGAATCCACTTTCTTCTCCTGGTTAGGATTAGGGTCAACATTAAAGATTCAAATACTCTACTCAAAACACATTCCTATCTCAGCTATTGTTTGGTGTTTGGGGTTTTCTCCCCCCTGCCCTCTCCAACTTTCTCCCTCCAGCCCTCCTCCCCCCGCTGCCCGCCTCAGTCCACCCCCTCCCTGCCTTGGAGATCAAGGACAATTTCAAACAGTCCATTTCCACCACACTGCCATGCCGATTCTTTTCCCCAAAGACAACAATTTTCTTAGTGCTCTCAAATTCTGGCCACATCCATCAGCTGGCTTGAAACTTCCCTTTGGTGCCAGCTTATAAAACGTGTCCCAAAATGCTACCGGCAGGCATTTCTCCTGGACAAATGTGGTGGGGAGCAAACAGCAATGGCACATCCAAGCCTGGAGCACAGGACCTTGCCCCGCAAGTGCTGGCAGGAGAAGGAGAAGGCCTAACACGTAGCGAGCTATGTACACACTTAATTTTCCTTTTCCTGTGACCCGCTGGAGGTACGCTCAAACAAACCTAGGTTCACTTGTTAACTCCGGAGTAGAAGATTTAACAATGAAGTTCACGAAAGAAGAGTAATTCGCCCCAAATGGCTGAAGAAGGTCACGAGGAATTTCGGGTCCCAGAGTTACATCGGATAAAAGAACATGCAGTAACGTAACACCAGAGTAAAAATATAAAGTTTCCTTTTTTTTTTAAATTTTATTTTCTTTGTGCACCGTTCCACTGTATACATGCAACCAAATACTTGCGCATATTAAAAGAAAACTGTATATACATATAGATGATACATATTGAAAACAGTGACGTCATATAAAGATATTGCATTTTGTGAATTGTGACAAAGAAATTGCATCCATTTGGTAAAATTTATTAGTCAAAAACATTCTTATCACCACTTTGTTGCACATGTAAAGAAATCCCACACCCTTTAGCCCCAAAGGAACAATTAAAAAAAACCAAAAAAAGAAACACCACTGAAAAAAAACCAACCAGGGGAAAAAAAAAGGGCATTCGAACAAAATAGGTCATGGGTTCTTTTTTTTTTTTTTTTTATTATTTACAAGTCTTGTAAAACACCATTCCTGTATGAAATATACATTCAGATATTCTCGACAGCAAATTACCTCAACGATAGAACACGGTATCCTTTGTAAACTGATATAGAATTTTAAATATTTTCCTTTCTTTTCCTCTTTTTTTTTTTTTTTTTAATTGCATTTTTTCACGCTTTGGTTCCTGCAGGGAAATATATATATTTATAGATATTTAAAATAAGTTCAAACAACTCTCCATTCTTTGCATACGTCGACTGGGCGACAAAGTAGAGCTCATGACATTTAAAGTAGACAACAACAAAATTACCATATTTACATTGTTTGGCTTCTGTTTAAACTCCTCACTAGTCACCTTTAAAAGAACATGCAATAGAGTTATTTTAATCATCCAATGTTAGTGCATTGCACAACTCCAAGTTTCAATTAAGTGTTGTGTGGTATTTGCTAAACTGTCGTTCTCCACAGGTATTTCCTGAAGAAAGTTTGTGAGCCAGAAGCCAGAAGGTTCGTTTCCTTTAAGGAGTTGTTTCTTTTAAAACGATGAAATTCACACTTTTTTGCCGATTTATTTTTAGTATTTGTATATGATTTGTCTTCAAAAAGATGGCAACGCATAGTCTGTGGTCATAAATAAAACAAGAGCTAATTAATTTTTTCTAATTTTATTTTTAGTGATTGTTTCTTTACGACATATGGCGAATTTATACCTGATTTTTAAAAGTAAATAATTAATTTTTTCATTTCGGTCTTTTTTCCCCTCGCCCCCATCCCATCCCACACCCCCAAAGGAAACACTACTATAACCATCACTACATCCATATTACAACTACTCGCGGTTGGCCCCAGGAAGGTGTGGACATGACATCCCCCCCTTTCTTTAGTTCTGCATGTGTGTGTGTGTGCGTGTGTCCGTGTGTGTGTGTCCGTCCTTCAAATCTTATTTCAAACCCATGAGCAATGGAACGCTGCCACAGATATTTTCCTAAGGAAGAACAAAAGATTATTTCTCAGAGTTTATATTCTGCAGTGGTCCTGGTTGGGTGAGCCCGACCTGGCAATCTCCAGACAGATGTTCCACAGCAGCACAGGGGCGAGAAAGGGCCGAGGATGGGCGAGTCCGGGGATGGAGAAGGACCGTCCCCGCCCGTGCCTGCCGAAAGCGGTGGCAGGGTGAGCCGCAGTGCCTGGAAAGGTAAGAGGTATGGATTTTGCACTCAGAGGTGACGTGCACGTTTAGAAATGGATCCCATGTGTGTCAAAATCAAATCGATTCCAGTTGATATGTAAATACATATATAAAAAATCATCATTGCAGTTCCAGAGAAGGTTTACGTGTGTGTAAAACCTTAGATTCTTCTAGTCCCGTCAGATACACACCTCCTTCCTCCACGTAACCCCGTGGCTTGACCTTGTCAAGGGCGAAATCTGAATTTAATCTCGTCTTGAAAAACGCTATGAGTTTTAAAGTAGTGGATTAGCTGAGTAATATTGTAATCGGTCCCTGTTAATTTTTTTTTCTTTCATTCTTCTGTTCTGAAACCATATTTTGACTTGACGGTCGGTCAGATTGAGCATTCGGGAGAGCTGGAGGCGTTTCTCTTTGTTTATGTAGACACTGAAGAAGAATTCCCTTTCTAACTCTCTAATCTGGTATTTGGTGTATGGGCATCTCTTTTTACGCGTACGTTGTCCACCTGTGGAGCGAAAAAAGGCAGAAACATTTGAGACCCGGCGGTGGCCGGCGGCGGGGGCTGAGGAGGGACGGGGGTACTCTCAGGGAAAGCACTTTAACGTGGAAAAGACGCGTTTTGCCCGCTCCGGGGTCGGAGTTGGTGGCTCTGGGGCTTGGCGCCAGCCCTCCGCCT
>NW_005054333.1:3385355-3386529 GCF_000277835.1 Geospiza fortis | reverse complement strand
CGCGCCCAGCCCTCCCCGAGCCCCTACCCGCTTGGATCTCGCCCTCGTTGCCCGGCCTAATCCCGTCCCTACGTCCCGAGCAGAGGAAAAACCCCTGAGCCCAAGGCTGGGGCGTCTCCTTCTCCCCCTAGCCGGCTATTTTCAAGCACGTTCTCCACCGCATCGAGGTATTCTCCTCTCGATTAGCCATTACGGTTTTAAAGTTCATTAAGCAGAATATAAAAGGTTTCAAGGTTCAGGAGCTCTTTACATTAAACGTAGCTGCTATCCCTTTAAAAACTTCCTTTTCTGGTACAGTTCATTGTCGAGGTATTTTTTTTTCCCCGGCCGTATACTAGCTTTGCCTTTTAAAAAGCCCACATAAAAAAATCAGACTTTGACAGATTGAATAACAATTGTAAGTAACAAACTGTTGGACAGAAGGCAACACGTAATTGCCACAGTGCCTTAGTAAAATGGCTTCCTTTAGACAAAAAGGCCAGCTTTAGGTTAATTTGCTTCTTTTAATATATTGCTACAGTTCAGGCGGCTACTTTATCTGTTAAACGCTATTCTAGCACAATCGTTAAAACGGCGAGGGCTTTGAATTCAGCTCCTAACTAGACTTCTGGTGCAACACATGGCTTTTATAAAATCACTGGATTACATTGATATCAAAGGAGTCAGGATCTCCTTTTTTTGCCGAATTTACAGGCACAGAACTAACGTTATTATATTTTCAAGAGCTGACCACGGAACTGGTTTTTTATTATTATTTTTTTTAAAAAAGCAGAAAAAAGAAAAAAAAAAATGAGAAGAAAAAGGAAAAAAAAAATTAGGCATCCATTGCCCGGTGGGTATTTCACGGCCAATTTCAGCACTAAACACGTGATCTCGCCTTTTATAACAAAGTTTTGTTGGGGGAAATCTAAAGGCCCTTCATAAACCTTATATGCTTATAAAACAGCATATAAAAATTTAACAGCGGCGGTGCGCTAGATTTCAAGCTGCCTTTCCTAAAAGCGCTCCGGCGCTGCCTTTATACGTACTGGAACTGCCGGATTTCTCCTCATTGTTGCCGGAAGATGACTCGGGGCTGCTGCTGCTCTCCGGCCGCCTCCTCCTCTCCTTCTCCGCCGCCGTCGCCGCCGCCCTGCCGCAGCCGCCCTCCGAACTTGAAGTTGCCGCCGCCCCC
>NW_005054333.1:3379452-3385314 GCF_000277835.1 Geospiza fortis | reverse complement strand
CGAGGCCAGGTTTTCCGCCGTGCCATAAGCCGTCTCGAAAAATTGGTCGAAAGCCTGGGGCAGGACCCCGTTCCTGCCCACCGTGCTATAGAAATTGGAGGAGACGTTGGTGCTGGGGTGGTAGACGTTAGCTGTGTTTTTGCCGAACATCTCGCCCATGCTAGCAGTGTTGGTGGCAGGCAGGCAGTCTCTGTGCATGATCTCCTCTGCGGAGTAGCAGTGGGGCAGATTGTTCCTGGGGTGCCATTTACTGGAGGGATCAATGGCATATTCCCTGAAGGTAACTTCTCTCACAGGTTGGACCTGGGGTAGGTTGGAGGAGTAGGAGTATGTCATAGGGCGAGAAGACGGGGTTTGGGGCAAAAAAGAAGGGAGGCTGGAAAAATCAGGACCCGAGACGTAGTAAGTACAACTTGGCAAATACATGTTAGAGGAACAAGGAACACGCTCATCAAAATCCATCATTAGGGCTACCTCGGCTTCTCCGCATTAGCTGAGCTTAACATGATTCTCTAACGCAGCTGCCCCTTTGAAGCGGATCCGTGAAGTAAGGGATGGGGAGACGTAGGCTGACGTGGAGAGCTCTCCCGGCGGCGGCAGGGAGGTGCGGTCACGTGGCCCGACGTTGACATTGACGAGCGGCGGGCCCGGGCCCCGCTCCCTTTGTGGCCGTCGCGGGGGAAAGCAACAGCTCGTCGCCAGCGCCCAGGGGCGAGCCGAGCGCAGGTTGGCCGGGGGGGAGCCCGGGGGGACACACAGCCGCCCTGCCACTGCCCCACACTTAGCCGCCCGGGCCCTGGCACCCTCTGGCTCTGGAGCAGAGAGGCTTATCAATTTCCCCCAGGGTTAGGTGAGACCTTTCTGTTTGTTTGTGGGCTTGCTGGGGCGTTCGGCTGCTCGCTGGCAGGTTCCGAGAAGGAGGGCACCGTACTAGAGATGCACGCACGCTTTCTTGTGGAAAGCTGCTTACGAGGAGGAGGAAAACGCTCCTGAAGAAAAAGTCTCCTTTTTTTCCCCCCTTTTTATTTTTTCTCCTTTTTTTTTTTTGGATCGGTTTGAGCTTTCCCTCCTCCCCCCCCTAAAAAAAAAAAAAAAAAAGAAAAAAGCCCTCACTCTTCAGGGTTTTTCTGGAAACCTTACGAGGAAGAATGTGCCAGGGTCAAGTCTTTACTGATTTTCATGGTGAATAGATTACATGCTTGCATTCATGTTCACTTCCGAAGCGCTTAGTGTCTTCCTTCCCTTACTTACATATTAACCTCAAATACCCCGCGCGGCTTCAGCCAAGCTTTACTGGAGGTAGTTAACAATGTCGGGTCCCCGGGACGCAGGTTTCCCCTCCTCACCCTCTCCAAATCATCCCTTGCCTCAGTCGCAACGCCAGAAAGCCAGCAAGCCCTTTAAAGTGCAGACCACGGAGCTAAAGACTGTTTGCTGATCTCTCCGCCTCAACTCTGCAACAAAATGCCTGGAAAACCAGTGGATATTGGGCTACCCCAGCTTTACAAATACTCCGAGTTTAATTGCCAGAAGCCCAGTTAAAATTATTTGACATACTGTTAACCCGTAGGAACAAATTCGCCGTACCGAGATACTTTCCTTTTAGCTTTGCGTCGTCGCTGAAGGCTGACACCCAGGGAGACCTATTTTAAAAACCTGGTTAAACTTTTACTATTGTTGCATGAAAGGGATGATATAGAAAGCGGATTGTACAGGGCAGAGACGAAAAAGTACTTTTCTGCCAATAAAAATGCACACCCCTCCGAATGAGCAGAGCCAAAGAAAACACAGAATTACGCCAAAGAATACAGCACCTTTTGAGGCACGGACATCCCTAAGCTCTCGGAAAAAAGTATTTTTTTGCTCTTCTGATGCTCGATTTCAGAAAAGAAATATTTGAGTTCCGGCTGGATTTTATCAAAATAGAAAAACAGGGTGGCAAACGGCTATTGTGAAGTCGGTACTCTTCGGGAATCAGACGTAGTTCAAGATCCATGCTCCCGTGGACTTGGGAGGCTAGTGGAAGGGAAACGAAAATGTTAGGGAAATAATATTTGGATTTTCCCCCCCTCTTCCTCTGCAGTGCTGTGGAAGTATTTATATATCCGGAGAAAGTTCTCTACTAAATTCTGGAGATCCTCGGTATTTAAATGTCAACATCGATTTGTTTATTTATTGCTTGGCTTATCGTAACCGACTCAATAACAAATCTAATCATGTTATGCAGAGAGAAAATATTCTCATTATGTATTTCCCCTACATTATAGTTAACTATTGCGTTTGAATTCGAGCTGTAAATTCAAGATTATCAAGTAATTACTTTGTAGTGGAGTAAACTAATTTATTAGCATTAATGTTTATATGCCTTTTTCTTATTTTACAAGGGTTACCCTTCACAAATCAAATGCTCCGGACGTATCCCTGTAATGAACTCTTTATTTTGGTTTGCTGCAAGAACTTCTTATGCTTACTGCACGTCTGTGAGCTGAACTTGAAATTAATTAATTAATCTTCCAGCTTGACATATTTGCTAGAAAGTGGATGGAAAGAGATTGCATGTCGTCAAAACCGCTAGCAGAAGACTGCAATGTCGTTTAGGGATTGTAAAGATGTTTGGGGGCTTTCCCTCTCTCTCCCTCTTAATTTTTTTTTTTAACTTGAGGTGGGGAGGGGTGTGCCAGAGCTCTGGTTGGCTTTTTCCTTAACGCTGTAATTTTGCTCGCGTTTACTTTCCCCCCAGTTTTTTGCAGGGGGTGGTCGTCGTGGGGTGGTGGGTGGAGTGGACTGGGGGGTCGGAAGCCCTCTTTTGGTGTCCGAGCATTGGTTATTTTCCCTGTACACCCGCACCGTTCAATTCCGTCGATGAAAACCTCTCCCCACACCCTGCACACACGCAGACACTCCTCCCTTCGAACAAAAAGGAATGTATAAGGATTTCAGTGACTTTGAGATAACAAAGGCGCCACCATTGCCGAGCCTCGCCCCGCCTCTGTGTGATGGCAAACAAATTCTCGCACTTGTATTAGGGCTTTTAAGGCTATAATTGAACACGGCGCGTCTAGGGGAACCGAAAACAGTTCTAGACTGACCTGCGGTTTTATAGCACTTTGGCAGTCAACTTCAGCTTGTGCCAGAGCAGACATGACAGAGCTGCCCAACACTCAATCGCGGGACGCCACCTCCTCGGACTCACTGCAGCCGTCCTCTTGCATTTCAATAAATTTCAAACCTTGGGGCTAGAAATGGGGAGCAGAGCTGGCACAGGTTTGTATGGGGCTCTTTGCCGCTCCTCTCAGCAGCGGGGGCTGCGGCGCCGTGCGAGGCTCCGCCGTGCCAGAGGTCGGGGCTGCCTCTGGGAAACAAAGGGAAATTAAGGCAAGAAGGGAGAGAAGGCAACTGGAAATAGGAGTGTGTGCGTGTGCGTGGGTGTGCGTGTGTCTGGGCATATATGTGCTTGCACAGCATGCACACGTGCAGTCCCGATGCCTGCTTTTGGATCGCTCGGGCTCTCTCCCCCACCTCTCCAAAGCGAGCAGCCTATTTCTCTTCAAGCGGGTTTGTAGCGCAGGGGGACC
This sequence comes from Geospiza fortis, assembly GCF_000277835.1. Lineage (NCBI taxonomy): Eukaryota > Metazoa > Chordata > Aves > Passeriformes > Thraupidae > Geospiza > Geospiza fortis. The sequence continues at coordinate 3,381,739 of NW_005054333.1, read as the reverse complement.
CCAAAACGCCTCCGGGTGCCGCCTGCACAGCAAGCGGGAAGGGCCATGGGGAAAACCGAGGGGGGCACAGCTCGTCTGGGAGCGACTAGACACCCAAGGCACAGGCTGTTCTCTGCTTTATTTGCTGTTAAGTGAAACAAGAGATAATGTACGCTTAAAGTCCCGGAATGTGTGGGTAATTGCAGGGAGCCTGCTGTTAAGTTGCTGTGTTCAGCACAATTATCAATGTTGATTATTTGGTCTAATGTTGAATTGCTCTTTTAATACAGTAATTGGGACTTCCGCGTTGAGGAAGGGGGAAAACCGAGCCTTCCCCTCGCTAACCTCACTGAGAACAACATAAACAAAGGCAGGCATTTCGTTTGGAGAAGCAAAATGCATTCGTTACGCCTTCCCATGTATTTCGACCGGATTAGAGAGGGTAAAACCGCTCTGAATTTGGAACCTCTGCTGCAGGACAGTTTTGCAAAGGAGAAGCGTGGCCAAGAGGTGGGGAGACTCTTACCCATAGCTAAGCTAAACAAAGGGAGGAGAAAAAAGCTACATCTCTTCTTCTTTGGAGGAATATAAACAGAACTAGGACGCCTCGATAGTCTAGCTTTTACATATACAGATGGTGTGCAAGGGGAACTGTTTAACTCACTACTGCTTCTCCAAAAGGTCAAGTTCTATTGTATCTAAATTGTTGTCTTTTTGTACCGGGCTCTGCTTGGAAAATATTTGCAGCCGACCATTTACCTTGCCAGTAGGGTGGGTACCTCTAATTAACAGGAGGAACGTGTGCTAGAAGGAATTTGCGTCAAGAGGAGCTAATTAAAATATTACAGGATCCCTGGCTTCAATCTCTGCTGCTTCTCTCGCACAGGGAGGGTGAAGGGCAGGAGCTCGAGCAGTCGAAAATATCCACTCCTCTCCACTCGAGCAGGAGAAAATATCTAAGGAGTTAGGGCATTTTTTTTTTAAACTGAGGGTCGATTACAGTCTACAAAGGCTTATTAGAAAAGCGTAGCATTAGGGAATTTGAAGTGTCGCTGCCAACAAAAAAAAAACGCACCGTCTTTCCACCTTTACCAATGCAAACAGGGGCACAAGGCGATGATAATTCGGCACAAAATTTGCCAGGAATGCAGCTTCAGAAAAACCTGTTAATTATTTGGATTTTAAATATCTCGGGCTCATAAGTTCTTAAAAGACATGTCTTTCCTGTTTGCCGTTTTGTCTGTTATGGAAAGAAGCTATAGGTATACTTTTTTTTTTCTTTTTTTTTTTAACTAAATATGTTTCCATAAGATTGCAATAGAATGAAGTGCTACAATAGCTAGCTAAGTAATTTAAATAATAGTTGAATTCTTGTATGTATTTGTGTATGTGCATATATCGATAAGGTGGAAGTCCCGTACTGTGACATGGCTATTTATTTTCCAAAACATGAGGCGGCATGGTTGATGATTTTGCTGGGAAACTGCAGAATACGTGTAAAGAGAATGAGCAGATGTAAACAGGATTCAATGTTATTCTGACCTTTTTTTTTTTAGCACATTATATTATTTCAGAGGCTTGAATACCTCAAAAGGCTGCACTCATCTGGGCTAGAATATTTTAGATTAATTTTTAATATCAATTAGCAAAATCCTTTCCTTTCCTCTGTCACCCTCTGTGTCTTTTTAAGTTGCTGAGATTAAGAGGGTGATTGGTTTATTTTTTTCCTATCAAGCTTCCCGTCTAGTTTGAATTTTAGGATTAAACGACTACGGACCCACAGAGATATACTTGTTGTTGGCCACCAATCATGATATTTTGCATCCCTTTGAGCTGAAGAACATCTGAGGGCTCTCTGACTCTGATAGCAGCAAGTAGCCGAAATATTACGGGTTTTTTCAGGAGAGGAAGATACTTCTAGATAGAAAACTTCGTGTTTCGGCAGCTATTCTCTTGCTCACCAGCAGACGAACGATTTGGTGTTCTGACAGCCTCCCGGCGCCTTCCCAACGCGCGGGGAGTCTCTCACAATGTCGTGTCTCCTCACCCCCCGGTCTCCCAGCCCAGAGCTCCGGGGTCTCGGGGCTCCGAACATCCCTAAAATGTTTGCATTTACTGCTCGGAGCCTAGTCCTGAAAGACAATGCTGGCGGGTTTGGCAATCAGACGGTCGCAAGAACAGATTTTCTCAGACCAACTAGTGTACCAGAAATTGATTGACTGACGATGCTTCTATAAATGTCTCTTTTTCTCCCCCTGAACACTCTCGGAGGCTCTCCCAGCACAAAAAAACATACACACAGTCACTT
>NW_005054333.1:3372037-3379442 GCF_000277835.1 Geospiza fortis | reverse complement strand
TGCTGAGAAAGCAAATTTCCTTGGTTATAACGCCGGTACAGAAGAGCAAGCACTTTCCACCCACTCCCACCCAGACCCACGAAGTGCCGTGTCGTTAGCACCTTTCGTAGTAAGCAGGTACCAGTCCCCTTTCGTGTCAATGTATTTTATGAAGAATTAAGCAGAGCGGTTTAGGGAAACACCCCCAGTGATCCCTTGAAAGTGAGGGGCTAGTAATCGACAGTTATTCCTGCGGACGGCCTTATCGCGGGCGATGTTCCCATGCAAAGCTCACCCGCAACCGAGAGTGCCGCTTTACTCTACACATTAAAAAAAAAAAAAAAGTCCACCAAAACATTCCCGTGTCGACTTACATTTAAAAGTATTGCTAGAATCGATGCCTTGAACTTGACCTTAGATTTGTTAATCCGGGAAATATATTCACTGAGAGGAAAAAATAATCCTATCGCCTTGCCTCTGGCAAACGAGCATTTTCTGCCTACGAATTCAAGAAATAAACAACGCACAAGAGCTATGAGATATATAATGTGCCCTCTAGATTAAGTCCAGAAAGCTGCAGAAAGCGAAATGCCTCAACGCCGAGACCAGCCAGTCGTAGCTAGACTGTTTCTGAGACACCGAGATCCACACTCTGCCACAGAAATTCACGTCAAGGTAATTGACTGGGATTCTAAGCTAAATTGAATTTTATAGGATATAAGGTTCTCTCTAATGCACATTAAATTTTAACAATGATTTATAAAGGTATTTCAATTTTTTATTTAATTATTTTGCCCAACTCGCCAAGAAACACATCAGATTTTACTGTACCGCTGCTAACTTTATAGGAGAGCCTTATTCACATATCGTGAAACCCACCGAACTAAGGACATTTCTTCATCGATGCTTGCTTTAGAGGGCGGGTACAGGAAGTATCACTATAGCGGGACTGTCAAATCAACGACTTCAAAGCTCCAACTTAATATTTTGATGGACTCTCAGAATTATATTATAATTAAGGTACCTGTACTTGTGTAACTTTTATAGAAGCTATTTGTATAACACGAGCCTAAAGTACGTGCTGCAATTTAGGATGCGATCATATGCCCATGTACAACTCAGCCAGCTCGTAAGGATCGTTTCTTGTCTCCTCTCTCATATGTAAAGCAAAGATACCCATAAAAGCAGCTCTTCCTCTAAGCCTAATATGGCTGCTCTTGCCTATGCCCGGGTGGAAGCCCGCTCACTGTCCCGCTTGTTTCCCTTTCCCGACTTTTCGACAAATGATGATACTAATAGCAGTCCTTTCCTTCAGAAATCGTGTCTCGTAAGCCTGATAGATCCGCATTGCAGCAGAGCCCGAGTGAATTTGGGCAGAACATCCAGAATGGGACCAGGCGAAGTGCGGGTGTTAATCGTTCTTTCTCTTTCGGTTTTATTTTTTCCATCAAGTGGTCATGCAGCACAGTATTTAGAAATCCTCACATATTTAAATGTAAACCAGCCACTATCTGGAGACGAAGTCCATGCAAGATTGCTTAGTATCAAAGTATCAAAGCCCACATTTTTTCCTTTTTTTTTTTTTTGGGTTTTTTTTTGGTTTTTTTTTTTTTTTTTGTTTTTGTTTTTTTTTTTTTTTTTTTTTTTTTTTGTTTTGCCTACCCGAAGGCATTTCGAAGCCAGGATGGAAATAACCCGCTTTTCCATTACTCCTCACCCAAGCCGACCATACAGGTCGTTTTATACGATCAGGAATAAATGAAAGCAATTTGCTTAGTGCGTTCAAATCAAGGCGATTACGACGAAATTCAGATTAATTAAAACTGACAGGTTACAATGCCCGGCTGGCATTTTTCTCTCTAGATACACACAAACAATGGCGAAAAGCAGACCGGTTAAACATCCTTCCCCATATTTCTTCCACACACAGCCCTCCACCCTCCTCCCCGGCACTTGAATGATTAAAATAATTTCAGAGGCAAGTACACGGGAATAAAACAACCGGGGATAAAAACCAGGAGACGCTTTTCCATGCAGCCTGACCCAGCCCTGCAGTACAACACGGCGCTGCACAAAGCCAAACAACCAGCAGCTCTATTTGCGAGTCTGCTCTCGTCCTGGGCTCTGACCCCAGCCTCTCCTGGCGCACTTTCCTGCCAAGAGACCTCTTTGCTTCCCACCTATGCTAGAGAGGAAAGCAGCATCCCTGGGGAAGGTGGAGCCGGCACCCAAGCTAGGAGAAACAGCCTTACTTTTTCTACTTTCGGCTCTATGAGCATCAGCTCAGGCAGCCGCCTGCCCCCAGGTCCCCGCAGGAGAAGGGGCACTTCGGCCTCAAACACCGTGGGAGAAGCGGAGTGGGAAGGGTGGGTGGGCTGGGGGGGAGAGCAGGGGCCTGGGAAACTCTCCACAAAGGCCTCCCGAATGACTTCGCTCCAGCCATGCAGGGGGCTTTTTGCGAGGGGACCGGGTGGGTGTTTGCTGTTGGCTTGTTTGCTTAGTTCACCACCGAGCAGGGAGAGAGGAGAAACATTGAGCCGCCTCCAGGAAGAGCACGAAAATCTTACCCCAGCATCCAGAAGTCTCTCGCCTGCGCAAAAATATATCCCCACGGAGACTGACAGTTAGGATTCCGCGCTGGGCTGTAGATCTCCAGTTCAGTGAGGATGGATTGCGTATTTTTTTGTTTCCTCTCTTACAGATTAAATATACACGGTCCACCAAACATTCCTTCTCGATTTTTCAAGGTCTTGGGTTGCTGTTGATGTGGGGGTTTATATTTTTTTTTGTTCTAGTTCTGGTTGGTTTGCCTTTAGATGGAGAGAAATCTAGCCACGGGGGCACATCGTCCTTCCTGCCAGCTTCAGGCAAAATGCAGCGATATCACAGGCTAATGACGATTATTGCTATTATTATTACTACTACTATTATAGCTATTTTTTCCCCTCTCTCTCTCTCTTCCCCCCCGCCCTCTTTCTCTCCCTCCCTCTCTCTGTTTCTCTCCTGGTCCCTTAGGATTTCCGATGGCGATTTGCACACAAGGTGGTTGCAGGAGGCTAAAATGCTGTCTAATTCCACGGAATCCCATCGCACGAGTAGGAGAAATAAAAAAAAAAAAAACAGAGTAAAAAAAAAAAGAGAAAAAGTCCCAGTGTTTTTGATCACGAGACACCCGGCCGTTCCTCCCCAGTACACCCCGGGTCACAGTACAGTAATGACCGTGGGTTGTGCGTTGTAGGACTTGACCTTTCCTACGTAGAAGAGGGCGCTTTACGCTAAGGGGAGGGAAGGGAGGGGGAAGCGGCGGGAGGAAGAGAGATGCTCTCTTTGGGGATGTTTAATCACAGTTCAGATCTAGGAACGGGCAAAGCTTCTGCCTTGCAGTACGCCATGTTGAAGCTATCCACTGGAGAGAAAAAAAATTTCTTTTTGGGGGTGCGGGGGCGGGAAGGAAGCCGAAGGGAGGGAGGAGGAGGATAGACTTAATGAACATTAGCATTTCGTACCCTAGTTCATGAATCAACTGCATTCAAGGGGGAGGGGGCGCAGGGGGGAGTGAAAGGCTCACGGCGTGGCCAGAACACCCGCGGCCGGACCCCCGCGGACGCGGCCGGAGCGCACCGGCACCCACCGCCCCATATTCCCCCAGGCCCGCCAGGGAAAGCCACCCCTGGTTCACTCCCCCTCTTCTTTTTGGACTCCTTTAAAGGCCGAGAGTGCGCAAGGACATCTCTTCGGATCCTCATGAAAGTGCATTGAAACGCATCTAAATGTTATGAATGGCGACAAACGGCCTTTTAGCGCCTGCCAATATTTTTTTTTGTATTAAACGCTGTCTTGATTTTATTGCTAATGCTGCCCACGGAGAATGCTGAAATGCACCAGGAATGGGGTTTTATTTACGCCGTAGATATTTTTAATGTATAGTCTAGAGGCCGAGATTCTTACCCGTTCTCTCAGACATACATACATATATATATTTATATTTATATTTATATTTATATTTACTTAAACTATTTTAGTTAGACCTAGTTTTTGCTGGTTCTAAAGAGTTTTGTCTTGCTTGTAAAGTAAACACCAACATCTCTGACAGAAGTACCACCTTTGAGTGCCCACTCTTTGCAGACCTCATAAAGATGACATAAAAATACATATATATATTTATATTTATATTTATATTTATGTATTTATATATGTATAAACTCGTTTTTCTGGAAGTAACAGGCGATTTTCCTAACATTTCAATATTGAGGAAAACATTCCGGGATATTTTAAACGGGAATCTTTCTGAGCAAAAGGCAGCCGAAAAAAAAATTAGATTTAGAGTTATTCTTTTTCGGAAATATGCTCCTGTCAAGGTTTATTTCCCATAGCAAACCACCTTTGCTACTGCCAAGTGCTCTAGGCGGGGATAGATGAAATACCAGATTATTCGCTGGGTGGAAAAAAGTGTAGCTTTTGTTATACCTGTCTGTCTGCGTCAAAGACTTAAGGACATTTTCTGCTCATGGGAAAACTGAGAGACCCACGACGCCAAGAATCAGGCGATTATAAACTAACATTTCCAGATACTGGGAATTAAAATGTATGCCTCTGAATCTAAGACTGAAAGTGAACTACGTGGAGATTGAATTGAAATTGAACTCTTTTTTGCCTTTAATTATATTGCGCATTTTGCGCTAGGAATGAAATAGTGCTCTGATATTAGTGCTCTGATAAATACACTAAATATACAGTAATAGCAACAGCTTGCATCCTCTGTCCCGTGAATCTCTCTCCACATTTGCTAAAATATTATATCTAACATTCTTGACTCAAGGGAAGCTGAGAAAATAAAAGATTGTACTATGTTTACATACGTTTTGTTTTTCAATTTTGTGTTCCTTTTCCTTCCAAATCCTTCTTCCGGCATATTTTCTTAACGTTTGCAAATAAAACTCCTTGCACCCGTAACTCTACGCAGCAATCCAGGCACAGTAAGTTCCCTACCACCATTTTAAAACATTCTCTGTAACGCGGAGAATATAAATAATAATTATCTTCGAATCGTGTGCAAGGACGGAGGTCGTGAATTAATGTATCACGTTGCTTAATTATTTTCCTTGGTGATAATATTCACTTGTAAAACGTATTAGGGATGTGTTTTAAGACTCTGGCGGCAGATTGGTGAGAGGGGAATATGTAGTACAACAGCAATTTGTACTTGAAAATGTATGTGCCAACAGCTTTTGGGCGGTAAATGAAGGTAATAAATAACATGAACACACACACACCTACATGCCCGCTCTCCCCCACGCTCCGAGGCCGCATCTACCCGGCTAAGGGACGGAGGGGGATGGAGGGATGCAGGCGCGGGGGGCTGCATGGGTGCAGCCGTGGGTCGGCAGACACGCGGGACGACAGAAGCGAGGGCAGGAGTGCCCGCAAGGCCCGCGGAGAGCGAATCTTTCGTGACTCGGAAAACCGCAGACACCACCGTCTGGGTGCCCTGAGCCGCCGCATGGCCGCGGAGCGCTCCCACGGGCACCTCCGCTCCCTTCAGGTCCTTCCTCTGGGCGCGAAGCCTCCGCCGCGGCCGCCGCACGCCCGAGGCTTTGGGGAGACACCCCGGTGGGGTGCGGAGGGCTCCGCCGCTGGCCTGGGGTCCTGTTCCCTGACAGGGACTCTCCGCTGCGGGGCCGGGAAACACGACCTGCTCGTCCTGCTAAAGCCTACGAGAGCCTCGAGCCTCGATGCTGGCTTACATGGTAGCAGGGGTCGGATCCAAAATGTTACCTTACTCCTGCCAGTGATCGCGAGTCAAACGCTCCCCTTTTTACCCTGTGAAATATATACGCGGCTGAGCTATTTGAACAGTAGTGGGAATTTAAATTCACAGCTAATCCACAGTCAGTCTTGAAATGCTTAGCAAATTTGAACGGTAGGTAGTTCAGTGCGAAAACATAATCTTCAAACGCTAGCTCCGATTAAAAGTTACCTTAAAAAACAAAAACAAAACACCCCCCCCCAACAAAATTTAAAAAATAAATCCCAACAAACAGACAAAAAACCAAAAAGTGCAATTATACTAATGTCGGCCATGTTCTCATTGTGGGCTACTTTCAAGGCGTCCCTGAATTGTATCTCTCCAGGGCAAGGTCTGAAAATAGAAGATCCTGACTAAGGTAAGCAGGATTCAGTCCTCTGTATCACCCCCAACTCCGACCTGAAGTAAATATAATTTGCGTCTCATGCAATAATTACACAGGCTGCGAAATTACACATGTTAGGAAATATAACGAAATAAACAAAATTATTCACTCGGAGGAAGAGCAAGTGTAATTCACTAGTGGCCTTCTGCAGGCAATTTCTCTCCTTCGGCAGAAAACGTCGCAAGCAGAGGGCGGGAAGGCGGCTGTCCGGTGCCTGCAGCCGAGGCAGACAGCCCGTGGGCAGCAGGTACAGCCGGTGGGAGACAGGTCCCCGGCGCCAGTCCACAGCCCCGGACCTTCGAGCAGGGTATCAGGGCTTCCCGCAGCTACAACAGCTCCAGAGCGGAGTTTTCTGCCCGCTCCAGCTCCCCTGAAAATCCCAGGCCGCGGGGCTACCACGGAGGTCCTGGAGGCTATTCCCCAGTGGTTCCCCACGCCCGTGGGCAGCCCAGGGCCCTGCCCGCCATGGACGGGTGTGGCTGCGCCCGTGGATCTCTACCCGTGGTCCCTCGCACGGTGTCGCAGGCCACTGGAAGGCCGGGTGCTTGTCACAAGGGGCCGGCACCCTGTCACCCCAAAGCACAACCGAACTGCATGCTCTGGGAACCGCCTGCCAATAATGTGACGCTCCTAGGCTATTTTCGCAGCAGGATGGGATTTCTCGCTCAGAAATTCCCTGACCGGCCTCAGAAGGGATGCATCCAAAATTCCCACGCTCCGCGGCCGCGGGTTTCCCGCGGCCTGAGAAACCACAGGGCTTCGCAGCCCGAGAAACCACAGCGGTTCACAGCCCCTGCGCGGCCGCACACGGCGGGAAGGCTAAAATCCCGAATGTAGGGCAAAGCCCCCGACACGAAAGCCTCCTGGAAAATAAATCCCGCTTCTGCAGGTAGTTTTCATGTCAGTTGTCGCACGAATGCCTTACAGTCAGATCTGAGGGACGGAAATCGCTCTGCGCTGATCCCTGCAGAGGTGGGTCCTTTTGAATTTCAGAAATGTAAGGCTAGAAGCGCACAGCGAGTGCGGTATATGATACCCTCTAAATGTACCGTAAAGGTTCCCCAATAGCTCTAATTAGAGCTACAGACCACCGCAGAAGACAGGCGGCTATGGCAAACTTCTCTTTGTGCCCGGTCAAGTCGCCCTCCACTCACGATCCTGGCCGGCCTGCGGTTCCTCGCACGGCAGCAGGCACCCCTTGGCCGGGCACCGCCTGGGCACCCTGTCCGCCCGGG
>NW_005054333.1:3369401-3371817 GCF_000277835.1 Geospiza fortis | reverse complement strand
GGCAGGCCGGGCAGCGCGCCCCCATCCCAGGGGTCGGCCGCCGGCCTCCATTTCCCGGCGAGGGCTGCAGCGCTGCGCTCCTATCATCCTGGTCTTCCGCCCCCCGTCCCCCAGCGCGGCTGCAAAACCACTGTTTAACATTACCGAAACATTTATAGTTTAGGAACGCTGGTTATCAGGCGTGCCTGCCCACAGATAAACACCGCCAAGAAAAATAAAACAAAATCCACCATCTAGACAGAAGATACATGCTGAAAGACAACAGTATAACAATTATAAGACAGATACGTTATATTTTTTCTATTAAGTGTGCGTAGGAATGGAAAAAATAAAGAGTATTTCTTTCAGGTTTTATTACAGTGACTATTTTATTAACAGTATTAATACTACTATACTTCTACACGTCATGGGTTTTCAATTTTTTCAGTAGAAATATATAAAAAAAAGGGTGCATAAGTACATTTTCACAGTGCGCTGATTTCTTTTTATTTACAAGATAGCTTCTTATAGTGAATAAAAACAAAATAATGTGCTGGTTGAAATAACTGATTGGATTAAAAGGTGCTGTAAAAAGAATCCCTAAACATTCTACTGCGGCCTCAGAACAGACAATAAACAAGGAGAAACGACTAATTACTTATAGATCAAATATAGATTACATAAATCAAAATATTTCTGGGAAAAAAATGTATTTCAGTTCAAAGTTCTTGGGTATTTTTTCCCAGGCCATTTTTTTTTCTACTGTAAAGAAATGCCAATATTCAAATATTAAAAATTTCCGGGGACTTAGAATATTAATTATTGAAGATTATTTCAGGTTTAAAATAGGCAGAGTCCTTTAAAATGTATCTATTGTATGGTCTGCAGGAGAAAAAAAATTAAAACCCCCAAACAGACAAAAAAATCCCAGTTTAGATGACAAGAATTAATCTGTGGAAAACAAAAAATAAAACCAAAAGACATCTCCAAGCAAATATTTTCCTTTCTATTCTCACTAACTTGCGATGTTTAGATTTACTATCAAGACAGATCCTCCACAGAACTTCCTTCATTACTGATGTCTCTGAAATCCTTATTCAGTACCTTCGAGGTTTATTATTACTTTTTGACAATAAATGCATTGCTTAAAAACATACAGTAATTGTAATTGTTTCACTATTGTTTACCTGAGCAGTCATTCAACATACAGTTTGGTTTGCAATGGAAGAAAACCAGATCATGTGTCCACATCGACCTCCTCACGTTAACCAGCTCTCGCATCGTGGCCACGAAGGGTCTTCTCTCAAATAGCAGGGTCCTAGAAGTATTTACAAGTTTCTCAGAAAATCGTGTCTAATTGAAAGTGTATCTCTCGGAGCTGGCCTTGTGGGCTGTACAGTCTGTCAGTGATACTGGCTGGCTGTTTGGGATTTCAGGAGAACTGTCAGTTTTCACCATTTTGCTACAGCAATATTTAAAAAAAAAAAAGAAGAAGAAAGAAGGGCTATAATTCCAAAGATACAGATCTCTTGCTCTGAAAGAAGAGGTTCATTGTCTTTTCTCTTTTTAATTATTATTAATAATTACTTTAATCTGAACACACACACAAAAAAAAAAGTTCTGAAACTCTTGAATTGCTGCTTCTCCATTTTTAATCCATTAACTGGTAGTCTTCAATTTGTTGATCACTTTTTTCTCTTTGACCCTTCTGTTTTGGAACCAGATTGTGACCTGTCTCTCTGATAGATTTGTAGTCGCCGATATCCTCCTCCTCTTGTCTTTGGTTATGAATTTATTTGTAGCATATTCCCTTTCGAGTTCTTTTAACTGGACCTTTGTGTAAGGCACTCGTTTCTTTCTTCCACGTCTGTACGAGTTCGCATCCGAGGGATGAGAAACGACGTCTGGAACAGAAAAAGCGTGCAGGGAAGCGTTAGAAAATCGCTCGAACCGGTTAGGACATCTTCAAGAGATACAAGGACTAGGGTTAGAGCACACTCCTCCGCCTGCCCCGCTCCGATTTAGCTACTAAAGCCCCGCTCAGCACTGGGGACTCCTCTCTCCTGGCCACCGCAGGCAGCTTTTAGGCAGGGAAAGGCTCATTTCTGTCAGACAGACAAATAACAACAAACCCCATGTAGCTCGGCCAGGGACTCTGGAAAGGATCGAGAGGGGCTACGGAGATTTGCACAGCTCGCGTACTTCGTGGTCTATGGAAAATAATAGCACAGACCTTCCCGCGGCCCTTTTCAGCTGTTTCCTCTCCCGGGGCCGGCGCCGGGGCCGGCCAGGCGAGGCGGGATGTGCCGTGCGCCGGCGGGGGGCAGGGGGCGGCACCGGTGCCGTTCCAGCGGCGCTGGGGCATGTGTGGACCGGGGCGGGATGGGGCCGGGGACGGCGGGCGGGACGGCGCAGGGGCGGGCCGGGGCGGGGGCTC
>NW_005054333.1:3358093-3368288 GCF_000277835.1 Geospiza fortis | reverse complement strand
AGGCCTCCCCTCGTCTCGGGGGGAAGATGAGCCGCACCCCTTCTGCCCCTTCCTCCGCCGGCCTGAGCCGCCGCCTCTCCCCGGGGAGCGCTGGCGGGGCCCCGTCCGGGTGACGCGGAGAGCCCACCGCAAGCCGAGGGAGGAGAATCGTTCCTCCGCGCAACGCTGGGACACATAAGGCTGTCGAAACGGAGCCTCCCAGGGTCTTTTCTGGGTGTTTTCCTCCTTCCTTCCCGCCCGTCGAAAGCCCAAGACCCATCTCGCTCCTCTCGCCACAAAGTCTCAGAAGTCAGATAAGAGGAACTGACCGGGAAATCCCCATTTTATTTATTATTATCTTTTAGGAATGTCTTGGGAAGCGGGAGAGTTAATTGGATATTCATCGTGATACAGATGTATTATTTGTTGCCGTAATAATAAAACCCTGGGCCTACGATTCGACTTGAATTTTTTTCGGCTGTAAAATATCACGTCGGCTTGCATGGTGTGTGCACGGACTCACGGCGTTTTTTGTGTGTATGTGTGTGCTGGGAAAACAAGATGGATTATCGGCTGAAAAATAGGGTTTTTTTTGAAGGCCGTACCACTTTGCAAGCGAATGCTAGGAAAAAAAAAACAAACCAACAACTCCGTTCTCTTTTCGGGATGAATTTTTCATAGGGTGAAATAATTTCAATTTTTTAACATCCTCCCACCTCCCATCGGCGCGGATGCTGTTCTCCCCCAAGCTTTTCGCTCACAGCCTTGAACCCAGAACCCTCCATCACTGAGCTATCAATAAACTTGACCTGAAGCAGCGTTCGTCTCATCGTTAACAGCTCTCAGCCCTCACGCGTGTGCACAAAACAGCCACAAATACTCCCATCCTGAAAACTAATTTTTTTCCCCCAGTTGCCTGTTGCTTTGTTTTGAGTCTGACAGCTCGGCGTATTTATTATCCTATTGTGCTTTCCATTGACGTTGTAGCATTGTTTTGCCCTCATGGCTACAAGCGCAGAGCAATCCCGGGACGTACATTGTTACCGAGAAGGCTTTTCCTTGCCTAGCGCGGAGCTGCCAGCCATGAGAAATAGCTCTTTGGCGCCCAAGGATATTTTTTCAAGGTGCTTTTTCCGTGCCCTGGCTTGGGATACCTGAAGTCTCTGTCATCCCCCTGCTAATTTGGCAGCATTTAGCCGCTTTTTTCCTTCATTGTAGCCAGTAAAATGTTCCCACTTTAACTTCGCACACTCTTTTCCGCATTTTTCCTCATGGCCAAAAGCAAATATTTATTCCACGCATATTTTCCCTTTTCTTTCAGGCTCCAGTTTTGAAACCTGTGGATTCACCCGGCCAAACGTTGCTTGACTGCCATGAGTTGGTTCGGTTTGTTTCCCTCGGTTTTCTCGAGGCTGCTTCTGAAAATCGCTTTGCAGGACTAGGGAGGAGAAGTGGGAAGGGGAGGCAGCTCTATGGGGCAGCGCTGTTTTACATACGGGTTAGACACGGCTAGAGGCCAAGGTCAAGTTGAAAGTTGCAGTCTAGCCAATGTGAGAACTGTCATTCACGGCCCGAAGATCTGTCTGATTTGTTAAAAAGCGGGTAGCCATGAGAACACTAATCTCTCCAGCTCTCCTCCACCCCCCTCCCCAGCCCGCCCCCACTCTCCAAACTCCCCTCACCCTCAGCCCCAGAGAGATTCTCGCTTATCTGCCTCTACTTTTCAAGCTCCTTTCCATGAGGAGGGAGAAGCCTTGTGAAGCCGCAGCTTTCGGCCCCGGTGCAAACTGTACGAGTAGTGTGTGTGGGGTGTCCGGGCGGGGGGCAAGGGGGAGCATCCGGTCTGCTGACTCTTGGTGGTTTTTATTTTGTTTTGTTTACCCTCCTGGGGCTGTTCCAGCCCTGTGTGCTAGAAGAAGAAGAAGAAGGGATATTAGATTAGAGAGCTTACTTTTCTCCCTTCTCCGCATCTCTTACTCACTCTAGAGGTCTATTTAATAATTATGGAAGAAGGCCATGCTTGTCACTGATGATAAGAGCAGTAATACAACAGTCCGCTTTCCCTGTTTGCCATGATGTGAGGAGGATTTTGGGAACGGGACTCTTTCCTCAAAATAAGCACAAATGACATCTGCAGGGTACAGAAAAACTGTTGTTGGGCACGGGACTCCACGCTTTGTTTTGCCTTCCTCATTTAGATGACTTCTAATAAGTTATTGACCCCAAGAGAACAGAAAAGCTTTGTCAGATATTTTTGATGCCCCCGATACCAAATTTTCATTCCTCAGCTATAATTTCTTCCTACCTTAATGGGTATCTGCCATTAAATATTAGAAAGGAACCGTGAGGACTGACGGCATCGGGGAGAACAGATGTTCTTCAAAAATCGCCGACCTTGTAATCAACACCAAGGATAAAAGCACTGCCGAGCCTACCCCCCTTGCCTTGAACATATACCATTCCCTACCACTTGTGGAAGAGCTTTTACTTTTCACAATGTAAGTCTTGGGATGAGCTGGAAAAATTAACCAAAACTAAGGAGTTTGCTTGAAGCCAGTATTTGATTTGAGGGTCTTTGGAAAAGTTAATTGGTAATTAAAGTCTTCCATACATGCAACCAGCAGACCAATCAAAGCTTCTTCCAATTATTTTTTTTTGTCCTTTTCTTGAAATAATGTTAGAATACAGCACATACAAGCGCATGGTAGAACCATAGCGATTTCCAGGAGAACTAATGCAAACCTCCCAACTGCTTTGCATTTATATAGAGTGTGAAACAACTTGGAGAGAAATACATCTGTTGAATCGTTTCCTCTAAAAAGAGTATTAATTCCTTGGGGAGCGGGAGTATGAACAACCATGATCAGTAGGAAGATTTTAAAAGGTCCTGAATCTTTTCATGGGCAGGCAATTTCTAACTGATGGGAGTCACCCATCGCGGTTCACGGCCATGCTCACCTCAGGCATTTTAAAATGCTGAAGTGGCATTTTCTAACCTCGTTGCATCGAGAGTGGTCAGAAGCATTTCACCCACTTCGCAGGTGTAAGCGCGAGCGGAATTTGGTCCTTACAAGTGCTTTAAAACAGGTCACTGTGTGTGTTCCTGATGCCATGAAGCTAAGAATAGTCTTGCCAGTGAGGACTGCAGCAATATGGCCTTAAACGTGAAAATACAAAGTATTTTTAAACCTTTTTATGTGATGGGAATATGGCCACTCATTCACTTCTAAAGAGGCCTTAAGATTTCTCTTAGAGAAACCAGAAGTCCTTTCAGTTGAAAGACAAGATTTGAAAATACGGGGTTTGTCGGCTCAGTATCTAAAAAGCTTTTTTCCCCCTCCCAGACCCGTCTTTGTGTGATAACACACACGCACCCTCCGCAGTCCTGCCGCGGGAATGCCCAGCTGAGGAGAGCACTGATTTCTTGTAGGTTAATCACAATCTACGAATACAGAAAAAAAAAAAAAAAAACACACCAAAAAATGCAGCCCAACCCCAAACTGTTGCCCAAAGAAATCCACTCTTACTTTTCCATGCACTGCTTAGAGCTAATTAATAAGCATAAAGGAAAAAAATCGCGTCTGATTGCTGAAAATATATGTTTGTCACGGAGTTAAATCCCTCTAAACCCGCTAAAATATCTTAGCTGATAATGGAGGAGCTAGAGGGTGATCTTAGTCAGTAATAATAATCGTCCTGCAGAGTTCAGGATTCTTGGAAGGAACGAGAGTAAAGTGATAGCAAGACCAAGAGCCTTAATCGAATTTGATTTTCATGAGCGAATGAAATTTACCTGCCAGAAGGGTAATTTGGAGCAGTACTGTCACGGCTGTTTTCTTCCACAATTTCTAAAGCATCGGGGATTGAGATAAACATTCCTGAGTCCGTTTTAAATACACTGTGTCTTTCAGGATATTCATGTGTTTCTAATGGAAGTAAGCAGCTTTACGAGCGGGTTTCGCAGGACATCTTAACTCTCTCCCTCCCACTGCGTGGTAAGGGGGGTGCTGTGATAATTACAAAATAAGAAGAATTTGTAACAGCAAATGCAAAAGGGGAAGAGCTCGGGAAAATTTGTGAAGACGTCCTAAAAATCTTCAGGCGCACACTAGATACGAACCCATCTATTTCGGTCGACCCAAAGATTCAGACGGCACCTCCTATGGAAAAGGTGTGCTGGAAAACAATGTTACCGCTTTCACCCGAAGCGTGGGACACGGGCTAATCTTAATGCAGCCAGGTCTCAGCAGATCATTTCACTCAGTGGGTTTTTTTGGGTTTGGTGTTTTGTTTTGGATTTTTTTTTCGTATTTCAGCTTCAGAAAACACGCTGGCGGTATTTAATGTGATTAGAAATTAAAATGGAAATGATCCTGCAATCTGTTTCACAGGCGAGGTCTCTTTTCTAATTTGTTTTGCTTTGCTTTACATTTTTTCTGTAGTATTTTCGGGGGAGAGGGGGTGTGCGATAGCTTTCTGCTTATATGTGGCGGGTGGAAGCAGCTCAAGTCTGGCACTGGATGTTACTAGCCCACAGAAAATATTTTACTTAACTGCCGTGTAAATGCCGTGATGAGGAGAAGCCTTTGCCGGCTCTCTGTCAGACACAGGCTGCTTGAACATAGTGATAAAGCCCCTCCCTTATAATTTCGATTCATTTTGCCATGCAAACTGAGACGGACTTATTTGCCATCAGGTCTGCTCTTTCGCACCAAGAGTGGTGAGAGAGGAGGCCTGGCTGGCCGTGCAGTAGTTTATCTGGTCGATTCCATCATCTAGTTGTAATGTTCTGAACGTGTGATAGCAACAGATGACAAAATTATACTCAGGTTACTCTTCCTTGATATTCCTTGGTTTATCCTTCTGGTTTTGAGATTTAGCATTTTGAGGGTAAATTAATTTCTCACCTTATCTACCAGTAGGTCACATTCTTGAGAAAAGAAAAGAAAAGAAAAGAAAAGAAAAGAAAAGAAAAGAAAAGAAAAGAAAAGAAAAGAAAAGAAAAGAAAAGAAAAGAAAAGAAAAGAAAAGAAAAGAAAAGGAAAAAAAGGTACAGTAAGCTACAATAACATATCCTCTCTATTTCTGCTGTGAGCTTGTAATAATTGCTACCACATGATCACATGGTGTATTGTTGCAGCCTGATTACAATTAAACATATCCCTCCACCTTTTTCATTAGAGGAAGGAAAAAAATGTTCTTCCTGAGCTTCAGGCCCACTTTGTGCTGTTTTATTTCCCTTTGAAAAGCTGTCGGAAAGAAGCCGAAGTCTCTCTTCCCTTTACAGTGCGAGAGAAAGCTTTTCCAAAAACCCTTTCTCACCATAACTTTCTTGTAATAGCATGACATTTACACATTACATCCGACCAGGGGGGCTCAGGGGCAGAAGTGGACGCTGTTGCTCTCTGCAAAAAGTTGCACAGTCTTTATTTTATTTTATTTTTTTCACGCTGAGCCCAAAGTCGTATCTTCACCTAAGGAGGGAAACAATGAGGCTCTCAGTGTTAAAGACGTCCGTGCGGTATCTAGAGAAAAAAAAAAGAAAAAAAAAAGAAAAAAAAAGAAAAAAAAGAGGGAGAGAGAGAAAAAAAATCATACAGGAAACATTGGACATGTTTGCCTTTACTGGAAGACAGCTGTTTGAGTACATTCTTCAAGAGGGTTTTTGGTTCCCTTTTCAGAAGTGGTTTGAGTGATTAAAACATTGACTTGATGGAGGCAGTTTATCTCTAATGTCTAGCTCTGTCTTACAACTCTTTTCCCTCTCTTTTTCAGCCTTTAGCTCCGTTGAGACTGTGCATACTCGGGGCTGTATTCGCGGCTGTCTTAAGAAATATCCTAAGAGGGACGGGGACTCACCGCACTGGCGGGAGGGGAGGATGGCTCTAGCTGGAGGGTATCTGAGCCACGAGTGGAAATCTTGCCCACGGAGAGGAGAAAAAAACCCCAAACAACACCAACCACCGAAGCTAAAACACTGGATCTGGCAAACCCTTGTCTTGTCGAATGTGGTGGAGAGGAGCGGGAGCGGGCGCTGGAGAAGTGCCGTGGCTGCCATCCCGTTTCCCTCGGGCTCCTCCAGCAGGCCGGGTGGTTGCAGCGCGGCCACGGGGCTCGCCCTGCCCTCAGCCCTCAGCCCGCAGAGAAGGCCCGGCCGGCTCTGAGCGCCCGCCCGGCCCGGGCCCGGCTCGCCCAGAGGCGCACTCGCCCAGAGGCGCACTCGCCCAGAGGCGCGCTCGCACCGCGCGGTGCCGCGGGGAATCGCGCACTCACGGGCAGCAGGCGCGCACACCTGAAGCCAGCGCTGTGTCCCCTGGCCCTGGGTGGTGCGTCTGTGTGACCGCACGCGTGCCTCTCGCCTTGGCACTATTACCCTATGCTCATCCTTCTGCTGGAGCAAGGAGGGGAGGGAGGCGTCCTCTCCCATCCCAAAGCGCATCCCACCTCTGGCTTGGCTAGAGCCGCCTTCTTGCGTGGGTGGGACCCCGCAGGGAGAGCCTTGGGGACAGGTTTCACAAAAAAGAACGCACAGATCTGCACGGATCTGTGATCACTTTCGAGCAGGAAGAGGCAGCTGGATTCGGCTGAGTCCTCAGCATGCTAAAATGACCTTCGTCCATGTCGTGGGTGCTCCCAGTACCAACCAACCACCTACCAGCAGAGCGCTACTCGATACCGTGATGTGATCCCGTCTTCTCTGATTAGCTTTACATTTCACCAAGCACACGCATTTTTTGCTAAAAGTTTATTTGGTAAAATCCCAGTAAACCCAGGGTCTAGATAATGCATTCTAGTGTCTAGAATACATTTCTCAGGTATATATAATACGTGCTGTCTTTCATGACGAGAGACATTTGCTACTCTTCATGTTAGATGGAACTAATGTCTTTCTATCCATACCGTGAACACATTTTCTAAATAGGAATTATACAGTGTTTTCCTTTAAACATAACACCAGCCAAATGCAGACTAGTCCATAACTTGCATCTCTGGGTAAGCATATTACTCCCTTTTTGCTGAATCATGAATTTTTCCAAAGCTTATTGTATTTTATGTCTTCTTTAGATAAGCAGTTACATATGTGACTCTGTTGAAGGCTAAATCCCATACTTACATACGCGACAGCTGACTGTACTTCCATGATGTTATTTACTCTGGAATCAGCTAAAAACTGAGAGTCGTGGCTCTCCAGGAAAGGCGGGAGTGGAGTCAGACCCTAATTAACCCGCACACAGCGGAGTCCAGCGGTTCACATCTGCCCACGCCTGGACTTAGATCTTCTCATCTGGGGTTCGAACTTCATCTGCCTGAGCGCGTCAGCTCGGAGCCCTTGAGGATGGCGCTAGCCAGACCACCGGCACCGTCGGGCATTGCCACCCTGTGCCCCTACAGCCACTCCCACGCCTGGATGTGGGGGTATAAACTCTAACACCCTCGCTATGGACAGAGAGAGGGACGGGGAAAGAGAGGGGATGGTTTCAACCCAGCGAAAGCAAACCTATTGCAGTCCTGTGAGCCTCTGCAGAGATACCCGGGGAGAAGGAGCAGGGCTGGTGCCAAGGGACTGGAGGGGAGCTGAGGGCACACGCCAAGATTCCCACGCTCCGAAGACAATTCGCAAAGTCCCGGGAGCCAAAGTATATTTAGTCCAATAATGGTACAGAGAAAAGGGAGTGGTTTCATAGCAACTCCTCGGACATGCAAAATAACGAGCGGCTGAACAATAAAGGTTAGTCTGTAGCCAAGCATGCCCTCTGGTCTTCTAGGGCAGATACCTAAAGGAAGAAATTCCCCCGTCCCCTCGCACGCAACCCTCGGCCATTTTCCTGCAGATGTAGCTGCCCTGGTGCCAGCGAGCCAAAATTCTCTCTCGGAGCCGCTTCCTTCCTATTGTGGAGAAGATACTCGCTGCCTGCCAGCAATTACCAATTGTCATCCACTTTCACAAGACCGTATTTCTTTGCAATTTCTCTTGATGCGTGTGGGGACTGTGTCAAATCCTCTGTCATCTCCCGGTGCGGCCCGCTGCCACACCACCCTCCTAAAAAGAAAAAGAAAAAAGAAAAGAAAAAGAGAAAAGAAGAACCCGACCCCCCCGTCCCCTCAAACAGTTGGGTGTAACATAAAGCTACATATCATAGGTCGTGTTGTAAAGGAAGCATAAAGGCTGGTGCGCCTCTGCTCACTGAGGTATCTATATCCGTTGAACGCTGCTTCTTGCTGTTGCCAGGTCAACAAATTCTCAGCCCAGGGGCTCTCCCTCGAGAAGTCCGTCACGCCGTGTGGACGTGGATCCTATTTGAAACCTCTGTGTGCAGACGTGAGAGGCTGGACAGGTTGAGCGGATCAGGCCGTTGGTACAGGGGCCGGAGGGATGAGGGCACCCTGCCCCGGCCCGGCCGCCCACCTGCTGCTGGGGGAGCACTCCACTCCAGCTCCCAAATCCTCCAGGAGGTTTTACCATAGGAAAATGTCACTGTGAGCTGATGGAGGCATGAACAGACATGTCATCACCACTTTGTGTGATGTAAATATTTGGCAAATAAAGGAGAGGGAGCTTGTTTGACCTATGAATTTTAGCGGGACTCTGGAACGAGTGAGGTTCCAGGTCTGTGTCTACTCTGGGAGTCGCTAAAAAAGAGGTCAGAAGTTTATGCTGAGGTTCCTGCGAAGTTTGAGCAGTGCCTAGCTAATCGAGTAATTGTAAATTCATAATTAGCTTTCAATCAAAGTCTCATTTTCTGTAAATGGCCCGACCATACCAAGTGGAAAAACAAATCCCCCTTAGATGGAAAAACGAAATTATGTATACAGGTATCCCAATCAGAGAATTAAGACTAAATTGCCTTTACTGGGCGGTTGTGTGTGTTATCGATTGTACTACTTTTTTTTTTAAACAATAACCACAGGATCGAAACCTTAAAAACTGTGAGCAAGAATATCCTAGCTGACATAAAAGTTGCCTGTATATAAAAAGAGAATCCCATATAACTCCACAGCGGAAATCGGTTAGCAAGTATCTTCTGCTCGTTTTCAGACATCAAATGCTCTTGCCATATGTCCGTTCTTATTTGTACACCAGCTAAGAAACCTGAAACGTATATATGCGATATTAAAACAAAACATGAAAGATTTTCTCAGAAATCTGTGAGAGGGGAATGTAGGTCTGAGGCGGGGGTTGAAGGAAGTAAAAAACCCAAGTGATGCTATTGCCAAAAGCTTTAATATTGAACAACCCGGCTGAAGCTTTTATCACGGTACGAAATTTACAGCCCAATAATTCAAACCTGTGCGCACATTGCAAGATGTCTCTTTGCTTGGCTGGGTATCCAAAGAGACAGTTTTGCTTCCGAGGTGAGGAGCATTCCTCCAAGCCAGGGAAGTCTTTGGGAAAGACAGGTGACTGGCAACTTGAGGGGCAGAAAGGGACAAGGAAATAATAGAAAATAAGGTTATGGAAGATGGCGGCTTTTTAGGATCAGAAGAGATTTCTGATACCTAGTGTGGAAATATTAGTGTGGCATCTGTGGTCACTAGACGAACAAAACAAGAAAAACTGTCTGGTGAAAGAAAAACCTGTGGGCTGAAAGAACAATAGTTTAAGCATTCACAAGTCGGAGATCTCCGAGCATCCTCATAATTTGGGCACAGGATGGGGCTTCCCACATCTCACCTGCAACGTGATTAGGTAACAACTAAGATGATGGAGTGATCTGAACTCCTTAGAAAAGGAGAGAATGTGGAACGGAAGGAAAACATCCAGTTAAGAAAATACCCATCCAACGTTCCGCAAAATAGAAGCAATCCTGGCACTACATCTCACTGTAGCTTGGAAGCGCCTGTCGTGCCCAAAGAGAAGACACCTGTTTGTTAGGCGGGGGCAGCCTGGGACCCCCGGTCACGAGATGATCGGTCACTATAGTGCCGGTACATGTTTTAAAACTCAGGATCAACGCCTCTCCCTCGCCTCCCCCACCTTCCCCGGATATTCCGTCCTCTCCCCGCGGCGTAAATGAAAACACTAATTTCTGCCATGGCATTGGGGAAGCCTGGAGCCGAGCTCTACGTGTGTTTTACCCATCTCCCCACCTCTCTTTTCTGCCTTCTCCTGCTGAGATCTGTGACCCAGAAAGGAGCAAAAAGTGTTTGGGGTAAGCTCGGGTGTCTGCCGTCCCACCGGAGCCGCGGGTCTCAGTGCCCCGCGTGTCCCGGCTTG
>NW_005054333.1:3352986-3357841 GCF_000277835.1 Geospiza fortis | reverse complement strand
GAACGAGAGCAGAGGAGAGGAGAGGAGGGCAGCGGTGAGTCCGAGGAGCCGGGTAAGCTCCTTCCCGCGGGGCGGAGGGGTCGGGCTGCAATGGCGAGGCTTTCCCACTAGATGTCTGCGCAGCTAACGATAGGCGAAAGCTCTGTCCTTTCCCGGGTGTATCCCCCAGAGCCCGACCCTCCAGCCTCTAGCAAGTCTGCCAACCCCTTGAGAATTTAAATCCCTTTCCCCCCTACCATCCTGGGTTTTTTCCTTCTCTTTGTTTCTTTTTTCTTTCAAGAGTGTGCTGGAGTTTTGGCTAGAATAAAATACGGATTTCTCCACAGAGGAAGCTCTCTGGTCTGCGACTCATGTTATTGGAATCCTTTTATGACCTTTGATGCGTTTAAATAACACGGTAAAACTGTGCACACACCTCGGATTGAACTTTAATCATCCCTAGTCAAGGACATCCAGGTGGTAAATTACTTTACTTTGACATTTCTGCTTTAGAACAGTATGTTCTGAGATCCCAGTCGTAGGTCAGAGAGACGTTTCTAGTTTTCTCATCCTTCGAAGAGCAAATATACTTTACCTACCGATATCAGAAATTCTTCTCTCCTGTTACCTTATTAAAAAAAAAAAAAAGAGTGAAAACCAGACACCAAAATCAAGTCTCCTGGGATTCTAGTTCTATCGGGCACCTCCAGACTTCCCACACGACTAGGAAAATGTTCATTGCTGTTAAGCACGGCTCTACCTCTCCTGGAATAGGTGTGTGTATAATGTACTATACAGGAACTTAGACAAGTTTTATATATACATATGTTTGTGTGTGTGCTCCCTTTCTGCAAACAGGGATACTGTAATAGATTGCTTAAAAATTTTTGAGGTAATCTGCAGACTTTTTCTTTGGTTTTGGTGCAGTGGGAGAGCCCAAAGCGAGTTTGGTTCATCATGAACAAAATATTCTAACAAACGATGTAAGTATCTTCCGGAGAAATCCGGAATGCTTTATTTTGTTTGCTACTAGCACCTGGTTTTAAATCAGACAAATTTGAGTGAACATGTACAAGAGAGGAATTTGTGGGCCTTTTAATTGTCAATAAAAATTAGTGACAGCTAAGTTTCGCCTTGATTTTTACCAAAGGATCCCTGGTCAGCCTCATCTTACTCTTGTCTTGGAAGCTGTGGAGCACAGGGACCTAAAGCCAAGCCTTTCGCATGGAGTTTTAGGTCCTGAACTCAGTCACAGGAAAGGCCTAAGCATGGGAAATCCCATCTGCCTTTGTTATTCCCTTTCATGTCTGCTTTGACCGGCTGAGACTTTACACCCACACCTAGGAAAATTAAAATATGGTTAAATACGAGGTAAATTTTAAGGGAAAACTAGCAGGGGGAGGTGGTTTCGTGCAGTTCATTTTGATGGGGGTGTTTAGAAGCACACGAGTCCAGCTAGGGAGCAGAGTATCACGGGCGGAGAAGTGGGATTTTGGCTCCACTCGGGAGCGGGAGCAAGTTCAATTCCTCGTGAACAAAGTAGTCGCAACCTTTATAGCATAAAAACCATGAGGGTGAACAGGCAGTCACACTGCAGGAGCGGCAGGAGGGAACAGAACAGAACAGGGCATCGGCACTTTCCTGCCGGGGTCTGTCCCAGCCCTGTGACAGTGGAGGGTGCCACCTCCCCACGGCTCCCCGCGGGAGGAAGGGCAGAGTGGGGGGCGCCGAGGGGTGGAGCGGGGCAAGGCTGCTGGCACAGAGGTCTGGGGTGATGCACGGACCTTGCGACACTCCTGAGACTTTACCCTGGCTATTTTCAGAAGTTTGAATGCGTTGAGTTCGAGATGAGCATTTTCGCAAATTTTCTCGGGATTTCGTGAATTTTAGGGGAGGAAGTCTCTGCTCCCCTCTCCCTCTCGGCCGCTGCTTACACACAACTGCCTTCCGTGACTGGCTGTGCCAGGCAGCGTTATTGCCTTA
This sequence comes from Geospiza fortis, assembly GCF_000277835.1. Classification (NCBI taxonomy): domain Eukaryota; kingdom Metazoa; phylum Chordata; class Aves; order Passeriformes; family Thraupidae; genus Geospiza; species Geospiza fortis. The sequence goes on along the minus strand of NW_005054333.1, from coordinate 3,355,879 downwards.
TGTACTGTTGCTACTGAATAGAGATAAATAGGAGGGAAGGAGACACGGTCGCCATAATCGCGGCTCCCCGAAAGACAAAAGGCTGTTCTTTTGTTTTATTCTTTTTTTTGTTGTTGTTGTTGGTGGTTTTTTTCCGTCTCTGAAATCCCTGAGTCTAATTATTTAACTGTCCGTTCTCTCCTCCGCTTCTCATTATGAACTCAAGATGTTTAATGCTGGAAAAATACACCACTTGTTTTATACCCGGACAGAGCCTTTACTTGTGAAACTCACTTCTAAAAAAAAAAAAAGGGATCTGGAAATAATTAACTCGTACAGTTGAGAACATTATGTTGCTTTTACTGTAAACGTGTCCTTACACCTTTACAAGACGTTACAGAGGACTAACTCAACTAATTGAAACTGTTATATAGCAGCGTTATGTATTCAACATACTTGTTACATTTCATCTTTATGGACTTAAGAGTTTTATTCCTTTCACAGTGTTGGGATTTTTTTTCCAGCAGCCGCTCGTTTAATCTGCAAGAAGGACAGATATTTGAAAAGCTATGAAAATAGACACAGTTTAGTACTATTTTCTCTATATCAGAGTAAGACGGATCACACCGTCAGAGACAGAGTACTGAAAAAAGAGAAAATTCGGAAAATTTAAGAGGCAAATATTTCTGCCTCATTCCAACACCACTGGAAGAAACACATATATATATTACATATATGTACCGGCTAATTTCTATGCTAGCTGTATCGAGTGGTGGCCGCGGTCTGTCCCAGCCCTGTGACAGTGGAGGGTGCCACCTCCCCACGGCTCCCCGCGGGAGGAACGGCAGAGTGGGGGGCGCCGAGGGGTGGAGCGGGGCAAGGCTGCTGGCACAGAGGTCTGGGGTGATGCACGGACCTTGCGACACTCCTGAGACTTTACCCTGGCTATTTTCAGAAGTTTGAATGCGTTGAGTTCGAGATGAGCATTTTCGCAAATTTTCTCGGGATTTCGTGAATTTTAGGGGAGGAAGTCTCTGCTCCCCTCTCCCTCTCGGCCGCTGCTTACACACAACTGCCTTCCGTGACCGGCTGTGCCAGGCAGCGTTATTGCCTTATGTACTGTTGCTACTGAATAGAGATAAATAGGAGGGAAGGAGACACGGTCGCCATAATCGCGGCTCCCCGAAAGACAAAAGGCTGTTCTTTTGTTTTATTCTTTTTTTTGTTGTTGTTGTTGGTGGTTTTTTTCCGTCTCTGAAATCCCTGAGTCTAATTATTTAACTGTCCGTTCTCTCCTCCGCTTCTCATTATGAACTCAAGATGTTTAATGCTGGAAAAATACACCACTTGTTTTATACCCGGACAGAGCCTTTACTTGTGAAACTCACTTCTGAAAAAAAAAAAAGGGATCTGGAAATAATTAACTCGTACAGTTGAGAACATTATGTTGCTTTTACTGTAAACGTGTCCTTACACCTTTACAAGACGTTACAGAGGACTAACTCAACTAATTGAAACTGTTATATAGCAGCGTTATGTATTCAACATACTTGTTACATTTCATCTTTATGGACTTAAGAGTTTTATTCCTTTCACAGTGTTGGGATTTTTTTTCCAGCAGCCGCTCGTTTAATCTGCAAGAAGGACAGATATTTGAAAAGCTATGAAAATAGACACAGTTTAGTACTATTTTCTCTATATCAGAGTAAGACGGATCACACCGTCAGAGACAGAGTACTGAAAAAAGAGAAAATTCGGAAAATTTAAGAGGCAAATATTTCTGCCTCATTCCAACACCACTGGAAGAAACACATATATATATTACATATATGTACCGGCTAATTTCTATGCTAGCTGTATCGAGTGGTGGGACCTCCTGTTTCCCGTCTCCCACTTTAGCTGCGCGTTTGAGGTGGGGAAGCGGGGCCGGGCAAAGCCTGGTTGGCAGGGGGATGCACTCATCCCGCTGAGCCCCGGTCTGGATTGGCGAGGGCAGCCCCTCCGGCCGAGCAGGAGGGTATTCCTGGCCCAGGTCCTGGGAGCGGGCGCTGCAGCGTGCACCATTTGAGTGTGTGCACCCACAAGGAGCAGCGAGATATCCGCGATCCTCGCTCCCGTGTCTCCTGCCCATCCTTCCCGTCTCTCCGTCCCTTTCCCGGCGAAGGCGACTCGCTACGGTAGACAATTTACCCTTCATGCCAGTAGCGGGGGAGCCCACAAGGAAGCGTTTTCATTGCTCCCGCCAGTGCTACGCCTTCAGGAGCTCATGGAGACTTTTGTCCAGCCCGGAATAACTAGCACTCACATAGGCCAACACAAACGCCCGATTCACGGGGCACCGGAATAGGGACTAGGATGTGGGCTGAGCTCTGAGCTCGGACTTGTGCTGAAGCCACAGTCCTGCAATTACTACGTTGTGTTATTTTCAGTGCAGAGGGCAGGGACTACTTCAGATTAATAAATTCGTCTCCCGCGGATTTCACCCCAAAAAACTCTGTCGTGGAGGATATTTAAAGGCAGAGCCTGGCATGCCAAGGAGAAGGGCAAACTGAACAAGGGAAATCTGGTAGCAGGAAGTTCACTTACACGAGGAAGAGATGTGCATATTATCAAATTTACGTGTACAAGCCAACATGCCTATACAACCACAGATGTGTTTGTAGATGACAGGGGCTCTGTATATCTTTAAAAAGATGTCTTATGAAGAAATGTTTCCAGGGAAATGTTGAAGTTTCAACCCTACAAGCGAGGCTTTCCGCCCAGAAACCAGTCTGCATCCCTTTACTTCCCCTTGGCCGCCCGAGCAGGGAACCGCCCCGGGGAGCAGGAGGTAAACCTGCATCTACAGGCTCATTCTGGTCTGTAATCCCGTGTGTTACTGGGCTCGGGCGGGACGCGGAGCCGCTCAGGTGGC
>NW_005054333.1:3341486-3352921 GCF_000277835.1 Geospiza fortis | reverse complement strand
CTCCTCCCTCCCGCCCCCTCCTCCCAGGGTCCTCCGCTGGTTTCAATAAAAAGCAGGATCTAAGCTTTCTCTCCTTCAAATCAAAGAGGTGTTACGATTGGCGAAACGAGGGGCAGATGGGGTATTTTCAAAGATGTTTCCAAACAATATGAAGCCGAGACGCCCGGTTTCTCGGGAAGCGAATGTTGTCCAGTAAAACAATGGCAGCGAATAAATCAGTCGTCGGGGTCCCCGTCGGGATCCTGGGGTGGTTTAACCGGAGTGGATGACTCCCCTTCCCCGATCCTGCTCGTTAGAAAGTTAATAGGAGGCGCCGGCGATTTATCCCGAGGTGGCAGAGGGGGAATACGATGGGCAAGGCCGAGGCACAGGGAAGAGCTCTGCTTTTAGGAGAGCCGTGGGGCAAGCGAGGCTGCGGGTGGCCGGAGTGCCCGTGGGCACCGCTCCTGCCCGCTCGGAGCCCGGGCAGCACCGCGGGGCTCTCCCGGCCCATCGCCGCCGCGTCTGGGCAGGGCAGGCTGTGTTCACCCGGCTGTTTAACTGTGGCTGACGCTGCTCTTTTCTTTTATTTTCTTTCTTTCTTCCCCGTTTTAAAAAATTTCCCTTCCTCTTTCCTTTTTTTCTTTTAATTTATTTTTTTTTCCTCAGAAGGTTAAGCAGGTGAAAAGTAATTTTTCACTTTATAGGCCTCTGTGAAAATGTGAAAATTAAAACAAGTCTTTCAGGTGTAAAACACACCCCTGAAATACAGAGATTTATTTGCTCAATTCTTAGTTGGTAAACTCCATATTACTCCAAAGGGAAAAACTTCTCTCTCTTACAGAGCACACAAGGCAGGATTTGCACTCGCGCAGAGGAATCGTACTCTGAAAGAGGTGGTAAAGTCCTTCTGAACGCGACTTTTTGCGGCCGACTGTCCCTCTGGAACGGCGTGAATTTTCTGCTGCCTCGGTTCAAGAGAAGCTATAGTTTTTACGGCCTGCACAGCGACTGCAGCTGAAAAGTTTTGCATGAAAAAAGGAGAGATTAGTGCCCCAGAGCTAGATTTTCTGCCGGAGTGCTTGGAGTCGTGAACAGTCGCGACGTTTTACTAGTCAGTATGCTTTTTACTGCGGAGCTACACTGCTCTATCGAAAGCGATTCCTGGAGGGGTATTTTTGCACTGAGTTTCATTTTTACGTGATCACTCGTTTTAAATCTTGAGATGCTCGAAATCAAGGTATAACCGTTTAGTGAAAAAAAATCCCGTCCCGGCTCTCTACTGCTAATGAACAGAAATTATTCCACTTTCATCTTGCCCCTCAGAAATATTTTTACTCAGAAAGGGCTGGCTGCTAATTGGGGTGCACAGTTGCCTTTAATCTCTAACACAGTGCTTGGAACATACCCAGAATGAATTAAAATAAGTCTGATACACAAGAAGAAAACATGGCTTCCCAGTAAAACTCGTTTTATGATCACAGCTTGTGTGCTACGTCAAAATGTTAAGTTTAGGCATCTAGGGCATAAAGAATAAAAACTCCTTTTGAAAGTCACTTATGCTCACATTTGGTACTGTTTTAATCTTTTCTATTAGAAGTACAAGTAAGGAATACCTTTTGTTCTAATAAGCTGTGGATGAAGTACAAATTTGCATGTTTACAAGTAGTCTGTATGCCGAAGTCATCACCTGAACCCATGGATAAATATATGTATTTCTCCTGAAAGCTGACTGTGGGAGATTATCAGACCACCATCCCTACAGAAGAGTTCTCTTCTCCAGTACTGATGGGAAGGAGAAAGGGCAAACGGTGTGCATGTGTGTGTCTGTGTGCACAAGTGTGTGTACAAGAGGGATGGATCTCTGCCACCCTGTTGTGCAGCTTTCGTTTGGTGAGCTGCAGATCACAGTTTCATGGTAGCTCAGCAAGCTGCCAAAAAAACCCCCCAAAACCAGAAAAACCCCAGAGGTGGAAATGGCTGTGATAAAGACTGTCTCATATGGCTTGCTGTGCAAAAGTAAACACTGCGCTGAACATCTAGAAGCCCCAAAATTGCCAAACGCCTTCTTTTCACACCAAATAAATTTTGTTGCTTTTCTATGGTAGGGAGGGCCATTAGCTTGTTTGTTTGCTTGTTTGTTCTATTTATAAACATTTCTATGGAGCTTATCCACAGAGCATCTGTATGCCCGCTGGAGTCAGATCTGGTTTCCTGGGTGAAGCTGCGTCCTTATTCAGCAGCAGCATGTTGGAAATGTCTGCTAAAGAAGGAATCAACCCTCCTCCATCCTGTACCACTCCTGTTAGAGACTGGAGTCTTCACCCTTCCTAGGATACTTCCACACAGCAACACCAAATAGTTAAACGATCATGAAAGCCACTCAAAATAAAAACAGTGAGGTGAAATGTCTTGTGTTTGTCAAAGGATTTCAGAAAACAGGTGAAGAATTAAGATAGGACTTAATGTTATGCATATCGCATGTAAATGAAATATTTAATCTGCCATTTTATCTCTCCTGTGTGCTCAAATACCTTTAACAGTTCTTTGAACAAATATTTAGTTTCCAAGCTATAAATTTGTCTTCTGCAAAGAGAAAGCTTTTAGGATCTCCAGTTTAAACTCGTTTGTACTACTTGTGGTGCTGAGAATTATCAAACCGGTCAGCTTACCTTTCCCACGAATGGTAATTAAAAGAGAGCTAGGGGCTGTGGGGGGTGGAGTAAAAGAAGGAATAATAGCATTCAAAAAATTGTGAGCTCACAAGTTGTGATTAGCATTCTTCCTAGGTTATTTTTTTCTTCAGCTAACTTCTGATTTCCTCTGTTTCCAATGTGTTGGCATCAGCTCTGCTTGTAAGCCTGCAGCACATTGAGAGCCCTTATTAATGTAATTATCAAAACTGTTAAGGAGAGAAACTCTTACAGTATTCTCCAATCCGCCAGAGGAGTTATCTAAAATGAGAGCATCTGTGCCATATCCTGACATCCAAGAAAATCCCACAGAAATTAGTTGGTATTTTACTACACTGGGTTGGGAAGAGGTATGGAAGGGAGAGAGAAGGAAGATCCTTCTGAAAGAGTACCTCAGAGGTAAGTTCTCTACACTTCCAGGCAGGAGACAACCAGCCATGATGACAGTGAATTAGTGGCTTTTGACAGGCAGGTGAGGGGCCCCTTTCCCAGTCTTCAGATGCGGGGGTTGAAGGGGGGGCAGGAACCTTTCCCAGCGACCCTACACTACTTAGCATTTATGGACGGATAAAGCCGAACATTGGACAGGACTCCCCAAAGGAAAAGAACCTTTCAGTGTAGCCATCAACCTGTCATCACTGCAATAAAGGTGTAATGCACAGGAGTGCTGGTAAGAGCCCAGGGTTTATTTCCTGGCCCTGTCACATGACATGGGGCCAAGGTTACCAAAGGTTACCCCCTCACATGGAAAGGATCAGTGGTCATCGGCTCCAGCAGCTGCTTGTCTCTTCTCCTGTCTCAATTTTATATTCAGCTCATGCGTGTGCCTTGTTAAAAACGCAAACCCGGCAACCCCGATCAGCCACAGCCACGGAGATGATGGATGGATTGCATGTTTGCCCTCAGCCTGTAACACCAGCTGGGTCATGGCCAAAGGCTCAAACACCTTTCTGCACCCATCTCCTGTCCCTGGGAGGGTTCCATTTCCCCGCTGGAAGAGACACATCAGTGTCACATCCCAACACTGCAATGTGTTTTCCAAACGAGTTATTTGTTGCCTTCCTTCTGCAGTGATTGGCTTGTATTTGTGTAAAATGGGATAGTATTTGGCTGGACATTGCAGGGTCAGACCTTCCATGCTTGTGGTGCTGTGAAACCAGTGTCAGGAACTCTGTGGGAAAGCTAGGCAAAGACTTGGGCTGTGTCATTCCTTGCCATGAAGTTCCTTGTTACATGAGATCTGCAAGCTCTGCTACAGCCTCTTGGCTCGTGCAGAGGGGCACCATGGAGCAATGACAGGGAAGGCCTGGAATCAGGAAAACGGAATGGGAGCAACCAGAGACTACAGAATTAATAGGAAAGACTGTTTTCCACAAAATGTTGGTTATGACGGCTTTGCTGTGGCTTCTTCCAGACAGACACTTGTCAGACAACACTGTCCTACCCGGGATGTGGGTGTAGGTAAATGGCTTTCTATGAAGCCTTGCAATAAAATCTGCCACAGAACATTAGAGAGTGCAAAACATTGGTTATAGATCTTGAAGGTTTACATTACTTTTATAGAGAGTTTGGGTTGTATTTTAGATTTACTTAGTGTTACAGAGCCAAGCAGTGTTGTTGCAGACAGAAAATATTTGCTGCCTCTAGAATCAGAACTATGGTTGAGCCCTTTGATTCTGATTCCCACCCAACTCCACAAAATACCAGAATTAGGGTGGTCAGGAATGCCTGCACTGATTCTGTTCCAGAATGGGCCTGATATTCCATATGGATCAGGCAAATCCAGACTTTTTCTTTTTGTGCAGGCTGATAGTAGGAGGCTTCCAGTCAGTCCTCCAATGTTGAGGATTATTAGGGCTAATGATCACTTAGTCATCTCTTTTCATCTTTATTATTGCTGTCACTCCTTAGGCACTGTAAACAGGACTATGTGGAGTGTGGATAAAGCAAAGAACACCTAGATGCCCCCTGCCTTGGAGAGTTTTCCAGTTGCATGCAGGAAAAGAAGAGCTAGGTTAACACTTAAAGACTTGGAAACACAAGAGTAGTTTACCTGAGCAGCATCTGCTTGAGGGCACAGGTGATTTGGAACAGAGCTGACAGCAAGGCTTTTCCATGAGAAATTCTTAAATAGGTGTTTTGGGATTTCCACTTTGATTTCCTAAGAGGGAGAAAGAAGAAGTTTCGACAAGAGCAAAACAGGGGAGAAAAAGAAATTGTTACAAAATAGAAGCACAAGAGGAAAACATGAAGCTTGCCATTAAATAATTATTTGTTCTTCCAGTTAAAATCTGCTGTAATGACAACTGGGTTGTTTTCACTTCAGATGCTGTACAGCAGCTATATAATGCCTGGGATGCTCCTAAGCAGATGATTTGGATTGCAAACTGGATTTGCCCCTCTTCCAAAGGGAGACTATTGGAGGAATACTGTAAAGCAATCCTGATGAACAGGATAAAGGGGTGGGTGGTTCTTATAATCCTCAAATATCAATATGAATAAAAAAGACATAGTTATTTAAAATACTACAGGCAATAACATTCAAAGTTGGGGTTTTTTCATTAAAAACCTGATAACTGATCACTACTGCAGTCATCACCATGAAGTAACTAACATTAGCCCAATTTTACAGGCTAGGAAGTGCAGTCAGAAAGATTAGGGCTTGCCCAAGGCCACAGAGCTAGCAGCCAGGCAGGAAGAAAACTCCAAATTTCCTGGCTCCCACTCTCCGCCTAAATTTATCATCCACACTCCAATGACATCAAAACAGTGGACTTTTTTCACCAAGATAAAAAAAAAAAATCAAATTTTCAAATGGTTAAAATATGTCATGAAGTTACACCCAAAACACTCTCCACAAAATCAGGCACTGCTGGAATGTGATTTAGCATGTTTTAGAGCAGCTTTGCCATACCCTGCACAGCAGGATACAACGGGAGAGTGGCCACAGCCACAGCCTCTACTCTCTGAACTAACCAGAACAGGATACATGGAAGAGCTGCTCTGTGGGACTGTGCAAGTCAGAAACGGTGGGAGAACAAGGGCTGCCAGAGCATGCACAACATGGAAGTGGATTTTGGATCGAGGGGTCCCTGACTTGACTAAAGGAAAACCCCCTGTCGCTTCAACTAACATATTGCCCATTCAACCTCATAGGTAAAGTGACAAGTAATGTTTGGTTCAACCATTCAATACGTGACATGCCCATTCCTGGGCTGTCATAAACTCAATGTATTTATTATCCTCCAGAAGATTAAAAACCTGTTTATACAGAAATGAGATACACAAGTGGGCACAAGTACATAAGCAGGAGCACCCACAAAATGCAGCATTTCACGGAGGGATTTGATTGACAATTCATCTTGGATTTAGCTAATGTACATGTTGTAGTAGGTTACCACTGTTTTAATTCCAGCTATAAAAAAAAGAGGATGCCCATTCCTCAGCCTGGTGAGTTAATTTAAACTGAAATCATGTTAGGTTAATTAATAACAGTAGCTTTTGAGTGAAGCAGCTGAAGGTAGCTAGTTCTTCTGCCTTGTCAGCAAAGCTGTCAGAGCTCAGGAATTATAGAGACTAATTAGTGTGTTCCAGCAGTGGTTTCTATAATCTTATTTTCCATTTCATTGCAATGGACCAAGAGGTGCTGTGTCCATCAGTTGTGCTGTCACAGCTGAGAGGTGATAACTTACAGCTGAGCACATCATTGTGTCTGAAACTTCCTGTCAGGAACAGTGGAGGTGATTTGCTCTTTCCTGCTCAGGTGAGGCCTCTTCAATTGCAAAAAGAATTAGTTTTATCTCTTTATATCCAACCTCTGTGCAGAAGTGGTCTGGGTTGAGGTTTGAGATGAGAATCTACATGTAGACTCATGGTAGCCCTCTAAACTCAGTTTTGTTTAATTTAATTACATTTAGATTTAGATTTCGATTAGATGACTTTAGTGCAAACCAACAGAAGACACTCACACTGAACTAGGAAGTTATTGAAAGGATCACACTGTAGTAATGAGCGTCTCCTCTTGAAAGCTCATGCAAATTAAGATGGGATCTGAGTGCAAAATACAATGGCCCTCCCAGAGTACCTCCAAATGTGAACATTCTTGTTCTGAGCAAGTTCCTGTGTTCTTGCGTATCTCCATTGGCAGCTCAGGTTTGTCTAACCAGGAAATTCACCTTGGGTTTAGATGGGGTGTGGATCTGAGGTGAAACAACGAGTCCTGTGTGGACATTCTTAAGCATTACCATGTGTGAGCAAGTCTTTACCCTCCAGTCATCCAGAACAGTCTGTATGCTGAAGCCCTGCCACCCAAGTTCCACATATTTCAAAGTACAAATTACTCTGTGAACTTGCCTGGTTCATAGGTCAAATCGACCTTCTCTATTTTGTCTGTTTTGTCTACCTGACAACCAATGCTTGCTCTGGAGTTATCACATATGCAAACCCTTCTGTTATCCCAATACAAATGCCCACTGTGTTTACTATGAGGTGTACAAATAATGAGAATTGATTTGGTTAACATCTACTCTACCAAGGGTGTGCAAAAACTTCCAGATAGGATTCAGAGAGAAGGATAGCTTAATCCTTTAATTAGCGCACCCAAAGTGCATCTGAAGTCTGGTACTTACACATGGGAAACTCCAGTTCTGCAGTTCTGATAGGAGATTACTAGGCTTTAGGAACAATCTTTTACTTGTGTGAAAACTTGATGCCATGGAAAATACAGCCTGTGGACAGTGCATCTGTCATTCATATAATGTTGGTGCCTCTTATCTCCCTGCAGGGCTTGGAAAATACCACATTTTCATTTGGAACATCCCTATTTCATATATATGCTCCAGCCTCAGAAATGAGGAGCTGGCTTGTGTTCAAGATTGTTTTCACTGGACACATTCAGACCTCCTTGTATCTATCAGAGGTCTGAGGAAGACACACTTGATACCTTTTGGGGCACTTACCCCGTGGAGATCTGTTTCAGAGACATTTCTTGTGGGGGAGGTAGAGACAGGTTATCTCTAAGTGTTGTACTGTTGGTAGGAAAATACTTGACAAAGACACAGCTAAGGAGTGGAGAGAGTAAGTAACATTCCTGTGGAAAGGGATGAGCTGAGGATTCACTCCTACTACACAAAGAACTATCAAATTGAGGGTACTTCTTTCCTGATTCTCTGTCATCATCATGATATGCCTTGGTATCCCTTCAGCTCCTGATGGCTGGGTTAGGATTTAACCTTTGGAAAATCAGACTCTTTGGTCCTTTCAGCAGCTGCTCTTCCACTGTCCAGCTTTCATGCTGATATACCCATTTGATTTCATCCTAATTTGCACAAAATTCAAATCTCTTAGAGCTGGAAGAGTTTTGACCTATGAGGTTCTGGAGTGGTTATTAGATGGCATTAACGCATCTACCATGCAAAGATTCTTTCAAGAGTGTTCAGAGTTTTTGGTTTAGAAGATCTTTGGGTCTTTTTTTAATTTCCTTTTTTCCAGCATTTACTTTAATAGATTTTAACCCTTTGTAAGACATTACTTTGTATGTGCATGTGTGCGTGTGAGTGTGTGGGTGTGGGTGTGTGTCTAACCTCCTAACCCATGTGCAGTAATTTAAGGGGTTGTTTTACAAACCCACATTTCCAAAGCCCTCGATCTTGGATGGATCTGGCATGGAAACCTCAGAGAGCAGCCAGAAATCAAGTCCTCTCCACTCCCACCCTTTTTATTTCTGTGAAAGAGTATGTAAGAGACCAATAAATCTAAAACTGTGCAGGCGTGGAGGAAATCATAAGAGTCAGCCTGGTGATATTACCACGGGGAGCTGTGAAATCACTGAGGATTTATACAAGCACACACGGTGATGTTGTCTTTAAAAAAACATGAAATGGGAGGATGGTGGTTCTGCTCTGCGCTGCATGTGGCAGCCACCTCAGACACATGGTTTGGTACCTCCACTATGTGCTCTGGTCAGGAACGCCAACCCAAGGGCAGGAATTTTTCCAGCCCCACCAGCGTTCTGGAAATCAGCTTTTGCTTGGGCAGTGTAAATCAAAACAGCTCTGGCTTAGTGTCTTTGGCATTTGGGGAAGGACTTTTGGGAGGGAGAAGTAACTTCAGCTGCTACACCCAAATCCCGTGGAGACCACGTAGGCTAAACTCTGGGCAAATGGGTACTGAGACCAGCTGCCCAACCTGGGCCTTGGAATAATGCCCTTGGTGCTCCTGGGACAAAAGGATGCTGCTGACCAACCAAGCAGGTCATGCATCTCATTGAAGGGAGATGGAAGGTTTTGAATCCAGGTACCTGCCCAGAGCTCCTCCTATAACTTCAGGAGAATGGGACCTTCATAGGTTTATTTGTATTAACAGCATATTTTTTTCTACACTAGGAGTACTAGCTATTTGGACAGATATGGCCCTGGGCAGCCAGGAACTTCCTCCCTTGGATGCCGGGATGGGGGACTGGTGCAGGAAATAGCTCCAGAAACAGCTGGGTGAGAGGGAGGCAAGGGCTGAGGACAGAGATTTCTCCCTACCATTCCCCATCTAAAGGCCACTGCAGAGTTGGTTTGCTTTCCTCGCTGCCTAGAGGATGAGGCCCAGGGTTCAAAGAGGATGGCCCCGTAGTGCTGTGCCCGAGGCGGGGAGGGAAGGGCCGCGAGATGCTGTGGGCTCTGCTCCTCACCCGCTCCTTCCCGGCCGGGGCCGCGCTCCCTCCCCCCCGCCCCCCCCGCCAGCGCCGCTTTCCCAGGGCGTTTCGTGAGGAGCCGGGGGGCAAAAAGCACGGCAGGGGCTTAATTGCGCCCTCCTGCCTACACGCCGCCAGTTTCGAGGCCGGGGGCAAGATCCGAACGATCTGGTTGTCTCTGCTGGGTGAATAATAACCTGCACGCAATTAACATGAACCCGTCTCCCGCAAAGCCGTGCGGCTCCTTCCCGCTGCTCCGGGAGGGGTTTTCCTGCGGGGCACCGCGAGCAGCGAGCTCAGCCCGCTCTGCCTGCAGCTCGTTGCTGCTCGGTCAACATGGATTTGAGGTTTGATCTCTTAGTCCAAAACCCACACACGACGGGATGAGGCCGCCCGTGAAGGGGCGAACTGCGAGATCCCACCTGTCGATTCTCCCCTCTGTAATTCCCAGGCGTGTTCCTTCCCCACGCTGGGGGGTGATTTGGAGCACAAGCTCTCAGTTTTAATCCGTTTTCCAGTGACTTTTCTGTACCCAGCCTGGATGCCAGGAAACGTTTCCCTTGCAACATTTTGTTCTGCTGCTTGTCTCCGAGTACTGAGGGCTTTTTCTCTTTTCTTTTTTCTTTTCTTTTCTTTTCTTTTCTTTTCTTTTCTTTTCTTTTCTTTTCTTTTCTTTTCTTTTCTTTTCTTTTCTTTTCTTTTCTTTTCTTTTCTTTTCTTTTCTTTTCTTTTCTTTTCTTTTCTTTTCTTTTCTTTTCTTTTCTTTTCTTTTCTTTTCTTTTCTTTTCTTTTCTTTTCTTTTCTTTTCTTTTCTTTTCTTTTCTTTTCTTTTCTTTTCTTTTCTTTTCTTTTCTTTTTTTTTTCCTCTCCTCTCCTCTCCTCTCCTCTCCTCTCCTCTCCTCTCCTCTCCTCTTCATTTTTGCCTTTTTTGCCCTTTTGCCCTTTTTTTCGAGAAAAACACCAATTCCATAGGACAGGCTGGGATTTTGCTGAAGAACTGCAGTGTCTGAAATGTCACCCCCACCCCTGGGGGTCCCATCGCCCTTCCTCCCTCGGATCGCCCCAGCACCCGGGGGAGCATCCCACTTCCTGAGGGCTCCGGGCTTGCCGTTCACTCTCCCCGAACATGGATGGGGGCTGAATCCCGTGGTCCTCTTCTAGAGGGAAGAGCTATAGAGGGAGACCAACCCCCTTTATATTTGAGAATAACCCTCAAATATAAAGGTGTTTCGAAGTTTTCCCTACGGAATCATCCCATCTCAGTGCTGTCCAAGGAAGGACGTTCCTCCAGCAGTCATTCCTGTTTCCTACGGGGCTAGAAATATCGCAGGAAAGGTGCTAAATGAGAAAGGAGCAGCCCGTGGGATTTCTTCCATATGCTTTGATTATTAATTTTTTTTTTTATGCTGGTTGGCAGCAAGACCAAAAGCATTCAAAACGAGTTTTGTGGACTGAGAATGACAAACCCCTACAGGTTACCGTGTATCCACAGTAAAAGACATGCATATACCGGCGCATAGATGCAGTCTTTCTGGATTTGAGCAGTTTCTTTGAAACTGGATTTCAATGGAGGAACAAGGGAAGGAAGAACAGAAGCAGATATGCCATGAATATGTGTTCGTGTATATCTATGTGTGTACATATGGGGTAGGATGTGCCATATGGCACGCACCAGGGATCTAAACGGGGAGAGCATAAAATGTCCTAGAAGAAGTCAACGAACGCGATTAAAGCAAAGAGGCATACTTATTTCGTTGTATTCTGGCTCCAGACATCTAAACCCTTGACTGCTTGTGACAGAGGTTGGTTTTCCGGGGACCCTCCGAGAGCAGCAGAGAGTAGCAAGCAGCTCCGGCCAAGCTGCTGCCATGCGCCGCGATTTCCCCGGGCACCGCCCTAGCAGGACCTGTTTGAGTTCCTCGCCTGTTATGCCTGCAGCAGCGGCTTCTCTCCCTGGGCATGTTTCCCGAGAGTTTTAAGTTAGTCTGGGCAAAATGCTCTTGACCTCGAGGGACGCCGATGGTGAGGATGACGTAGCTTCTGCAAGAACCAGCGAATTAGCCGCGGGCTGCGGAGCCGTG
>NW_005054333.1:3338289-3341234 GCF_000277835.1 Geospiza fortis | reverse complement strand
GGGGAAGGGGGAGGTGCCGCGGCTGGCCCTGCGGGGAGGACGGATGCGGCCGGCGGGAACGGGAGGCCGTGCGCAGGCCTGAGCCGGCCGGGAAAGGCAGGGACGCCGTCCTCCCCCGGGGCTGTGTCGTGTCCCCTTCTCGCCTTCTTTCTCGATGAGACTTGCCTGGGACTTCGGGATCAGCTCCTAAAGGAGCGTGCAACAAGCCGGCCGGGAAGCAGAGCCGCAGAGTGCGGGCCAGGCAGCGCAGGGAAGGCCTGGAGTGAGCAGGCCATGTGTGTGTGTGTGTGCCATGGCCACCTGCTGCAGCCTCCACCGCGCTCACTCCGTGCCCTACTGCTGTCCTGCATGACGAACAAGCTCCTGCCTTTCTCTGCCGGGTCTTCCCAGTACTCGCTTCCTCTTTTGCGAACAGCTAAGCCCGGACACTTGGGCTTGGCTTCTAATGTTATCTTTTCTCACAGCAGTTCTCAGGCAACACAACAGGCAATCACACGAACACGGCCAGATTTTTGTCTCCATGCAATATCGGTACGCCCCCTGCTCCCAGCAGAATGGTGATGCTCTCCCAGCCTCCTGCGGCTGCAGTGCCTTTATCCATGGACCAGCCCACCCATCCTGCATGCCGGGCGTACCGTGCGATCACCTGGGGAGAAACCCATCACACTGGGTGCCCTTGCGGGCCACAGTTTTCTCTGAGATTCTGAAAGCAACATGGTCAAGGTCGGGCCCACCTCGGGATCCGTATGAGGAAAGATTTTACCTCCTTCAGCTCAGCCTTGCAGGCAGGAGGCCTGAAAGACAAGCCCTCCTAGGCAATGAGTGCAAACACACCTGGCACCGTGCCTCTGTGCCCGGGCGAAGAGAGGACAGGCGAGGTGACATTCGGCATTGCTGCTACATGTGTATCAAGGGGTTAATGCTGCTCTGTTACAGCGGTGGGTAACTCAGGTTGCTTCATTGACCACTTAATCCTTTCACCATTTCTGGTCCTCAATGACCAAAATGCTCAGCTGAAATGTTTATTGGAACCTATTGATACTGATAAATGGGATCAGAAGTCAGTCAGTAGTCAGCAAAAAACCCGTGTTCTTAAATATGCATCAAGAAATGGGAGGAACGGATAATAAATTTTCTGCTTCCAATGTTTTTATTTTCTTTGGTATAAGTTTTTTAGACAAACTCAGAATTTCCTACATGTTCCTGGGATGAACTCTCTGGCAGAGGCCCATGACTTTCTAAGAAAGTTTTCTACATCTCTGCTTTTGCCCTGATTGCTCTCTCACATGACGCACATGGGGTGCCCAGAGCTGTGCTTTGAGAGTGCAGAGAGAAGCAATGGGCCAAAGGAGAAGGATCCCCATCAGCACAGCTCATCAAGGTCACCAGCTTTGCTCAGTGCACATTGCCTGCTGCTCCATGCTCACCTTTTCTCTATCCTTGTCCAGGGGATCATGGATTTCACAGGTGGGGGATGGACAGAAAATGGTCAGGCACTGGGGATCCAGTACCCAGAGTGCAAACCTGGGCATTTCCCTCAGGTAGTGGTGCTGAAGCACTTGGCCCCTGCTCAGAGAGTCAGGGTGGAGGTTTTGTTTTTGTGGGACAAGTCCAGCCTGTGGATTCATATTCTCATTCTCGGGGCCATGCACAGAGGTACAAGCCAAAAATAAACTAGGCAGCCAAACCTGCTGTTAAAGATGTGGTGTGAGAACAGATGATGCCATCTCAGCTTGGCTAACTGTAGATGAAATTTTTTGAAAGTGGAACAAGAAGTTAAGGGGTTAACATTCCACTCTTCATTGTTAAAACTATGTAAAATTTTCATTCAGCATGCCTTCCATTCCCCTGTTTGAGGTTTCATATATGTTTCTTTTGGGGAGAGTTTGAATGAGACAGTCATGCCCCATAATTGAACCAGCATTTTGCATCTGTGCAACTGCTATTTTTTAGGACACTCAGATTCAGTGAGGAGTGAGAGAATTTCCATTGAGATGCCTGCTCTACATGGCTGGTGTTTCCTTTTTCTTTCCTCTCCCCTTCCCTTGCCCCTACCTCTTCTCCCTTTCCTTCCCCTTCCCCTTCTCTTTATGCTCCCTTTCCATTCCTTCCCTTTATTTTTTGTTCTTCTTTTCCTCTTTTTAATTTGTTTGTCTTGCATACAGCTTTCTGTTCCTTGTCATTCTAAACAGAGTCTCATGACGTGTGTAAAGAGAAGACAAGAGGCAACATGCCTGTTCCCATGGGGTCAAATGTACTCCTTTTCAAATCTAGGAGGAAATCACCCTTTCATTACAAGAGACACACTGTTGGGTCTCTGGAGTAAGATACCCTCTTCTGGCATTTCCCTAGTGGTGAGAGGTCCCAGCAGATCCTGTACCCCTTGGATACCCTTGTCTCCAAAGCAACTTTCCTTGGGGATTTCTCACACCCTCCCCAGGGATGAAAAGGGTCCCCAGGATCCAGTATATGAGCTAGGGCTTTTCCAACCATTTTCTCTAGGCAGAATTTCCACCTCTTGGCGTCAGTCTCCAATGCTCTGAACCACACCTATGCCCCTCTGTGCAGTTGTTCATGAGGCTCTGTATAAAAACATCTTCATCACAGTAAAACTACCATGGTTTGGCCTATCTGGAACAGAACCAGGCCTAACGCTGGGGAGCGACAGGGCTGCAAGAGGGCGCAGAGAGCTCCTGGCTCTGGCCATGCGCCGCTTCCTTACAGCAGACACAGTGCACTGCAAACGCCCCTCGTTTCAACCATTTCCTTCAGGGAAGGGCCCGGAGACCGTCCCTACGGGACATTGCCGACTGCCTGGGGGCGACAAAGGGAGAAATAGCTGGGTGTATCCGGCGGTGGGATACCGGCCCTCGACGGGAGGGCGGGCAGCCTGCG
Organism: Geospiza fortis; assembly: GCF_000277835.1. Taxonomy (NCBI): domain Eukaryota; kingdom Metazoa; phylum Chordata; class Aves; order Passeriformes; family Thraupidae; genus Geospiza; species Geospiza fortis. Next base: position 3,338,339 of record NW_005054333.1, on the reverse strand, counting down.
GGGCGGCATCCCGGCAGGCAGCCCCGCTCCCCTCCGCCCCCTCTGGGCCC
>NW_005054333.1:3332598-3338222 GCF_000277835.1 Geospiza fortis | reverse complement strand
ATTCCTGCGGTTTTCTCCTGATAATGCCACATTTCCCATTCCAGCTCCTCCTTGGAGCACCCGCAGAAACTGCTCAGTGTTTCTGTAAGAGATACTTCGGCGCGCCAGGTCTCAGGCGACGCCGTCACCCGCGGTGGAGAAATCGCGAAAATGCACAGCACGAAGGGCTGCTAGCTCAGTTCTCGTTAAATCAAATCTTTAAGGAAAAAAAAAGTCTAGTCACGAGAAGCACTGAAATACTGTCGATTTTCATTTACCTGTGCCTTCCTCCGAATTAAATTCACTCCGTAAATACCCTTTTGTTTTCAAATCAGGGAGTTTGCCACGCAGATCATGTTTCTACTGCTCATCCTATCATTAAAAGACTGCCGCAGCTTTATGGCTCTCGACGAGTCTGGGAGAGATAGGAATTGAAATCGAAAGCCCAGATTCCTCACGATTTATTCACTGTCATCAGTAAAGCAACAGATTTAGTTTCCACGGTCAAACTTGTCCTGAATGTCCTATAAGAGGGAATCGTGCACTTTCCACCCCCTCCTCTCCCCACTCCCTCTTCCCCTAGGTTTTGGTCTAACAAAGTAAATATCTCCAGAACCTCATGCGGTGACAATGAGGCGTTGCTTCAGACAGCCAACAGTTAAAAACAAAACCCCAAAATAATCCTTCCAGAACAGACGGATGCCCTCCGCAGAGGTGCCGGGATCCGGCATTCATAGGTACAGGGAGGCAGAAATGTGTCCTGGATCGGATCCTGTAAATACCATTACATGCTTTCCTGGGCACATCCCACTCACGGCTCTGTCCTCTCTTTCCTCAACGCCACTTACGTGTTACGTGCTGTCATTGTACCAGCTTGTCTTTACACACAAGAATAATGTGCCTATTATTCTCTTCTCTCCAAAGCTTCCACCTCTAATCATGTCGTAAAAAATAGCCTTAATAAAACAGTGATAATTACGCCATTATTGTTAACACTACCCATTAAAAATTTAAAAATAGGTTTTCTGGTTTGGTCACCCATTTGAAGTAGGTATCACTTTTTGCGGCACTAAATCGTTCAGCAGTATGTCAAAACTTTCTTCCTTTTCTAAAGACGACAAGACTTAAGGTTTTTTTTAGAGAAAATGATCGTGGGTTCCCAGTCTTAATTGGGCAGTATCGGTCAAAAGTTATTGACACCCTGTTGACCGGCTAAGAAAAATAAATACTCCGCAGGGAAGGAGGGTGTGATGCGCCTTTTCTCCTGCAGGCTTAGCACTTTCAAGGAAAATGCCTGATTTATGAGCATATCACTCTGGCAATCTTTTAATGTCCTTCTATTACTTCCTCGTTTTGGGAAGGGTGTGTGTGCGTTTCGTTTGTTTTTTGTATGCGGGGCTACATTTCAGACAGCATTAAAGCGGGATTCGGTGTCCTGACCCCCCTTGGCCATATACCAGCAAGGAGAGCTGCAAACTCGGAGAAATAAATAAGTTTGAAAAGTTTTGAGCATGTTTATGGCATCCTGGCTGTGACCTAGCGAATGGGTATTAAATCTCAGTCTGGAACGTGCAGAAAAAAAACCCCACCCACACCCATAGGGATACACTTTCCAATCTGCCTGGAAATTAATCCCAAATGAGGGAATCTCCTTCCAAATCGAGCATGACAGATCTGAGAGAAACACTAGACAGAAGGCAGTGCGCCGGACCCCGCATTCCCGGTGAGGCGGCAGAGAGCTGGACGGGGCTCCTCGCTCCACCACGCCGCGACACCTCCTCGTTGGCGTGTGAGGGGCTCTTGGGGCGCTACTTTTCCTGGGGGATGGAAAAACAGACATTTTAAGAAGCCTTAACCAATCCAATCTAAATTGATCCCAAAACTTCCAGTGCTCTTTTTTTTTTCCTTTCCCCCCTGTTCTTAGATTCCACTCGGGCCTTTAATTCTCTGTGTTTACCCTTAGCAAATTAAAGCATGTGTATGTGTGGGGGGCATCCGTCTGTCCTTGCGGGGTGTTCCACACCCTGCGCTGCTGCGGGCTGCGTCAAGGCTTCCGTAGCAATGACCATCCTCTCGGGCTCAACAAAACCTCCCACTCGGGGTACAAGACGGGTGGCTTCTTGGTGGGAATGCATTAAGAAGGGGCTGAGGAAGGAGGCAGCGGTGACTCGTAAACGAAGATGATAAAATTCCTGGGGATCGGCCAGCATAATCCACAGGAATCATCCCCAGGGCTCTGGTCTGGCAGAGAGAGGATTTCCCATTAACTTCCCCACAACCGTTTCCATCGCCCACTCTGGGAGCACTCCCTTGCACTCAGAATTCAGCTCCTGATTACTGTCTAATTTAGAAACAGACATGAATATCCCTCTTCTTACTACCACCAAACTCGTTGTGATGCGGAAATCCTCCCTGTCCGCCACAGATACCAGCCAGGTTCCTCCCACTGGGCTGCTTGGCCGAGCTAGGAAAGAGGCTGGAAGTCAGCTTTCTCGGGAATCTGGGGCTGCCGTGGACCCAGGGGCAGGCTGAACCTTCCCACTTCCCGCAGAGGTGCCAAGAACACGAACATAGATCCCCTGCTTACTCCAACAAAGCGCAAAAATGACGCCGCCAGCCGTGGAAAGCGGCACCAGAGCGACACGGGAAAAGCGCTGCCCGAGCACCCCCGCCTCGCCTGGTCTGGCCTTGCTCCGCAGCTCCGGTCCGCACCGCTCTGCTCAGAGGGATCAGCGCTGCCCTTCAGTGCTCTGCTCAGCCCCGGAGACGGATTGCCTTATCCATCCATCCATCCATCCATCCATCCATCCATCCATCCATCCATCCATCCATCCATCCATCCATCTATCCATCCATCCATCCACCCCCCGGACCTGGTCCTGCTTCCCCGACTCCACGCTCACACAGCCCGCAGAGCCGAGCTCGCCTGCGGCAGGGATGGGCGGCAGGTCCTCACAGGGCACACGTCAATCTAGAGGCTGGCAGGGGAGAAAAGGGAGACGGAATTTATCAATGAGTTTCCCATAATTTTTCAAGCTTTGGAGCAGTGCATGCTTCACAACGTGTGGTGGAAAGCAGCGCAGTCCAGAGTGTGTTATGTGCATGATGTGCATTTGCATGGAAAAATATGTGCGTGTATATACAGGGAGAAAGGGATAATGGTGGCTACAGCCCTGTAAAAACTCGTGGTTTATCCCTGAAAACAGTATGCTTATTGCTAGGAGCACTCCTTAATCCATGCATCCAGCAGACTGGGAATCTTGTTTGCTTGTTTGCTTGTTTGTTTGTTTGTCTCTCTGCATCCTGCTCGCAGGGCTAGACGGAAAATCACAGCATGTTTCCTATTGCGCTGCCTGTTTCCCACCGGAGCGACGTCACCTCAGATATGCCAGTAAATTCCTTACCGGGTTGGGATTGTAATTGGTTGAATGTTTTCTGTATCCTGACTAGCCAATAACGCTCCGAGAAAAAAAAAATTAGAACAAACTAGTTACGACAGATGGCGAAAAATGACATTACCCATGTGAGGCAATGTTGACTAAAGATGAGATCCTTACCACATTCATTAGAAATATCATAACATGCCAAAAAGATTACACGTGCCACGTATTTATGGTACAAGGTCCCTTATTTTCAGACAAGTGCTGTCCAAATTGTTGCCCTTGTCATGTCTGTTTCAACAACATCTGCTAGCTAGCATAAGCTCTGGCCTTGATAACTTGCATTTTTCTGAGCCTGAATTACTCTTGGCAGACCTTCTTCATCCCCTCCCTACCCCCCTGCACCGAAAGTAGATAATAATTTGTGCAAAACAATTAGTTAAAAAGAAGAAAGCAAAGGAGACATGAAACCCTGATAAAAGCGCAAGAATAATGGAAAAATGGGAAAAGCAAATGAAAAAAAAATAAGAACAAACGATAAACGGCAGACAGCCGGAATAACTACAGTTACAAGTGAAGTAGTTTTATCTTTTCATATGTAAAAAGCAATAAATATATAACCGCATTTCCAAATGGTAAACTAACATTTTAAGCTCAGTAAACAGAAAGCAATGACAATTATACCGATAGGAACCGATATTGACCCAGAGCAAGAAATCAAAGCCATTTTTACATTCAAATGTCAGCAGCGCATTTCTTTATCCTCAAGTTTGCAAAGGATTCTTAGAAGCCTTATATATGCAGTTAGGCGGAAGCTGATTGCCAGCAATAAATAATGCATCCAAGGAAGAGGCTTGAGTACGTATCTTCTCACTTCCAGGATGCAGCTAAGGATCTTCGCCTCAATTCTACATCAAGGTTGTGGCTTAAAGCAGTCAAAGGGCTATTTAATTGTCAGGCAAGGCTTCCCCCCGCGGAACTCTCTCCGCATGTTACAACATCTTTGCAGCTCCATATGCATCTCTTTTTCACACTTCCCTCTCCATCTCAGGCTCCTACACCTGGTGCATCACGCATTTAGCCCATTCGCTCCGGCTCTTCCTTTCATCTTCCCAATGGCAGACGTTTCTATTTATCCACTGGCAATCAATGTGTGGCGTCACCGGTGGTACTGTAATGACGACTGCACCATTGAGGATGACAGCTTAGAAAGAAGAGGGCAATGGTGATCCCTCCCAGAGCAGCATAGCGGAGTGGAGCGCTCGCATCACAAGGTCACCCTATCTCACCGCTGGCTCCTCTGCATTGGCAGGAGAGGGTTGCTGGGTTTGTACAAGGCTGGGGCGGGAGCAGCAGGGAGGGGGGGGAAGAGATCTGGATTTTTTTCTCCCCTCCCTTAAGCAAAGCCACAATGGAAACCAGGAAAGAGATGGTGATGTTCCTGGAGGGGACTACTCTTGGCGCTCTAGTTGGCAAGAGGGTGCCTAATTTGTCCGAAGCAGTGGGGAGCCCCGCTGCGGAGCCGCAGGAGAAGATGATCCATCGGAACTGCATCAGCCCCAGACCTGGCCCCTTGTCGTCCCGGGAGAGAGGAGGAGGAGGAGGTGGCGGAGGAGAAGACGAAGAGGAGGTGGAGGTGCTGCCAGGGACAGGGACGGTGCCGGAGAGCCGCTCGGCGGCGGCAGCACTGCTTTCGGCCGGACAGCAGCCCCCCGTCCCGGAGCTCCCCTCCAGCAAAGGGCAGCAGAGCAGCTCGGACACCGAGTCGGATTTCTATGAGGAAATCGAGGTGAGCTGCACCCCGGACTGCGCCACGGGGAGCGCCGAGTACCAGCACAGCAAAGGTACCCAACTCCTTCCCATGCCTCCAGCCCCACGTCCGCTCCGGGGCTGGGTGGCAGCACTGGTGGGGCGGGGGGGGCTGCCGGAGGGGATTTTCCCCATGCCAGCTGAGCGAGGGGCAAAGAAATCGGGGGTGTGTGTGTGTGCATGTGTGTGTTCCCTTTCCTGACTGATTGCTCACCTCCCTGCCACCGGGAGACTTGTTCGGGAGTCAGAGGACACGACACCGGGCAGCCCCCGCGTCCCTGGAGGGGAGCCAGGCTTCCCATCGTGGATGCGTCAGGTCTGCGGCTTGTCCCGTAGGATCTTTTTGGCCGGGACAACCACGCACTCTCCTCTTCAATCTGCTCTATTTTATTTTTATTCTTCCCCATTGCCTAGACAGTGCATACTTCAGGAAATCCCTTACGATCCTCCACACTG
>NW_005054333.1:3310963-3332588 GCF_000277835.1 Geospiza fortis | reverse complement strand
AAAAAAAAAAAAAAAAAAAAAAGAAAAAACCAGAGAGGTCCAAATTACCTTGTCACTTCTATGTCTCGGTGGCGCCAGCTCGGAAATGGTCCCAATGAATTAATTGCCTTTGGTCTCGGGCACAATGAGGGAGAGTTGCATTTGAAAGCAAAGGCAGCGGACAGGCCCCTTTCCCCCCTGCCCCCACTCCCCCCTCCCTATTCCCACCTTCCCAGCCCGGCAAAGACGTCCCTACCCTGACAACAAACCACTTCTCCCCCCTCCCCGTTCCTCAATCACTTCAAGAAGCCGGGAAGCGTGGAAAGCGCTGCCTGTCCTCCCTCATCCCTTAGAGGCTCGTTGAAAACATCCCATCCTGTTCTTTGGAGGCTGAGCGGAGATCCCTAAGGCCTCATCTTCCCCTCAGAGAGAACAGAACCTGTCTGCTGGCCGCTCCACTCCTGGGTCCCTGCTGTCCTGGAGGCAGGAGCAGCGGAGCCGTGCTACACGGATGGCAGGCACACCTGCCTTTTCCGGACACTCAGGGTCGGGGGATGCTGCGGCGCTCCGGTTTCCCGGTGCGGGAAGCGAGTGTGAGGCTCAGAGAGCAGACACCGCCGTTGCAGGAGGTGTGTGTCGGGGAGAGCGGGGGACAGGTAGCCTCCCAGCCAGAGTGAATAAGCCCCTCTCAAACCCTCAGGTAGTGTTTCATTCCCTTCCTCGCTGCCCTCCTCCCCGGTCCTTCTTGGATGTCAGTACCCCAATACCCTCAGTACACCGGGCCAGGCACGGAAATGCGAAATGGGGTGGAATGGGGGGCCGAGGTGGGTTCGCTGGGGAGGCGGACGGCGAGCATCCCTGTGTGCCCACCCGCCTCCGAGCGTGTGTCGTTGCTCCGGGCTCCCCACGCAGGGCCGTGCTCCGAGGCGCTGGCCGGCAGCCCCAGCGGCGGGGGGGATCACCCCAAGGGCAGCGGAGGCAGCGGCGGCTCCCAGGGCTCGCTGGCCTGCAGCGCCAGCGACCAGATGCGCCGCTACCGCACCGCCTTCACCCGCGAGCAGATCGCCCGGCTGGAGAAGGAGTTTTACCGGGAGAATTACGTGTCCAGGCCCCGGAGATGTGAGCTGGCGGCTGCTCTAAATCTGCCAGAAACCACCATCAAGGTACACGCAGCTCGGACATGTTTCCAATTAGCACGATATAAATCTGTATGGCCAAACTTCCTCGCAAAACTCGGGAAAGCACTTCGCCAGCATAACCCTCCCTGCCAGCTCCCCCCGCCTCCCGCCCCTTTCCTGGCCCTGCCCGCACCCTGCAGCAATGCGGGAGATGGGACATGGCTCCCGGAGCCATCCCTGCCAGCGCCGCTAATCTGCCCTCTCCCTAGCAGATTATTTTTAATCCTCCCTTCTGTTCAGTCCAAATCTCGCTCAGCTCTTGGGGGAGGGAAGAGAAAGCCAGGAGCAGATCTTGTTTCGATCTCGCTTTGCTTGGCCTTTTCCAAAGCATTTGCACATGAAAATAAACCCCATAGCAACAATCCCAGGTAGTTGTGGATGCGAAAGGGCAGCAATGAGGCAGAGCCGCCCGGCTGGCCGGAACCCAGGGACGGGGGGTGAGCAGGACAAGCCCTAACAAGCAAAGAGGAAAACAAGCACCCTGAAAGGGCTGCTCCTCTGGGTCCCCCTGTAGATTTTTATAGGGGCTTAACTGATCCCTCTGTACGTGATGACAAGTCCCTCTAGGAGGGAAAGCTGGCGCCGGTCTCCGCTCTCCGGCAGACCCACGTCCGCCGCGCCGCCCCGGGAGCAGGGCCGGGCCGGCGGCCAGGCGGAGAGCGGCGGCGGGTGACGGCTCTCGCCTCTCCTCTGTCCGCAGGTTTGGTTCCAGAACCGCAGGATGAAGGACAAGCGGCAGCGCCTGGCCATGACCTGGCCTCACCCGGCCGATCCGGCGTTTTATACGTACATGATGAGCCACGCGGCAGCCACCGGGAACCTGCCGTACCCATTCCCGTCCCACCTGCCCCTGCCCTATTACTCCCACATGGGCATCGGCGCCACATCGGCCTCTGCCGCCACCCCCTTCAGTACCCCACTGAGGCCTCTGGACACCTTCAGGGTTCTCTCCCACCCGTACCCGAGACCAGAACTGCTGTGCGCCTTCAGACATCCCTCTCTCTACCCTGCCCCAACTCATGGACTCAGCAGCGCCGGGGGCAGCCCCTGCTCCTGCCTGGCATGCCACAGCGGCCAGTCCAACGGGCTGGCGCAGAGACCCTCCGGATCAGACTTTACGTGTTCGGCCACAACCAGGACTGACTCCTTTCTCACTTTCACGCCCTCTGTGCTGAGCAAAGCCACCTCAGTTTCCATGGACCAGAGAGAAGAAGTACCTTTAACGAGATAAACCTTTGTCTCAGGGTTATTAAATACTCATCCCTTTCCCGGACTTCTCTTCGAGTTAATGTACCTACAGCCCATGTTTATTTAATCGTATTCTCTCCTCAGCCGCCGACACCCACAGAAAAAAAAAACGAAAAAAAAGAAAAAAAAAAGAAGAAAAGAGACTAAAAATAGCTCAGTCTTAAAAGGATTTACATTCCAAGGGGGCGAAAATAAAAGAAAGAAGGAAAGAATTGCTAGTGATTTCTCTCTGAGAAGGAATTTAGGCACGAAAGAGGAAGAAAATTAACTCGAATGAAACATGGTCCAGCCAGCCACATACAGAAATGTCCTGGGACTTTCTTTTCCGTGGATAGACTTCTTCCCAAGGGCTGGAGGTTCTGCAGATCACAACAAACCTTATGCACATATCTATGAGGCGGAGAAGGAAAATCTGAAATACTTGAAAGAAACACTATCTTGATAACGAAACGGCTTGTGCGCATGAAGAAAGCAAAGATGTAATCCCTCAGTGTTCAGAAAATAAAAACAACAAGCAAACAACAAAAACAAACCCCAAAAGGTTTCCAGTTTGCAACTCGGCAGTATTATCCAGTTGTCTCTATGGAAAATAACAATGCTTTACCATAAAGAAAACCTGTCATTCTGTACATTACTTTCGTAGTTTAATTGCGTTCTTTACCCTCCCTTGTCTCGTCCTTCGTTGTGAGCAGAAATCCAGCATTTCATTTCCTCGTTCATTCCAATTTTTATTTTTAAGAGGCAGACTGGAACTGGCAGGGGAAAAATACGAGCTCCTGCCTCTTTATGGGTCAGAGCTATTATTTGTCCTTTAAATAACAATGTCCTATTATCAGTCGCTGAAATGTGCATACACTGACAAAATTAGCAAGTGATGTATATGTAAAGAGGGTTTTTGAATATCGAATGTACAATGCTCCGCGAGCAAAGACCCCGTGCCAAACGCTAACAAGCCGCCAAGGGAAGAGATTAGAGGTGACAGGGAGCGCAACTCCTTCAGACAATCACCAGTCTGTAAATTGGAGCAAAGGCGATTTCACTTCCTTTGTACTTCAGCCTTCGGTTCTCTCATTGCCTTCTCCTTGCTGTGTCTTCTCTTTATTATTTTTAAAATTTATTTTTTAAGTAATTATTTAATTTGTCGGGTTTTGTGTTTCTTTCTCCATCTCCGATCTTTACATTTGTGTGTGTCCTTCACACTGGTCACTCTTCCTTCTTAAAGAGTATTTCTTTCACAAAGTCATCCACCCGTCTCCTATCCAGAAGATATTTCAGAAGAAGGTAGCATAATTGCTTTTGCTTGGATTTCTGTAACCCTAAATTAAAAAAAAACAAAACACGTGCACGGAGCTGGATAGTGGTTTCTTCCAAAACCGACATTATTTATTTCATTCTGTTTTAAAATAGCCCAAAAAATACACTGCCATAATTTGTTACCATGTCGGAATAAAACTTAATAGCAACAAAAATAGCAACATCAAAACCGATAATAACGACACGTTCTAACAACCTCTCACCCATATTGTTGTCGTGCTTGTTAAAAAAAAAAAAAAAGGTTAAAATGTTGCTTAAGACGAATTTCACCGTGCAGTTTCTAATAGTTACAGTTCAACAAGCAGGAAAATAAATGCTGAACAGAACAAAGACTTGTTGACACCTCTGTATCTACTTTGTACTGAATTGCTCAGAAGCCTCTGGTTTACTGCCACACCGGAGACTTTTTGTCTTTAGAAGAGGGAGTGCATAGCAGCGTTTCCCTATAGCGGATGGAGAGCAGGGAAGGGACACGGGCATGCCAGGACATATTTTTTCGAATAAAAAAATATTGTTCATTACAGCTTTTAAAAACCCCATCCAAAGTCACAATCTTTAAATCATTAACGCCTGATTATTCTAACCTTTATAAATGAGATTTCCTTATGCACATGGAAAGCAATGGCCCTTTTTGGACACTCACAAATAGATTCTCCCTCCCCGTCCCCGTCCCCCCCCAGGAAATAACAATTGTAAACAGCGTCCAAGGGGAGAGCCGAACAACATCCGAGCTTTGCAAACCTTTCCGCCTTTTTTATTTCGTCTTTTAGCAGACAGAAAAACCAGTCCGAGAAAATAGGAGCTGCGGAGCCAGTGCTTGATGTCATTCCCCGGCAATCCCGGGAGAAGGGAGCGCTGAAGAGGTCAGGGAGGGATAGGACGGCAGATGAGCGCTATCCACCAAAAACGGGGTCTCTCACACAACCCACGACCCCTCATTCCTGGGCCAGGCACAGGCACCTGCTGGGCCGAGAGCGCAGGCCAAGATCCGGCCGAGGCTTCTGCTGCCACCGCGGCAGCACTTTGCTCTTGCAGAGTGACCAGCTCAGAAAATGCCATCGGCTGGCGCACAAATACGTGTATTTTATATATCTAGGAGCGTGTGAGAGAAAAAGAGCATTTAAGTCTCTGGTAACCACTTCCACCCGTGACTGGGACATCCCCCCTGAGCGAACGGGGAGCGGGGAGGCAGGGAGCCGGCGCGGTCCCCCTGTCCCCGCTGCTCCAGAGCCGCCCTCCCGGCCGCCCACTCCCGGAGGATGGTGCGGCAAAGGGTGGCTGTGAATTTCTCCGCGGCTCGGTCACAGGGCAGAGATTGCCTGCGACAGGTAAATAGGCTGCGGGTCGCGGTAATGCCAAGAGTATTTTCAGTTAATAGGGGAGGGAAAATAAGGTGTCTGGAGCGATATTGGAAAGTACAAGATCGATGATCCGTCCTCGTGTCCAATCAGCAGCCTTTAATTGACTGTATTTTCTAGGTAATTGAGCCGCTGTGCTCCTAAATTGAAGTGGAAGATATAACAATACATCTCAGTGGGAGGAATTACTCATTACTTCATAATGAAATTTTCCATTTGCTGCGTGGGGCCGATGCCGTTAACACCTTCGCCACCGGTGGTGGTGTCCGCGGCCCCACGTGGGGCGCTGGCTCCGGGCACGCGTGGGCATTGACCCTTCGAGGAACCGGGGTGAGGCCCCGGGGGAGGCGGCGATGGGCACCTGGCCCCTTGTCACCAGCGGGAGTGGAGTTTTCTTCGGGGTACCCCATGTGCTACACCGGGTTCTGTCCCTGGCTAGCCAAATTCAGCCCCTAAAGGCGGTCCCTCCCACCCCCCCGCGCCTTGTTAGCGTTTGATTGATTGCCTTATTAAAGCGTGTTCTTGTAAGTGTGACCGAGCTGATTGCACTGCATATGTTTGGGATAATGCTCATTTTAAACAACTGAATAATAATACTACTAATAAAAAAAGGACCAGAAGATGAAGAAGACGAGCTCTAGAGAACGGGTTAAGCCTAAACGATCCCGGGGAGCAGCGCTGTAACTCGCGCATTAAATTGGTCCTTTACTATCAAATCACTCAACCCATCTTTGTTGTGTTTTATCTGTCACCTCCTGTACCATTAAGTGAAATAGCAACGAGACTGACGCTTACGTTCCCGTCTCAGACTATATGTTTTTATTAAGGTTGTGTGATTAAACTGGATCGGATCTGCTTTTCCAGCACTATGCTTTACTTCAGCGCCTAAATCATTGGCAAATCGTCTCTCCATATTTCACATTTTCTGCTGGGTTGTTCGGTCATTTGCCAGCACCTGCAGAAAAGCATGTGGGTCCTTTAGCTTTTTGGCTTGTCTATCTGAAAGATCCTTTTGTTTTCTATTATTCTCCTGCTCGCCTGGCTACTTTATTTTACTACCGAGTTTAGCCCCTGAAAACACCCTCCACCATATGTCACCCCAAGGCTCACTGTCCTGCCTCTTATAATAGTGTCACCCTGGGGTAAAGCCCACGTCAGGATGAGCTGAAGTCTCTTTAACACAAATGGCTTCATTTAGGCGCATCAGGTTCCTGGGTGGATGTAAAGGGGGAGAGAAGCCAGCCCCATGCGCTTTTTGCTTCATCCTTCTACCCGGAGCCCCTTACATGTTGCCTGCTTCATTCAGATCTTCTCGCTTCCCCTTCTGTGAGGCGGGAGCGTCCCGTCCTGACCCTGGAGAGCTGGTACTGCGGCAGGGATGCGGTTACAATAGGTCAGGGTAGATCCCCGCCGGAAATGGTCCCTGGTATAGGAAGATTTTCTTCTCTCTCTCTCAGGTGGGAGGAAGAAGAAATAGCTGGTTCAAGATCTCCTACCAAGAAAACAAATAGATCACAACCTCTGGCCTCTAATTCACCGTTTGCTCCCACACCACTTTTTTTTAAAATTTTTTTTAAAATCACCTACACTGAGTGTACCTACGACCAAGAATGTAGTGCAGGTTTACACTAATATTTACAAACCTCACTTTAAAGAATCTCAATCGGTGTATTTCATACACATATACATACAGAGCAAACACATAAAGTGATTTTCCCTGCTGCCCTCTCCGCAAAGAAGTGTCTGGGACTTCAGAGACAGAAATTGCCACTTAAGAACATCACATGAAAGTATTAAGTAATTATTTAAAACAAGGCTGTTTAGAAAAATATTTGTGTTTATTGCAGCTGCTCGATTGGCCTCGTTAAATCTGGGGAGCATTTAAATTGTGTTACAGTCTCATTTAAATCCAGTTTCGTTCCAGCAGGCTGCAAAGCCTGAATAGAACCAATCACTCCATAATGATGATGAATGAGAAATTAATTCAGATACAAGCAAGACAATTTAGGCCTTCATCTGTTTAAATAGCCTTCCAAGATTATTCGCAATTGCAGGTCACAGATTTAATCAATTGTCCAATCTTGTGAAAGTCATATCCTTGCATCTTCATCGAGATTATTTATAGCGCGGTAAAGCCCAGTGAAAGGTATACACTCTTAACAGGAACAATTACTTAAAGAGAAGAGTTTGCAAAATGAAAAACAAATGCCTCCGTGGGCAGTAAACCATCAAACACTTCCTCGCTCTCCCGACACATCCTCCCCGGTCTGAGCAAAGGAACGGAGCTGCAGGCGGGGATAAAGGGGACCATCACCAAACTCCATCCCTGCCGTATGGGCTCCTATGCCCTTCAGCACAACCACCCGCTCTCTTTCGTGGGCCACCCAGTCTAGTCTCTGCGGAGCCGTGCTTTGCTCCTGAGGGCCATGGCCGCAGAAAGGACACGTTAAAAAGCAGCTATTAATCGCGCAAGAATAAGCAAACCGCGCCGCTGCTCAGCCCGGGGATGCCAAGCTCTCCTGCGGGGAGACCTGTCATTTTCTACCTCTGACTGGCTCCAATCGAGATATATAAATATATGTGTGTGCCAGAAGCCCTGTTTCAGGCCGAGCCCTGCGAATGCCCCGGCCAAGCCCTGCACACAGCCAGCCTCCCTCTGGCGCGGTGCTCGCCCGGCTCGGGATCACTGCACCACTCCTGCGAGCGCCGGCTCTTTCTTTAGGGCTCGGAGCAGCCTCACCTGGGGAAACCCGAATAACTCAGAGTTAATAAAGCCTCTACAAAAGTTGAAATAAAGCACTTTCGTAATGTGGAGAATTGTTTAATTTCTCGAAAAAGAGTCGGAAAGCAAGGAGGAGACCAAATTTTTGTTAGGGACCCGGTGTATAACTGCCTCCTCCCACTTCTCATCCTTTCTCCAAACACCTCCCATGTACCTGGAGCCCGCCTGGCACTGAAGCCCTGTCTGGGGCTCTTGCAGGCTCCTGCCCAGACTCGAGGGGTGATCCCGGGCTCGGAGAAACACCTGCTGCCCCAAAGGGGCTTACCCCAGGGCACCGGGAATACAGTGGGAAGGGAAAACCTGGGGTGTAGTAGGGGTAGAACCCGGCCCCACGTCCTCTGTCCAAGGGACCCTGAAGGTGGGAGCTCCGAGTTCCGCTGGGCAGCGCGGATGCTCCGGCCCTGTGTCACTGCTAGGAACGAGGGGCTCACCGAAGAGCCACCGCAGTCTGACCGCAGGGCGGGACGGGTTTCATGGATTGGAGTGTGGAGGGTCAGCACAGGTGGGTCAACACGAGGTGCGCCGTGCTCCCAGTGAACGGGGAGCCCCGCACCAATGCAGTTTTCCCGCAACAGAAAGGGCAGCGTGGGGCGGACTGACCCATGGGCACTGCTGGGCTGGGAAACGCGAGGGTTTGGGGCAGCAGAGCGGGCCAGGGGAGCGCGCAGCCCGACACGGGGAGCTGGAGCTGTGCCTAAAACAAAAGCCTGCCTACAGGACCCCCAGAGCTCCAAGGAGCCGGTCTCAGCGACAGACTTTGATGTATCGCTGTCCAATTAGTGCCTTTAATTGGTGTCCTCTGGGACAGGCAACCCGGGAGCTGAGGCGGCGAGAGCTCTCTCGGCAAGCTCTGCCCGCTCGCGAGGTAACAGATAAATAATGCGGGCCGGCGGGAGGAATCCTGGATCCCTCTCCCTCCGAGAGGGAGCGGGGAAACGACCGAGCAAACCCGAGGCCAGCTGCTTGCAAACGGCCCCGGGAAGCTCCGTGCCCACGGACACCCGTGTGCCCAGGCAGGGAGGGACGGGGGGTGTAGCTGCTCCCACATTTATCCCGACCCCGGCGATCGACGCCCCCCTCCCCGCCAGATGCGGACGGGGTGGGTCACCAGCGTGGAAACCACGCTGCTTAACACATACCGCACGTTCCTTCCAATTTGGCTAATGAAGGTCGCCTGTTAAGCGTAATTTTAGAGGTTAAATGAGGCTGACTGCAGATTTAAAGACGCTTGATAAAACGTCTTATTTGAATGACAGCAATTGTATATATAGATGCCGTTACAGCGGTCTAGATTTACCTTGGGGGAGGAGGAGGAGGAGGAGGAGGAAACAAAGCAAACACTCTAACAGGGAGGGAGGAAAACGCTTCGCCAATTTATTCTAAACCAAAAATGCTTGGTCGAAAGAAAAATTGATCGCTTCATTCATCAAATGAATAAAATACATTTCTGAGATCAGAAGGTGCTCGAAGAGAGAGAGAGACGGGGGGAAAGTTCGTAGTTGACAAGAACCGTCAAAAGGAGCAGGAAGTCATTGGAAACTCACCTTGAAGTAATTCTGGTCTTCTTCTATTCTCCTTTTAATTTTTGTTTCTTTTTTTTTTCCTTTTTCTTCGGGTAGTCATAAAACGTTTTAAGAAAAAAAATCACCTGAAGACAGAGGAAGATGAGATTTCTTTGATTAATAAGGAAATCAATTTGGCAGAACAGAAAGGATGCTGACTTCTCAAACTCGCTGTTAGCAGAGGCGTCTCTGGGGAAGGCAAGCAGTTCGAGGCTGTTTCAGGAGCCATCAATCCCTAGTACCCGGGTACACCTCAAAACCAAACCACCAGAATTTTTACAAGCAAGCATCTCTGATCGATATTTGTAAGCTGAACTATTTTACTTGCTCTTCTAAAGCTGTGTTTTCAGTGTTAAAATGTCATTTCACCACGTGCAGTACAGGGTTACATTAGAGGCACCTTTTATGTACAGTCCCCAGAAGCTATGTGTATGTGGGTCGTGCACTGCCAACAAAAATCCCAGCCTGAAAATCCCACATCCCCACTCCTTACAGAGAGATCGTACTTTGCACTGGGATGGGTACTCTCCTTTTCTTATTCAAGGGAAAAGACCCTATCAGCCTGGTCAGCCAGTTTTCTCAATAGCTTGTTCTCACCTTGCTAAATTTGTATTAAATAAACATTTTATTCTCTTTGTCTTGCTTGCCTGGCACCAAATTCTGAAGGTCCTAACCTGTCCCAAAATGCATCTTTGCCTACACAGAAGTTTGCTTACTTCTGTTGCAGTACAGGATCAAAGATGAGTTTCAGAACAAATAATGTAACTACTAAATCCACACAATTAATATGAATTACTCCTGGGAATTATCCTACAATTATTCTAACGTTTACTCAAGCCTGTGTACTTCTGGGATGGAAGTTTTCTCTAATGTGGAGACACTGAGTCATAGGTTCCAAAATCACTTTCCATAAATGACCTGAAGTCAAATTTAATCCAGACTCAAAAGGTCTGATTTACTATATAGTAGCTGCGTAGTAGCACAGTCTTGCCTTCTCTCACAACTAGAGTGAAAATCCTGCAGGAAAGAGAAGAAAAAAAAAAGGTGTGTGTGTGGGGGACAGGGAAATTCCTAACTTTGCCAATGTTTATGCTCCCATTTCAGCCACCTGAAATGTGGAGTGGGGTCAGTTCTGGAGGTGGGAGAGCACTCAGCCTGTTGGCTGGTGCTGGTTTGGCTCTGCTAAACCTGCTCCTGTTTTAGCAGAGATATGGATTTAGGCAAATGAACAAGTTTGAGTGTCTGAGCCACTCTCAGCCCCAAGCAGTGCATTATCGCCCATTAATTCTGTCTCCCGAGGTACCAAAAAATAGAGGCTACATGATCTTATACCCCCTCCCTCTGCTTTGGCAGTCACAGCCTGTGTCATTTGGGTCACAAAGGCAGGTTTTTACAAAGGAGCTATACTGAGGCATTGAGCAACTGAACCACGCGTTGATGGTAAGGAGACAGCTACTCTTGCATCCCTGTGTCCCCATTTAATCTGATCTAACATCAGATTGTGACACCAGCTCCTCCAAGAAAAAGAAAGCTGTAGTGTCACTAATTTCTTTCTTTTGATGCCATTAGGTTGGTCACTATCCATGTGTCTGACCCCTCTACTGATTTTTGATATTATATTCGAGATGCCACTTGTATCTCAAGGGCTGTGTGCAAGCATTTGCAAAATAATAGTGCAAGACAAGATAAAGGGCATCATGACCTCCATTTCTGATACTGTTCCACAGAAAAAAAGAAAGCCATGTTCTGGTGGGAGTTTGCTGTGAGTTCTCCAGATCCAGATGCAGGAATCAGAGATGCTGGCAATCTCTGTGCTGGCTCCCAGTGCTGATTTCCCTGGCATTGTCTCAGAAGGTATTCCCTAAATCAACATTGCCCAGGCAAACCCAAATTGCACTTAACACACAAAGGGGCAGTCACCAGAGATTTGGAGCAAGTGATGATCAGCCATATCACGAAATTTTAGTGTGTTCAGAATCTTAAACAATTCCTACAGCCAAGGCCAATTTTTGTGTTTACTTTGTCTTCAGTGACAGCCTCACTCTTTAGCCGAAAGGAAGATATTCCAAGGTCTGACTTTAAACTTCTCAAAGCCCTGCAATGCAATTAGAGTGACACTTCTACACTGGAATGCATGGCTTCATGGTGCTATGGCAACAACATATCATTGGCATAGAACTCCACCAAGGGCAAAATCATCTACCCTCATAGCCCCAATCACTTTTTTATGCAGGAGCATAATTCTCTCAACAGCCTTTCCTTGAAATAGCAGCTGTAAATTAGAGCATCTGTGTGCATGTCGTTTCAGTTTGTCATAACCACCCCTCCAGCAAGGGATACTTGATGTTCTCATGTAATCTGGCACACCAGCAGAAATCAGATTTGCTGTTGCATCATCATATTGTAAGTGTACAATTGGTTATTTCCTAGACTTGTTAAACTTTCACTTTATAAACTGATAGGTTAAATCTAGAGGAATCTAAGGTTTGATCTGTACATCACAGACCATTAGATTTCTTCAAGTTAATTTTTACTGGGTGCAATATGATATATTTGACTCAAAACAGGTGCTTGATGTGACCTGACTTACCAGCTTATGGAGAATCTTGATAGTATATGTTAGCTATGATTCATTGGTTAAAGCAAACAGAATAGACAAGAAAAATAGAAAGCCTCCATGTTTCTTTATTTCTAATAAAAGTTGTTCAGGAATTTATCCTTCTGCTCTTCTCAGCTTCGTTACTGAAATTTTATTATCCAGCATTTTCCATTAAAGAAGTTTGCATATGGTAGTAAAGTACCTCTCCATTTTTGCTCTGACAACCTAAGCAAACCTGAAATATGTGTGAGACCCTTTCTCCAGTTGCTGAGCTCTGAGTGAGGCTTTCTCTTACACTGTCACCAATTTCACAGCCTCCTCTCTCAAAGCATGAAAGTCAGAACTACCTACGCAGTATCGGGGTGTTTTGCATTTGTTCCATCAGCAGCCTGTCTTTTTATTTCTATTTAATATTTATTGTCCAAACAACCAAGAACTGCAGTAGCCCAAATGCAGTTCTGCAGCACTGACATAGGTCTGCATGTTCACACATTTCTTCATTATGACACTGCTTTTCTCCACCTCTGTCTTCTCGGATGTGTTCCTCGATATGTAAGGACTGGGTTCCTAAATATCTTATTTTGTATTTTGCAATATTTAGACTAGGTTTTTTTGTCAGCTCAAATTTCTCTGTGACATTTATGCACCTTAGCTGCAGGACTGATCTGATACCCAGAAAAACAGATTTACTAGAGGAAAATAAAAGGGATTAATAATAAAATAAAGGCCATATGATAGTTCTGCTGTATGAACAGTCTTCCAGAGACATGGTGGTACCTGCGTAGGTAGGCAGGTGCCACATAACATGGCAAGTGCATCTTTAACACAAATTTGATTAACATTAGGTATGTACATATTTCTGACCACCTGATTACAGCAGCCAGTAGTGCTGAACATCCCAGTCTGTGCAGAATCACATTAGCCATAATCCCATTTCATGATGATGTCTATACCACACTCTTTTGTGCTCTTCAAATTAGTCCATTTTTAACTTGCTTTAAATAGTTGCTGGCACTGATTGAGGATACTGTAGTGATAACATATAATATGTTAAGAATGTCTAGGCGTAAATTCCTTACAGAAGCCTAGGCTGAGACATATATAAACTAACCCCATAATCTCATTAAAAAATAAATCAGACATGCAATGCCAAGACATATTTTTTCATAAAAACTATGTTGATTTATATATTTGGGAGAGGAATGCAAGTTATTAAATTTGTATTTTGTCAGTTTCACTGTTATTTTCTCTTATTTTTAAAAGAATTTTCAAATTCACTGGTTATTTCTCTAACCCAGTAAGCACTGTTTAATATCTTCTTTAGTTAATGATATTTTAAAAAGTGCTTTATCTCTCTCTTTTGTTAAAATTACATCACTCTGATTTTCAACTTCTTGAAGATTTAAACACTGATTTTGCACTTCCAGCTAACATTAGATCCACACTGTTGAGAGGATTTCTTTTGGTTTTGCTATACTTTACTTTGCTTTTTACTCCTTTTACTGCATATTACTTCTGTATTTTTCCTGTTGTCTGTAGATTCACTTGTCAACTTCCTGTGTTTAGTAACATGTAATGTAGGCTAGTTGCTATGTAATGCAGTTCTCTCTGCATGTTGTATGGTGATTTTTTACTTCAGATTTTTGCCTTCATTTCACACTCTCTGAGGACTGGTCTGGAGTCAAAAACTTGCCCTCCATGCAGATATTTCTCATATGCAATGTATTTCCGGCCTTCAGCCGCCCACCAGTTTCCAGCCTAAAAATTAATACCTCATAATAAGATCCAAAAAATATTTTTTTTCCATGCTGGATATCATGCCTTTCAAGATGTGGATTTATCCACAATTTTTAGAAACTATCAGTGATGGTTTATTGCTAGCTGCATGAGATAAAGTTGCACACATGCTGAACTGAGTTTGTCCAGATGCTACTATTTTTATGCCTAGGTATTGCAGACAAATGTTTAAGAGGTAAAGCACCCCATTCTTGGGTTTAATTTGGCAGTTTTTGACACATACCTGTTAGCACCCTGGTCTTTGTTAGGTAGTACATCAACCCATATGCTTTTGAGACCACTTGGTTGTAAGTTATAATTACCAAGTTGGTATTGTCTCCTTCCTTTTGCTGTTCACGTGACTACCCCTGTCAGGTGCTAGTGCTGATGGCTATCATCTCACTGATAAAACTTTCCTCTTCTCTGTCTGTGATATCCGTACACCCTACCACTTTTCTAAAATAATCCAAAGAATTAATTTTCTTCATATTCTTTGTTGCATCAATTCAAACTTTGTTGCTGTCTTCCTTGGAGTCACTGTACTAAAACCCTCTTGCTGTTCTATCTGATTCCCAGCCATTCCCCTTACCTATGAACAAGACAAACTCTTCATGCAACTTCCCTCCTATTACTACATGTTCCATGTTCTTCCACTGAAGCAAAAGTTCAACTTCAGACCAGAAGCTAAGTCCCAAGAACAATCTTTGTAATTTGCAAGTGTGGAAGAGCCTCTAAAAAGTTGTTATGGATTCATATTCATCTAGCCATCCCCCTTGCTTTCTTCTCAAATCCCCAAAGTCTTTCTTTAACCCTCTCCCACAGGTTGCAGAGGATGATGCTCACAGGATGATTTCACAAAATTTCTGCTTATGTAGTGTTTTGATTCCCATTTTTTAACATGATCATCTTGGTCACTTCCGTGTCTCTTTGGCTGTTTGCAACTTGACAGATAACCAATTGTGGCACTTTTATCTCTGCATCCAGTTTGATACCATGCTTTGGAAAGCCTAAGACATTGAGCAATTGATTTAGCAAAGGATAGCTACATCCCATAGCCCTTAGTCAATAGCTTAGGGAGGTGTTGGTATCACTATATTTCATGTCAGTTCTTTTCTGGTGACTTTACATTCCCCAGAGATTTCAGTGATCTCATGTCATTTTATGCCACCATGGAAATCTTCAATGCAACATTCAGTGATGACAAATTAGAAGTGAAGGTACATGGATGCACTAAAATAAATTTTAAGTTGTACCTTGAATCTGAATAGTTATTCCAGCACTTTTCTGAATATTCTTCCAATAAGTCTGCAATATTTTCAAAGTGAAGATTGAATTCTAATGATGGATTTATGCTACAGATAGTTAAAAATTCTCTCTACTTGTTACCTCCATTTGAGTTACCACTATGAGCTACCACATCACCTTGGGGGTTCACATTCAGTTATTCTCAATCTTTCAGAGGTTTCAGCCTTTCAACTGCATGCTACTCCAGATCCATACCCAGTGATAAAGTCACACGTGGAAGCAGATGTGGGACCATTGAACATGTGATTCAGGTAATTTAGTAAAAGTTACAAGTCTTTAAAATACTTTTATGTCTAAAGAAATTCACATTCTTTTCCAGCAATTCCTCCCCTGAAAATATTGATAAAATTAATGAGCAGTGGTGACTCATGGGAGAACTGCTGGAGGAGCTGTGATAGTTCTCCCTTAGGTGAGGACTGTCTCTTCAGTTGATCTATTAGTTATCTGCCTTTCAACTTATTTAATAAGTGTTACACTCAAATAGTTTACTTTTTTATTAGAATCTGCATTAAATCAATGCATTTGGAGTCTGTCAGAAAAATGCAGATATCTTTGCCAACAAAATATATTATAAAAAGAAAAAAAGGCAAAAACTATTAAGAGAGATTCTTCCTTAATGAAGCAGACATAGAAAAAAAACTTTTGTCACAATTAATTGTTTTGCTGTCTTGTCATTCTCTGTTGATTGCATCTTACATTATTTTTTCTATGGCTTTGCCTGGGAGAAACGATTAATTTTAACTTTAGTATGCTGATTTTTTTCCCACCCTCTTTGAAATTGCCTCAGACATATAAAATTTGCTACACACCTTTATTGCACCCTGTATTCTTCCATGTCCCATGGCATTCTTTGAAAGGAAGTCTAGAATTCAATTCCATAGATAGGTTATCTACTCAATTTGATCATCTGTGTTTGCAGACTGCTCTTCAATCAAGCGCACTTGGGACTTTCTATTCCACAATTTCAAGAACTCCTATCTGTTAGCAGGCAGGCCAGCACAGCTTTGCCAAACAGACTCATTTTGATCTTGCTGTTTGAAATATGCAGAGCTTTGAATTTAAATTTTGGGCGCAGCGCTTGCTGTGATCACGTCAGATTCAGCTCCACTGTCTGTTTGGAATTCACTTTTTATCCATTTCTATGCAGCGTCAGAAGACAACCTGCTATAGAATATACGACTGTAGATTCAATTAAGAGACTTAGTAAAACTTTTGTTTCATTAAAAGAGTTTCATCCTCCAGCTGCATTTTCCTATTGGAGACTGGTGCCAACACCTTTGCATAGTGTCAGTTCTCTCCAGGGGTGCTGGAAACACAGCTGCTCTTTACACCACGCCTCCCCTTGCAGTCACACATTGTTTGGGCATGTGTTTCCAATCCTATACTTCATTCTTTCAGTGCTTATTAGATACTTGGATTAAGAAAACATGCTTTCTGCTGTGTTTCGAATACCTCCACAACTTTGAATTTGTCTCTTGCATTAAAGTTGTGGTGGCCCAGTTACCCTTTATTTTGTCACAGATAGTTTTGTTTAGTCTGTTAGTCTGTTAACATTCATGTGATTTGGCTTTACCACACAGACTGATGACTTAATGGGACAGACATTTCAACAAGGAGGTAGTTTCTGCTAAACAGAATTTATTTCCTTGAAAGAGCTGGTTTTTTCATGGCTCTTCTTTTTGATGCTTTGTATAACACATCTAATTCCTCTTGCATTTATCTGCTTGACTTAAAATACCTACATTAAGCTTTTCTGTGCTCTAATCATTCACTGTTTTTGCATCTTTCTTCCTTGTCTTTGCAGTAACACAACATTATAGATAAGAGAACACTACGGCTTCTCTCTCCTGTTGTATTTCCAAAGGCGTAATTTTAAAATCCCTTCTGCCCCTCACACAAGGCCTGTCTATATATCAGTAAAGGTACCTCAGGCTTAACTCTAGCAGAGCCCGTGTATCTATCCCCCAAAGAAGCTCTGTCCAGCAATTGCCTAATCCCAGAAACATTTTATTCAACTGCTGCCAGACTCTAAACATTAACACAAAGAAAATCAAGGAAACAAGGACTAGGAGCTAGGGATTCCAAACAGTTTGAGAGACTAGGCTGTACAAAATTGCCTTTTTTTTTTCCCTAAAGGAAGCCCTCACATACAGGCAGAAAGAGTATGTGGTGTAATCCAGTTGGTCCCCCAAGGGAAGAGCAGTCCTGTCCTAGGATGCAGGCTCCACTGAAGGAGGGGATGTCCCTCTGTGCTCTGTGCCCTCAGAGAGGAAGTCCCAGTGCCTAATGCCAGCTTCTGGATTCACTGCTGGGGCCTGAGGTCTAGAGCTCCTGCTACCTTTTTTTACAGCAGCTTTAGCATGCCATCATTATTTGTAACAAAGCCTATGATAGCAGATCTCCCCGTTCTGTCAGATGCTTGGGGTAGGTTTTTCAAAAGTGTAGTGAGGAGGTGCATGCCTTGAAACCACTCTTACCCCTTTCTCAGTAGATACATTAGAATTTAGTAATGATTTTTTCATCCCAATCAGATTCAGTTCTCTGCAATATTCATTCATTTCCCTTAAGGAAGCCTTGAGTTTTTAGGCCAAACAAATGGGTCTGGTACAACTTTCTTCCTGTTTTTGACAACATTTGCATTTTAAATGGTTTGCTTTTATTCATCTATCTCCAAACCTCAGCATTACACATAACAAATTCCGAAGTATTATTGATAAATGCACTACCTTTCAGATCATCCCTGGAGCTTGCAGAGAAAAATGGCAGGAACAAACAATTTAAACCAAAGTTGGATAGAACTGAACTTGTAAGTGCAACATTCCTGCTGCTGTTAATAATAGTTGTTAATAGCAAGACCTAATTTTTAAAGAAGAAACTTCAGACAATCATGAGAAAATGAGATAAATAATCAGCTCGAACAATAAAGATCAGCTGTAGCATAATTGCAGAACAGCATTTAAGGACTCAGAAGACTTGATCTAACGCTTTTCTCTTCATTAATCAGAGAAAATATAACATTACAGATGTTACTTATTCAAAGACTGTTGTGTGTGCGCATACAGCACATCTCTGAGAGCAGAAGTCAAATTGTCTATGTGTAGGAGAGTCTGATTTTTTATAGCAGAATTCATAAGGACTTCGAAATTCAGACAAGGCATTTTAAAGCTACTATATCACTTTGGTGAAATAAATAAAATATACCTTTCAAATGTTGAAGAAGAACACTTGCAGCTCTCAAAAATCTCACCCAAAAGACAAATTATACCAGAAAGAATTGCTATAACTACACTTGCTTGTGGTACTTCCATCCGGGGAGATTCTGTAAAGAAATGATGCAGCCCAGCTTGGGGACACTTTTAAGCAATGCAACACTTACCTGCAGTTTTGGAGCAGGAAGGATTCTGTTGCTCATAACTGGATGAGTTGCCATCTCTGTGTGTATCAATAAAACCCGAAACATGTTTTCCTCTAAACTGTGAGTAGTTGAGCCACTGCAGGCTTTGCAAGCAGCCATCAGCTATAACATGTCCCTGACAGACCAACCCTGCCTCCTTGAGCTAGCCTGGAAGAAATAGTGGTTCTCCTTGCAAGGACAACCTCTCTCCACAACTGCCAGTTTGACGCTTAATAGCTTATCTGCATACCTTTTATATAGGATTTCAGCTTGGTCTTATCATCTGGTAAGCACCTGAGTTTAAGCCTTCTCTGACCCCTCCTACTTACTATAAGGGGTCTTTCACCTGTTGTGCCACAGGACCAGATGAGAAAGGCATAAGGGTCATAGGACTAGAATGAGAAAGGTGTAAGGCACATGGGCAAACCTAACCATTCCACATTATTTGTTCCCACTTTTGAGATCCTGTCCCAGCTCACAGCTTAAGCTCAGGAAAAATTGCTTCTTTCTATTTGAAAACCAAATTGCTGGCCCATATATTCTTGCAGATAGCAGTACAATATATTTTCTAAACAGCAGAAATCTGCTCCATAGTCCCCTTTCCCACACTTACTTTTTTGCACTAGCTCCTTGCTGAACTATGTGGTCAGTGATGTGAAATAGAAAATCTGCCAGTGCATGATGCTCTCCAGCCATGTGGTTTTTTTTGTAGGCTGGATGGGTCACCCTGCCTGTAACTGTGGTTGCCTGGTATTTCCCATGACACCATGATCTTCCTTTGAGTAACTTTCAACTTTGCCAAACACCATAGAAATTTTCTATGTTGGGTGTACAGTGCATGGTGACTTTATATATCCACACATATTTAAGCAGAAAATAAACTGCTATTTCTAAGAAGGAATATGGAGAAAAACATGGTGTTCTTCCCATGCTAAAAATTTCTGCTGACCTTTTATTTGGAAAAACATAGGTCATCTCTCCCTGATCTTGAAATCTGACAGCCTTTATTAATTTGTGGCCTTTATTCAATGTTGCACCTTTTATCATCCCTTTGAGATGCTCCCCAAACTTGTCATCATGCAAGTCATTGAAAAATTGTGGCTCTCAAGAGATCTGTAGGAGTATTTTAAGGCTGAGTGGGCTACAAAGCCATAATCTCTTGTGTTCTCAGTCTTTGACCCACTGAATCATGGCTTCTTCCCTGGACTGTGACACAAGAAAGTCCCTCTACCTCAGAACATTCCACAGTTTGGGAACAAGGACATCAGTCTGAGAGGTGTGAGATAGGGGTGTAAACCTACTAAGGGAAGTAAAGCACTGGCATATCTATCTATCTATCTATCTATCTATCTATCTATCTATCTATCTATCTATCTATCTATCTATCTATTTATCTATCTATCTATCTATCTATCTTTCTATCTCTCTATCTAGCTATCAATCAATTCCTCTATCATCTCTCTATGTCTATGTCTACGTCTATGTCTACGTCTACGTCTACATCTACGTCTATCTGTATCTATCTCTATCTCTACCTCTACCTCTATCGCTATCTCTATCTCTATCATCTCTATCTCTATCTCCCTATTTATCTGAAAGCAGGCACTTATTTCTCTATATGTATCTATCTGTATCTATCTCTATCTCTATCTCTATCGCTATCTCTATCTCTATCATCTCTATCTCTATCTCCCTATTTATCTGAAAGCAGGCGCTTATTTCTCAGCTAAATTTTGAAATGAGCAGTGGCATTTCAGATGGAACAGATCCTCTTGGTGATGGCAGAATACAACTACAACGCTCTCCTGACTGAGCCTCTCTGAGGATGTGGGGACAGACAGCAGTTCCTGTTCTACTGTAGGAGTCAGATGTGTGATGAACTTTTCAGAACTGCTGACTTGTGTCACTTCTGAGATAGAATACATAACTCCTGGCACTTGGGAAATTTTACAATAAAAAAGCAAAGAACATACAGAGTTTAGAGGTTGTGCTTAGGTCCTGTCTAACTTTTACTTCAAGAAAGAGTCTTTGGATGTGGCTGTAAATTTTCTGAAGATTGTCCTTGTATGGAGTTGACACCTGACAGCTTTCTCATCTTGTAGGCCTTTCTACTTCTCAGTCCTCTGTGACACAGAACACCAACTTCACTCTTCCACCAAAGCCATCTTCAGTGAAAGACTGACAGTCTTTTTTATTGCAGGAATGTGTTCTCAGGGTCATGAACATTCCCCTGCCTCAGCAGCATCAGACCAAGCTCTCACAGGGCAATCATGACCAGGGATCTATCTCAGATGTCAGAAAGACCCATCCCCAGGGTCTTCTTAATATCTATGACAGATTTCTACCATCAGCTCAAAAAGTGAGAGACACTTTTTTTGTATGTATTATGGGAAGGGCTACCAAGAACTTGGCTAGATGAGAGACCATCACTGGGTTATCATAATGAGCTGCTGCAGCTCTTGTGAAACTGTGGATCCTGCAGTGAGAAATATGATGGTAAAGTTAATGGATAATTCCTTCTTCATGGCATAGGTTTGAATGACATAGAGTAAGTGCACCCTGAGAGCACAATGCGACCAGTGCAAAGAAGCAAAATAGTAAGTAGTTGCTCTTTAGGTCAACAACTTTTTATCTGAAAAATATTTTTGCTGAAACAAACCAGCACATAATCACATAAGAAAAGGTAGAGTGAAACAGTCTAATATTTTGTGTTTCCTAACTTTGGTTATTTGACCTTGCGACTTCAAAGGTGTTTCTTTAATATTCTTTAATTATCTTGGTTTCCAAACACTGTTTTATGTTTTGTTTGTCTTCCATTTTTCCCACTTCCTAGGTGCTGATTTCCTTCCTTCAGCTGTACTGAAGCTTCTTGGAGCATGTGCTGTCTTTTCAATTAGTGTCTATGTGGTATTTAGCACAGCGGGCAACTGAATCTGATCCCAAACACATCATTTATGAACCTTGCTTGGGTCACCTCACATCTGCTCATGACATTTCTCTGGCCAAACGCAGAGGTAGCTACTGTGCAATTAGAGACTAGTTTGAAAATCAGTCAAGGGGCTAGACAGCACATCAGATATGATGGATCAAGAGTTCAAAGAAGGCCATAACCCAGAATCACCACTGCTGA
>NW_005054333.1:3269413-3310930 GCF_000277835.1 Geospiza fortis | reverse complement strand
TCCATCCACTGCTCCATGAAAGACTGTTCCTTGCCAGAGGTTAAAGGGACAGTACATTTGTTTACTGGATGAGATCAGGAAGAGAGAGAAGAGAAGAGAAGAGAAGAGAAGAGAAGAGAAGAGAAGAGAAGAGAAGAGAAGAGAAGAGAAGAGAAGAGAAGAGAAGAGAAGAGAAGAGAAGAGAAGAGAAGAGAAGAGAAGAGAAGAGAAGAGAAGAGAAGAGAAGAGAAGAGAAGAGAAGAGAAGAGAAGAGAAGAGAAGAGAAGAGAAGAGAAGAGAAGAGGAGAGGAACCAGTGTATTGTGTCTCATATTGACAGAAAGGACTTAGGTAGTGAAAATGAATTGCAGTGTAAGAAAACTACCAACATGCTTCACTGCTTGTCAGAGTGAATAAAGTACACAAATAGGCCTGTGGCTGAGAAAACAAACAAACAAGCAAAATTTCCTGAGAATAATAACTGTGAAGGCTTTGGCCTGGGGTGTGAAAATTTCTTACGTGTTTGTTAGAAACTGCATCTTTAGCAATAGATAAGCTTAAAAATATGGTAGAAGGAGCGAAAAAAAACAGAGCCACATTCATCTACCAAAAATAATTGAAATATATGATAAAGTCGTACTATTTTCCAACATGTACTATTTTGAGAATGTGATCTGAAACTCCTTTGGTCTCAGTTAGACAAGATTGGAAAGGTGTTGGTAATGAAAGGAAGAGAAAAGGTGCAGTGAGGTTTACAGTGGTCTACCGATTCATGATAGGCTAATAAGATGCTGGTAAGCATTAGTATTTGCATGTGGTGTCTGCTATGAAGATCAAGGCGGAGAACATCAACCAAGGAGTGAGCAGGATTTCAAGGAAGGAAGATGTGGGACATGTAGGGTTTGGGGCTGCAGGGAGAAGTGAGATATTTTCACAAAGAGATGATAAGTTTGACCTAGTGCCCACTGAATCAGTGGAAATGTTGCTACTGACTGGCTCCCTCGCACAGTGGTGTAGGGTATAATAAATGTGGTCAGCAGGAGTTACAAGCCTAATACGCAGAGAAACCCAGACAATTGTGAACAGGAGTTGAGAAAACACTAGCAGATCCACAAATAGTTTCATTACTGGTACGTACTACTGCTAAGCAAGGCAAGGATTTTATCCCTGAACTTTCCACCCATGTGGAGAGGAGTTTAAGTGTACAGCTCTTCTATTTACTGCTGACACACACTATGAGCCACACAGATAGGCTCTTGAAGGCTTTTTTGGCTTTCACATGGTGATGTGGTTGGGATTTTTAACAGCAAGAGCAATGCACTTCAGCGTGAAAGGAGACTGACATCTGACTATGAAGTGATGATTTTTTTTATGATGATTATTTAATCAAACAAGAGAACTGAGAGTGTCAAACAAGTACCAGCAATTTATCAAGAGACAATTGTAGAAGGAAGCATTCTCTGAATCATCAATGTGATAATTACCACTGACATTTCCCCAAGGGAAACTGCATTTTTAATTGTTACAAATATAATAACACTTCTACAGAAAAGTGGGAACAGAATCCGTTTGAGGTCTTTTCTGGAAAAAGAAATGTCTAAAGTTTCCATATGGAAACAATTTGTGATAAGAAATTACTGTGTGCACCAGAATAAATATGTCATCACAAAGGTTAACTAGAATACTGGCCACTACTTGCCAACTACAGCATTGCCTGTGTTATTTTAGGTAGCAGTGGTGGCCTGAGGATAAGAGATAAGTAGGAGTAGATTGTCTTTTAACTGGACCAGCTGATATGGATGGAAAAACCCTGAGATTTTGTCACAGCAGCAAAGCTTTTGTTTCATCAGCTGAAATAATTGTCAAAAATCTACTTACAAAAAATTAAATCAGGTGTTTTAGGTGTTTTTATATTCTCTGCAAGCAGAGAACAGCAGGGTAGGGGGAGGTTATTTAGACCCTCCCTAATAGCATCATATAACACGATCACCATCTTTGGCTTCCCAGCCCTTCCATTTCCCCTTCCAGTTATTCAGGAGCTGTGCCTCTCCCTGTATCAGGCAGGTAACAGACAGGCTATTTTAACTAAACTGTGATTTATAGAAAGTTGCAGTCTTGCTGTTCAGAGCTCTTGATTTACCTAACAGATGCTGAACATCAGCAGATAATACAATCTGATAACTGATCTACACGATTTAGGATTGCAGCCTGCAAATTTATGAGGGAAAAAAACAACCCCGAAACTGTTCAGCTAAGAACTATTTGGTTCTACTCCTTTTTCATTAAGGACCTTAGCCTTTCTTCAATTGAAATCAATGGAAATTCAGCTGTAGGTTAAGCAGACACCACTCAGTAACACTGACAGAGCGATGCCAATTTAGCTTGGGCTGCATTTATTCTATTAGATTGCCCTTCATAGCTAAAACCAAAAGAGATGTTTATGTCCTGTGTGAAAAATAAAAGGGATTGCACAGAAAAGACAAACAAACAGTAAAAATACACTAGCTAATCACTTTCTTATGTGGTTTAAGTGGAAGAAATGGTATATTCAGAGTTTTGAATAGTTTAAAAGACCTCAGTGAACTGATTACCGCAAGATTTTAAAAAAGTTTCATATTATTGAACATGATATAAAAATATAAAAAATGCTGAATTTTCACACATTTTTAGTCTAATTTTACAATTAGAGATAGCATGTGCAAATATTTGATTTGCTATGGTTTTTGCATATATACTTTTTGCAGGCAACCATCTTGGAAATTATACAAAGAATTTAGGTACACGGAGGAAAAAACCCAGTGGAACACATGGAATCAAACCAAACTGAAAACCAACCCACTCCAAACCCCCAAACCAAAACAAAGCACTAACCCTCCCTGTCCAAACCAGCTATTTTTTTTTAATCTGTGTGAATAAGACTTAACCTTCTTGCAGATCTATTTTATGATGTTGATTATCATCAGAGTCTCTTCAGTGATGGATTATACCCATACTGAAGGATACCCTCTCCCTCACCCATCATGTGCATTGCTGTGAAGCCATATGGATCTTTCCAAGTCCAACTTCAGCTTCTGTGACCTTGTGTTTGCTGTGGGTCTGCAGCAGGCATTGACTTGTGCTAGCAGTGACAGGGGTTTCCAGTCCAGGCACTTCACAGGTTCAGGAATTCTGATCAGGTGAATTCATCCTGTAATCACCAAGTCCTTCTGCTAATGGAAAGGTTACAGCTTGCAAAAAAGGTATTCAAAATGAGGTCAGTATTTCAAAGGGCTCACTGTATGCAAAGGTGTAAAGGTGTACAGGTGATGTTAAGTCTCTGCTGTAATGCATGCTGCTTACACTTCACAGACTAGCAAAAGCACAAAGTACTTTCAATTATAAAAATACTTTTACAATGTTAAAGCCTTGCAAAATAGCCCCAAAAACCAAACCAAACCAACAAACAAATAAAAAACAAACAAAAAATCCCCAAAACCAAACCAACCAACAAACAAAAACAACAGCAACAAAAACCACCTGAAGCCCCGAAGAATTTATCAGGAATTTGCTCACTTCAGACTAAAAAAATATTCCAACTTCATACAGCCACTTTTTCCTCAGTCTTGAGATCTTGCTTGCAGTGTAAAATAGGAAAGTTATGACATCATTCTCCTATGAAAAAAAATTCACTAAGCACTTCATGATGTCAGTTAATTTGACTGACTGCTCTTGATGTGATTTGGCATATCAGAGAAGTGTGATTCATGAGCTAACAGGGAAGGACTTTTTAGCAATTTGTTCCCAACTTAAGATGTGACATCGGCGCTCCTTGAAAGTTAATCCTACATACAATAGGCAACCCATTTTCTAAAGATCCATCTCCATTTATATTGTTCCAGCTAATATTCCTTAGTAAGCCTTCAGATTTTGGTCTGCTTAAAATTAAAACTTTCTTTTTTTTTAAATTATGAACATTTATCTCTCATCAGAGAAGATAAGTGCACCTTAGGAGAGACATGAGAGAAAGATTTGTGAGACCTAACAGATTT
This sequence comes from Geospiza fortis, assembly GCF_000277835.1. Classification (NCBI taxonomy): domain Eukaryota; kingdom Metazoa; phylum Chordata; class Aves; order Passeriformes; family Thraupidae; genus Geospiza; species Geospiza fortis. The sequence goes on along the minus strand of NW_005054333.1, from coordinate 3,306,924 downwards.
GTACAAGAGAATCATGACAGGTATTTCATAATGGAAAGATCCTCAGAAAGATAATTCTTTTGCATACAGATGAGTTTGCTACCTTAGCAGATGTTCACCTTTTAAATAAAAATAAGCTTTTAAGAGATCCTCTGAAATGTCACAGTTATCCCCATTACCAAAAGATATCTTGATTTACACTATTACAGTTGTTGAAACATTACTAAGCAATGGGTTCTGAAAGCTGTACCTTACCTGACCCACAAGACATTTAATTAATTCCATATTTTCATTGTAGACACTGCAATTAAAATAACTCTTGACTACCTCATGGAATTTTAAACATTTTCAGGAAATGAATTGAATACAAGATAGTGTGTGTGCAATTCTGCAACTTGGTCTCCCAGCTGTGCAATAAATTGCTGGGAGAAACAATTAGTGTAGAGTCATTTGTTAGAGAATGAACCTAAAATGTATCTAAAAATGCCAGTACTAAATGTGCTGACAATTAAGAGCAAATTACTTAGCAAAGATGCCATGTGTTCATATGTTGCTTCAGCTACATGCATTTGATGTCTAGCACCACATTTTTGTTTAAGACATAATTGCACATTTTGTCCAGTTTTGTATCTGTACTGAAATAGGGTGATATGATGCCAACACTTTTCAGGCAGGACTCCCCAGCGACTCCAGTCATCACCATACCTTTTCATTCCAGGGGCAAAAATATTTTTAATTAAATGTGATGCAGGCCTTTCTCATTCATGTTGATTATTTTTCCCTTGCCCCACAGAAAGTTTTATAGGGCAACAGAATGAGAAATGGACATGACTTAATGTAGAATTGATGCTACATGAAAAGATCTCTCAGGGGAAGCTGTATGGCTGTCATTGCCCAATCAACTAAAAACTAGATGAGACAAAGCATTTAGTAACCCTTTGCAGAAGATATTCCTGCATTGGTCGGGACTTTTAGGATGACCTACTGGTTCTCAAGCTCACACTACTCAGGAGAAGAATTTGTAGTGAGTCATTCATTACATATTTCAGTTAAAGTGACAAGACAGACACACAAAATTTGGCTTCACAGTACACAGAAATCACTTGATTTCCCCCCACCATACAAAGATAATTTGATAATATTTAAATTTACGTTTTTCAGATGTGCTCGAGTAACCAGGAACTGACCCCCTCCCCTTAAATAAGGACATAATGTATCTCTAAGACTGAAATTGCTTCTTCCTTTGAATTCTCAGGAACAGATAGTACACTGAGAGCGGCCATTGGCAATGTTTCACCATCAACATTTTACAAGATACAGTTTTATTCTCTCACAGACTGCTAAGAGCGATGCGTTCCCACTTACCTGCACTACAGTATGAATTAACTGCATTTCAGAATGAAGCTGAAATCAAGCGGAAATATGGAGATTTGAAGGAAGAACAAAACTAAAGTACGATATTCATACCAAGTTAATATAAATCCAAAACTGTGATCCAACTTTCCAAGAAATACTACACTAGAAATGCATCCTTCAAATCAAGAAAACTATGTGTAGAACAATAAATCTGTTGTACTTTAATCACATTTCAGTCTTCTTTCAAGATAGCTTAAGTCACTCCTTCCATATTGGTTTTGAATTTTCTTGCTCTTGAGTCTGGTATTCTGTTTCCCTCAGCCAAGAAGGATTGGGTTAAAGATCACCCAGGTGAACTTGACATCCAGAAGTCCATGAGCCCTGACAAGATGAATCCAGGAGTGTAGAGAGAGTTGACAGACACCACAGCTAAGCTGCTCATGGTCATCTTTGAAAGGTCATGACAATCAGGAGAGGTTCCTGAGGACTGGAAGGAAGCAAATGTTACTCCAGAATGAGGACCCAGGAAACTACTGGTGAGTCAGCCTCACCTCAATCCCTGGAAAGGTGGTGGAATACCTCAACGTGTAATCCTATCCACGTGAATGACAGGAGGATGATCAGGAGTAGTCAGCATGGATTCACTGAAGGTAAATCATGCTTGACCAATCTGATTACCTTCTATGATGAAGCAAGTACGTGGATGGATGAAGGGAGAGCAGTGGATATTGTCTACCTTGACTTCAGCAAGGCTGGGATGACTGTTTAAGGAGGGTGCTTGTACCTGATGACCCACAGTGGTCTCTTCCAACCTTACTAGTTCTGTGATTCTCTGTGACTCTGTTTTGGATTATGATGAATGAAAACTACTGGGTCATGCAAACAAGACTGTTGTGACTTAATAGCACTTCACAGTTAAAAAAGCAGGGAAGAGATCTTTTTTAGCACTTATAGCAGAGAAGCAACTTCTCTTTGACAATCATTTTTCTGTACATGTTAAATTCTCAGTGCTTTTCTTTATGGTAAATCTGGACAATGGGCTGGGAGTTTGTTAAAAAGGATCCAGAACAATGCACACTTCCAGCCCTGGTGACAAATCTCTGAGGTTTATCACTTCAAGTTATGTCCAGATAAAAACATTTGTATTGTTCATATTGAATAAGTATATTATCTGTAGATCTATATAATAATTTGTAAATATCATGCATTTAAAGAGAACATAAAGAATACCTTTACCTGCTGTTATTAATTTATTCTGTATTGGTAGGTCATACCATATCTTCAGATGAGATTAATTGGTAATATAATCCATAAAACAGCTAAACCAGTTTGTCACTGACCAGATTCATTTCTTCCCACTCACAGCGTTTAATTTCAGTTTTTAGAGGTTTCAATTTTTTTTACCACCCTGAAAGAAATATAAGTGTTATTATCCTTATCTTCATAGAGTCTGAAATTTCCAGAAATCTTGGCCGAATAAGACATAATGTCTTGTAGATACGTCAGTTCACTCCAGTCCTCTTTCCTAATACCTTGCATTTTGGACACTGAAAGAGAAGAGTGTGGTGGGGAAATGGGAAATGGGAAAAAGATAAACTTCCTTTATCTCTGAAATTTTTTTTCTAGCTAAAAATTGGCAATTCTAAAGTCAATGAATAGAGTTAGCCTTAGCCTCCCAACTACATAAACTTCTTCTGTCCTGTTAATCCACTCCAACCAACACTGTAATCCACTTTTCTGCAAGGAAGTAATCTTACCCAAATTTTTTATTTCCCATATAATGGGAACTTTGACTCCTTGAGTTTTTTCTTGCCACCCTTCCCCTTTCAACTTACTAACTTCAAGAGCACCCATCTTTCTCAGATTTTCTCTTATTGCCCTTTCATTATCTCCTTTGGTCACTTTTCATTTTCCCATTTCCCTGTCCCGGAGGACATAACCATGCTCAGGGACAGTCCTATTCCTGAACCTATAGCTGCAGATGTCTGTATAGATACTTTCTGCTCCAGAAGTTCCTTTTCTCTGATATTCAACATCTAGAAGGTGAATATATACAAATTAGGATGGGAGGTAAGATTCAGTCTTTAAAGAGTGAGAGTAATTAGCCTTTGGAATACCTTAAATAGGTGTACAATGAATACTTCTCTATTTAAAACCTTTAAACCAACACTGGATATGTTCCTAAAGTACCTAGGTCAGACAGAAGTTTTGAGCTTAACACAGGGATTCCTGGATTGGTCATAACAGACCAGTCAAGATGGTCATCCTTAAAGTCTGTGAGCAAAGGCTTGGTCCCATTCAAGTAATTGACAACATCCCTTATTTCAGTAGGGTCAAGAGTTTAACCTGGGCATGTATGAAAAATAGGATGAGTGGTGGGCAGACAGTACCCAGACCTTCCTCTGCCCTTCAATTCTCATGGGCCTGTGGTGGAGGCCTGATGCCATCAACAGTTTCACATGGTTCTCACTAGTACCGATTTATCAAGTGAAATGATGGCTGTACATGTTTTAAATTGCACATCCTATTTTCTTGCCTTGCAGAATAGGAATGGGGTTTGAAACATGCTTTAGGATAAGCAAGTACTTTGCAGAGCTGAGGTAAAACGTATTATGCCAGTTGGTTAACAAGGTGGTTATTTTCTTGTTAATGAAGGAGAGGAGAGGGTATTTTTATTTTGTTTGTCAGGTTAGATTTCCTGAGAGGTTACATTATGTGAAAGAAACCTTTCAACTCTTTCATGCTGCAGCAGAATTTTATGTAGTGTTCTGGCCTTCCCATGAGGCCAGAAACATATTTCTGAGTGCAATAACCCTGCATTGAAAGTCTACTGCCTGTCAACTCTGAAAACTAAAATTCTCTACACAGCAGCCCAGGCTTCTTGCCACAATCTCACCTTGAAGTGTTCGCTTCAAGAGGTGCTTGTTTTTCACCACATCACTGAGCAGAACACTGTTGAGTTTTGGCCTCTTTGCACGTACCTACCAAATTCAAAGTAGGTTGGATTTTGGGACTAGACACATGCAAATCCAGAGCAGTGCTGAGGAGGAGTTATTTTTATTTTAGAAACTAAAATACCTCTGAGGACCTGCACCTTTGATTCTGGGAACAAAGCTAAAAACACTGGCTGACTAATTCAATGTACGTCTCCTTGAATAGCCATCAGACGGTAGCATCATGGATGGTTATCATTAAAAAGAAAAGTAGACAATGAATGCTCTACTGAGAAATGTGTTTGAATTATTTTAATAAATTATGCAGGGTTTTTTAATGTAGGTGATCATCTGGCAAAGGTTAGGTTGAGCCCATCACTCATCTCACTTGTGACCTGTCAAGCACATTAAAATACAAACATCTACTAGTAAGAAGCTAATGCCTTAGACTACAGCATCTCCTCACCTTCCTGCTACTCTGAAGTTCCCAAATGAAATACCAGGTCATTTTCAATAATGACCACACAATCAAACGATCAACTATAATTAAAACAAGAGATTAATCATTTTTGCCTGCGTCTGCACTCCTGCTTGCACACTGTCCACATGCCACTATATAATTAAGCACCTAACTGCCTCTCTTTCTGAATCCAGCATTTCTCTCTTTATATCTCCCTCTCACCCATCCTGACTTGCATGCTAATATCAGATTGGAAAATGGCAGAGAACCAGGATCTGCTCCCACGGAAGCCAACAGCAAAACTCACACTGGCTCCAAAGCTTACTTCCCCCATGTGTGCATGTTTACCTGCTCATGGCTTCACAGTAAAGATATTTTCCCTAAAAACTTCATTATGTTTTATTTAAAGAAAAAAACTCACAACTAATAAAATGGTCTTTGTTGCATATCAGCACATTCTCTTCTCTTTAATAAAAGATTAAGAATCCATTGACCTCGAAGCTGTCAAGTCTCATCCAGAATAACAGTGCCTAATGCTTAAAGCTGGCTTATAAAAAGTGAGAGGACAGATAAACTGTCTTTTCCCCTGGGTTGTCTCTTTTTCTTTTGCTTTCCTTTTCAAATGACCCTCCCCAAATAATAGAACAGTGGTTTATGTTTCAAATGTACCATATGGCATGATGCGAGTGCAGTTTAATTACACATTAGCATATTCTTACAACAAGGGTTGGCTCTTTAAAGCAGCTTGACAAAACAGGAATTAAAAAATTTGAATCAACACTTTTGGAGTAAATATGTTTTAGTTATTATGACAATTTATTAAAACTGTAACTGTGTGATGATCTCACTAAACTTTGACTGTGTGAGATTGTGAAACAGCAAGAAAAGCTAGATCACCCTTTTTCTGGTTGGGATTTTAACTATTATATTAAGGACCATTGAAATATCTGAATGACAGCAACTTACAGATTCCTGTCATTATCTGATTTTCACTCTTTCTTCAAGTTTTGAGGTAAAAAGTAAGAAAAACCAAAGATAAGGTCAATATTCCTTTAAACTGAAAAGTAGTGAAATTTGCTGGTCAAGGTTTACCCTGCTTTCTGTCTCATTAAGAATGTTTCTTTACTGATACATTTAACCATCCTTGTGCTGTCCTCAGCACTTGTGGATGATCAATGGCATCATTTGGTGTCTTAAGAAGAAAGAAGCAATTAGCAGCAAATTTATATGAAAGATTTCTCTGAACATGAACCCTCTCCTACACTCTGCCTTCTCTCCTATTATTTCCTCTACTGTTGCCAAAGAATCACATTTTAAAATGCCTTTTAAACAAAACAAACTAAAAAATACCTACACAGACTCTCTCTACACAGGGTCTCACTGCCCTCAGATGTGCTGGGAACATGGTTGTATTTGTTGACTAAAAACCAGTTTTGGACATTTTTGCAGATGTTTAGACATGAGTTTCATGGAATTACTTGTGCCGGTAATCACTCACACAAGTAATTTTTTGCAGGCTCAGACCCAACATTTGTTAAGTGGTCCAGTTCTTCCCTGTACTGACATTTCAACTCCCCACTGTTCAATGAAGTAGGGGCATTCTCCAAACATGCTCCTGCAATCATTTATCAGTGATATTTTCCTCACAGTTTGTCTTGAATTGTTTTTATTTTGCTTCCCATGGGTAAAATTCTTGGTTCTCTATGGTCTGGATAAAACCTACGTACCCGTGAAGCCTACAGAAGAAGGATTATGTGGAATTCATACCATGCATTGGCTGGGTGCTGGCTCCATGCACATGGATGAATGGCATCCATGTCAAATTTTTAATCTCCCCAGAATGCTCTCTATAGTGATAAAGACAACTCATGTTTCATGGAGATTGGTGGACAGGCAACATCTGATCAGGCTTTTCCCATAATTTGTTGCAGCCACTGTAGGACTGAATGTTATCTCTGGAGAATTTTTAAAAAATATAAAAGGAGCATTCAAGAGTGTGTCAGTTAAATGTATATCTAATCCAATTTGTGGGATAATTTCTATTTTAAGAAAAATAGATTTTAAGCCTGATTTTAGCCTTGGTTAATTTTCTGTAAGCAAAATAAAAGCTACATTTTTGTATGCGATGTACAAAAATAATACACTTTCCACTGGTAAGCTGTGTGGGAAGAAGAGCACTGCTGCTGGAAAGAGTTGTGAGGTCGGGAATAGTCAGCCATTTTATCATGATCTCTATGATGGATGATCTTGGTCCTAGTTACAGAACTTTACCATTCAGAAATTGTTCTTCTCTCAGTCCTCCACATGAATGGAAGTTCACAGTGCAGAGTAAAGTGCATTTGTTTCCCCAAACCAAAGTGCAAATCATTACTCTCCACATGCAGAAGTCTCCTTGAGAGTGATCTTCCCTCTTGCCATATGTACTTGGGGGTACATGGTACTTTCACATGGTCCATGCATGGCATGATGAGCAGGGTCAAGGCAGCTTGTTAGGCAGGGATGAAGCTGATCTGAAACCACAGGACCAAGGCTCAGCCTCTGCTGGCAGAGAAAGCAGAGAAGGAAGAAGAATCTCCCTGAAAGGTGAGAAAGCATGAGGGCAAAGCCTGCAGCCCACAAGGCAGAGATGCTGTTGTTTCTCAGCGGTCTCAGTCTCACTCCTGTCCTGGGGGCAGCAGCCAGCTTGGCTCTGGCATTAATTGCAGACAATAGGGCTGTTGCATTGGCCTCTGCTATTTGCTCTCCTTCTTTCTTGGTGCCTGGAGACAGATTTGGTTAAGATATTTATCCCCACTCAACTGAAAAGTTACCCATAAAAAGCACAAGCAAAATCCTCCCTTTACATGTTTCCCCTTTTGGTAGCATGTTGAAATTTCCCTCAGAGGACAATGGCAGGAAGGACAGGGAGGATGAGAGGATGAGGGAAGGATGGCGTTTTCCGCATCCTAAGAGAGAGGGGCAGTGCATTGACAGATGGGAACACACAAGAGTGTGGTAAAATGGGCAGGATTTTCTGGCAGACTTTGGGAAAGGACTGGATGCTTTGGATTATATTAGAAACAGAGCTAGAAAGGTGGCAGCAGCAAATAGTGTAGAAAAGGAAAAGATGAAATTTCCTGAGAGGCAAAGATACATGATGGGCAACGAGAAAGATGGAGTGTGACTGTAAGTAATGTAAGAAAAGGAAGAAAAAGTGCAGGGAGGTGAAAAAGGGAAAGCTATCTTTGGTTTGGGAAGGTCTGTTCTCATACAGGCTCAAAAACAACTGCACAGACAGGAAGTGATGCCAGCCTCCAGTCCCCACCCCTGGTCACATCTGCCTGGTATTGACAAACCTCCCTATTCTTTTAGGTATTCATCACCAAAATTGGTAAGATGAGCAAACAGGTGTATTCCCTCTCCTCCTTCACACCAGAGAAGAGGAAACTCTTCCAGGCACTTGATTTATTCAGGTAGGCCAAAGTATTGAGATCAACCAGCTGCATTACTAGTAGTTCAACTAAATGAACTTTTATATCAGGACGATTTTGAAAACAGACTGTGCAGTTTGGCATATTCAAAGTTGAAAGCAGGATTTCAGTTTTGCAGTGTATTTCTGAGACTTTTTCTTACAACAGAAGGAATTTCACAAAGTCCATTTTTACTGAAGGACATTAGAGGCAGCTAAATCTGAACCCAAAAAATATAAATCAGAACTTGTCCAGCTGACCATGTCTGAATATTTGCAGATGAAACGTGTTTGCTCCTTAAAACAAAGATGAATTTGGGGCTGAAGATTTTGCTTCATCCAGTCTCTTCTAAACGGCTCTTTTGGTGATGTAAGTTATTTGAGGAGTACAGAGTTATGGACGGTATTTATAAATTCTGAGCTCTCAAACAAAGCCATAAATGTACATTCCATAGTTCCCAGACAAAAATAAACAGAGCCTGCTATTTCTAATCCATTCCTCCTCTCCCTTGGTGCTGTGCTGATTAGATTGCATATCCTGAAAGGGATGAATTTAGGCTTTTCTGAAGTTATTTCTTAGAGGTTCATTTGTGATTTAACGCAAATGTTTTGTAGATTCGAAAGATATGTGGTACAGCTGTTACTTTTGCCTATGACAACAGTTTTCCTGAGCTCTTCTGAAGGCAAAAAATCAATGCACAGCTATCCATTTACCATGGGATGCTGTGGCCTTCTTAAAGCCTGAAGAACATCTCATTCCAGAGTCTCAGATAGGGGATGGTTTTGACTACACTTATCTGACACTAATTCCATGTTTAGAATATTGAGGGTTGGTATGTTTTTATCTTCTCTTTTAAGAAAGAAAATACATTTCCTGGGTCAAAATGAAATATATTGTAATGAATTCTGATAAGCCTAGAGTAGCTAAATAAATTTCAAGACTTTACAAGTAATTCAAGTATCAGTGTTTCAAATAAAATAACGTGTAAGAATGTATTTCTGCAAAAATAAATTCCTTGTGTGGTTTAGCTGAACCCATTTTACTGGCAACTGTTCCATATTTTCCCCTTGGATGTTACATTTGTGCTTCAAAACCAAGTGGCTAACACCAAGCTCTCTGGCTTCTTCTTTGTACTGCTGTCAGCCTATTCACATGTAAAACAGCACCCCACTGCTTAATCCCTAATCTGCATTGAAATCCAGGGTAGCTTCAGGTTTGATGTTTATGGCTCATCTTTACCTTGGAAAGTCTGTGGGTGGTGCCTCCACATCCCCCTTCCTCTCAGTAGACCACCCTAAAGGATTAGTACATTAATGACCAGAGAAGTTTAATAAAGGCCAGTGTTTCCGGCAACCTGAAGATAAACCAGTGCTCCTTTGCCATCACTTATCTGCCTGGCTCAAGGGAAACATGGACATTTTAGCTTTTCCTGTCGAGCACAAATATAGGCTAGACTGAAGGACAAAAGCATGTCACAGTAACAAATGCCATGAAATAATATATGGACTCAGATAATTGAATATGCTATGGAAGTGACGATAGCCTGAGGCCAATATGTTGTGCATGCAAAGGCCTCCATCTCTGTTTATTCCACACTTCCTGTCTGTGATTAGACCTTCAGGGCCAAAAAATGTCAGAATTCAGTGACATTTAAAAACATGCATTGATTGTAGAAGAGCATCACTGTTGTGCTGTAATCACACAAACCCCTGATCATTACAAGCACAAGAAATTCGTGGTTAAATTGCGCTTCAAAGCAATGCAAATGCATAAAGGTGAGGAAATACAGGTCTAAGTAATAGCAGCTCTGCCCTTTCCTACCAGTGACATGATGGAAAAAAGAAAGTTAGGAGGAAGACAGATTTGTGTTTTCAGTGCCAGATAGGTCAAACTGGTTTGCAATGACATTTTTTCAGACACCTCTCTTCTTGTAAGGAGAAGAATGACAAGTTTTGGTATCTAACAGCCACATTCACAAGAATGTAATGAAATATTAAACTGATGCAATTGTCCCTTCTGGAATCATAACAGTTAACTGATGTAATAAGTGATAGCAACAAGTTTCCTCCAAATGTAGCCTGATGATTTATATTAATTTGAATTGTATTAGAAGTTTAAGGTTTCTTCATTATTCTTTTATTATCATCTTCGAGACTAAAAAAGCCCTTACAAGTATTCAAGCATTTTCGGATCTATTTCACTGTCAATTAGCAACTGATTAAAAGATCTGTTGAAAATGACAACAAAAACATTCCCTTGCTAGTCTGATCGTACTACAAATAGAGGGAAGTCAACATGTGAGCTTCACTCTGAACAGGAGGGGGTAGATAATTTTTTGGATGATATAGCTGCATCCTTCCCTACTGAAGGCAGTAACTACTCCAGACCATTTGTTCTTTGCCTGTGATTATATTTTTCCTCATTCTTTTAGGCCTTGTTGTATACCAGGGAAATGCCACTTCCTCTCAGAATAAAGCGGTTTTTCTAAATTATTTTTTTTTGTCAAGAAACTCAAAGTAGGGGAAGCATTGTGTTGTATCAAGTATCATGCAAATATCATGTTGGTATTTTTGGTGAGGCCTCTCCTGTGTTGGCAGCCTGTATCATTCTTTTTCTGACATCTCCAGAAGAGTCTATATTATTGAAATGCAAGTGTTAGAAAGAGAAGGATATTTGAGCTCACCTGCAAGGAAGCAAAGTAGACCTGTCTTCCAACTGCCTTCTCTCACCAGCACAGAAGGGCGCAGCTCTCATGAACTCTACACTTCCTTGTGTCCAGTGGAAACAAAGAAAGAGGAAAGGAGTGTGGGGTTCTGGCTAACATCAGGAAACACCTTTCCACTGTGAGGGTGACTGAGCACTGGCACAGCTTGCCCAGGCAGGTTGTGGCACCCTCTGTCCTTGCAGGTATTAGAAAGCTGTCTGGACATGGTTCTTTCTGGGCAAGTGGCTGTGGGTGGCTCTGCTTGAGCAGGGACTGGACCAGATGAACTCCCAAGGTGCCTCTGAACCTCAGTCATTATTGGAGAAGATTTTGGCATGGGTGTACTTATTTTATGTTGGTCTAAGTCAAGATTTCAATCCTGCCTTATGAAATCACCTTAATTTTGAGGATAAACAATAATTTTCATCAAAAAGTTGTATTATTTTCTTAACTAGATGTTTAGATTTTTTTTTTGTTTAAATGATCGATGTCCAAATTAAAGAACAAATGTGAAGTTATGGCAAATCTCTTGTACACAGAGAGAATGGATACATGGGACCTTAAAAATTTTACACGAGCAACATTTTTGTCTCCCATTTTTGAGTGCTATTGGGTTAATGCTCATGAAATGCAATGGAATCCTGCATATCATTCACACCAGAGTAGATGTTGGCAGCAAGATCCACTCCAATAAATCATGTGAATGCTTTTTATGCCTCTGATGGCTCAAAAAGAGTCACAACAGTAGTGTTGCAAACAGTGAACTCACAGAAAATCAGATTCTGGACCTTAGGTCAGCTTTTCTGGGTAAATAAACTAAGAAAACTCTAATAAAAGATTATAATCATTTATGTGGGATCAGAACAGGAAAAGGTCTGGACTACATGTATACCAAGGGACTTGATTTCAGCAGATCATAGCTTGTTCCATCATTTCTTTCAGGTGTTTTATTTACTGCACTCTAACTGATGTAGCCAAATGCTGGAAGAAGAGTTCACACAGCTCAGAATCAGTCTTGTTCTTTCTTCACAAGCCAGAGGACAAGCTGAATAATTGTAGAGACTTAATCCTGTGGAACTCTACTCTACTAGATTTCAGAATTAGGAAATTGCTGAGAAAAATTCCCATACTGACATGTGAATAATGCAAGAGCATGAGTTTTATTAATTCAACCTAATTACATTATTCACCATTTATCTATGCAGCAAGTCAAAATCACTGTTATGCTACACAAAGACGAGAGTCATAATAAAAACCAAATATTAGAGGTGTTGTTTGACAAGATGCAGCTTATCACAGAAAATGGTTTCCTTTCCTTGAAAAGAATGTAATTGTGACCATGTTCACTGATAATTAATTGTAACCACTGTGTTTTGTTTCACTTAATTCCATCTAGATAGGTTCACTGGATTTCTGCTCTCTGCATTTCTGTGTGAATGTGTTTTTTACTGGACCTCTCACTCAAATATGAATGCTAAAAATCTTATATGGATCTGTTTGGAAATGGTAGCTAGCTTTGTTGAAATGCAGAACATCATCCAGCTGGCTTGGTGAAAGCAAAGGACACTCAAGCTTCAGAGCATTTGAGAGTATGCTTGAAAACCATTTCCTTTACATTTTTTAATGCTTCACAACATTGCCTCTAGGTCATAACTAACGCTTACTTTGTGCCTAATGGTGCAAATATCATGTATGATGGCACTTTATCTGAGGTGGCATAAAAACAGTGCAAGAAATCATTAGAGAAAATGCTAAGCAAATGTGAAAAATCAGCAAAGTTTAAGATGAAATGTTCTCTCTTGATTTCATACATTCCTGGCATAATAATACTGTAACATATCATCATCATTAGTTGTGCTGCTTGAATTAAGGCTATATAAACCAGTTGGGTATACCCTTGTGTTAGAAGGAGTTCTTGGCAGTCTGATTTCACCACAGCTGTTTTAGCTGCACTTTTATATGAAGCCTTGGAATGAAAGACAATATATCTAACCACCAGTTTGACCCTTGCTTCATTTTGGGTATGGGTTTGCTACATAAAAACATGGAGAGAAAACTTGCATTTCCACAGCTCTCCAAAGAGAGGCTAGAAATAGCAAGAAATACACAAGTAGCAAGAGATGATCCAGAGGCTGCCTATAAGGAGTTGAAACCAACTTTCAAACGCTGTCTCCAGTAGCTGAGTGTTGCTGTTGAATCAGCAGTTCTAGTTGGGAAAGGAAATATTTTGCTGCGATTATTTTAATTTTTTTTCCTAAATCCAAATAGTGCCGAACTCTTACTTGAGATCAATGTAGTTGCAGAGATCAACGGGCAGGATTGTGGCTCTGTGCATCTATTTCAGCCTTTGAAAACCATGACTGAAAGAATAATGTACAGGCTAAGTTGTGTTTTTACCTCTCCTCTTTCCCCTTTTCTTCCATCAAAATAATTAAGAATTTTTGCTTGTGTTCACCATGCTGTTTCATTCCATTCAGCCATTCCATAAAGCAGGCATAGATAGCTGAGATACTTGAGCGCAGAGCTAAAATTCCTGTCTTCTGACTATGACGCATATTCCATCCCCATATAAGCATTACAAATTTAATTTCACTTGTTTTATACAAATTTAGTATAGTTATTAAGATAGAAAGGTGTACATTACTAGGACTCCCCCGCATCCCCAACCAAATAATCCTAACAGCCCAAGTGGTACAATGCTTTCAAAATTGCATATGCTGCATTATAGGCACTGTCAGAAAAGTGTCAGAAAGACTTTCTCCTGAGGACTGTCACTGATTTCCATTCAGATAAAAATGTCTAGGACCCACTCAGGATACCAATATTTCCTATCACTCTGCCACACAGAAGGACCGGGCATGTGTGTTAATGCTCACCATACATGACACGTACTTTTCCATCACTCAAAACAGCTCTAAGCTTGGTGCAGGATCTCTGAGAGAGCACTGCATTATTATGTTTCAGAAGAGTTTGCTGCCTTTCAGTGCATCTGCTGCACTCACTGAACCTGCTGGCCTAAGCATGAAGGGGGGGGTGAGGTGCTGATTGCAGCCTCTGCGAATCAGACTGACAGACAGCCCTACCCATCCGCCTGCCCAGCCTCATGGCTCCGCTGGAAACACAGGCACAGCATGAGGAAGAGCTCGGGACAGAAACCTCAAAGTCCTTCATTCCCTCTTTGTGTACCCTGGTACATCTCCAAGTTTTAATTTCTCTCTCACAGCACTGGACTCTGTGGAGGAGAGGGAGTTGAAGTAAGCCCAGTTGGAGCATCCTTGAAATGTGAGCTGTGGTTTTAAATGGCAGCTGTAATTTATGTGATGTCCAGAAGAAGCAGGGCCCTACTGAAAACCTTTGTGTGTTTTGCAGGGGAATTTTACATACAACAACAAAACAATTTTATTTTTATGGTAACAATATCCATTACAAAGTTTTTTGGGAGTGGTGAAGAATGAGAAGACAGAGAGGAAAGAGAACCTTCAAAAACATTTCCTTTCTGCACACTTTCTGCTGAACTGAATTTTAATTTTGTATGGAAAATACTAGTGTCATATCTATATTCTGTTATATTCCCAGGCATTCTCTCAAAAGAAAAACCAACAGCACAATGCAAATTTTTATGCACCTAAGTGATATGTGCTCAGAATAGTGATTGGCCCCCTGTGGTATTGGGAAAAAAATGAAAATCTTTGCTAATTAGATGCCTTTATAATAAGGAAATTTAATGGTTACTGTTATGCAATCAAGAATGAGAATTTCTTCCATTACAAAGAGCTATTCTTCACTACTATGCCAGAGAAACCACTAATTTTATTTTCAGATCAATCGTTTGTATGTTGAGTTAATAAATGTGAAATGTTAATGCAGTTTTAAGCAGCAATTTAGGCCTCTGGGTCCTAGTAACATCCCTTCTAATCAGCACACTCTGCAGTGATATATAGGGTTATCTATAGGGACAGATGAATCATGCAATACAGAGAGCTGCTGTTAGCTCTTGTAATGATTCCAAGCTGGACAAGCCTCTCCAAAGCGGAACTGACCATACAAGCTTTTAAAAATCTTGTTTGTCTAATAAAATCTGTGTAATTGTGAAACTTGTTTTCTCAAGAGGTGTAATGCATATTTATTCTCTGTCTCAGGCTACTTGAGCTAATAATGGTTGCAATCAATAAGCAAGTCTTTCATGAGTATAGTTTTCTAATAGACACTTTAAGGGTCTCCAACTATCAGATGAACCTACTTACATCTTGTGGGTAATTTACCGCAGACACCTTGCAAAAATTACTTAGAGGAATTAACACTTATTTTCACTTGAAGTTCGTGAAAACCCTGCAAGATCAAGGTAAAGAAAAAATATTTTATCTCTGCATTAGAATGGTAACCAGCAGGTTCAACTTTCAAAGGCCCTTCTTCACAGCCTCTAAAAGTACACAAAGAATGGTTGTATGCCAGCTTTCACATGCAGCTCAACATGAAAACATGAGTTTTCCTATGAAAACCAGGCAAGCAACAACGCATTAAAATTTCAGAGAACACCTTTGAAAAATTGCCCTTAATTGTCTAGTGTGCTGCGCTTGCAGATGGATTCTCTGCCAAGGTATATTTATGGGACACGTGAAAGTCATTGCTATTCTCTTTTTGTTTCTCTTGCCTGATTTAGTTGTTTGGGTTCTCTAACATTTTCCATATGCAAGGGATAGCAGGAGAAGGCTTTGGCGTGAGGCTGTGTGAATGTCTGTAACTTTTCTTGATATCCAGGCCCATTCCAAGGGCAAACCCTTTGGCCTTGCGAAGCCTGGGCCAGCAAGTTGTATTCTAGAATTTAAATGTGTTGTTGTGTCATAGGGCTGACAAATTTCCTGACTATTCCATGATTCTGTAATGTTTTGTTTTTTCTCTGAAGTTATGAGTCCTAGCAGCAAGAGGACCTGACTTTCGTTATTAAAAAAAAAAACAACAAAAAAAACACCAACCAAAAAACCCTTACTTTCCAAATGTCTTCTTTGTTGAGGAAAACTTGAAATTGTAACTGAAAGGCAAACATGGAGTATGGAGCTTAAGACTCTAAGTTGTTTTTAAATACCCAAATTTCTAAACAAATGTCCTTGTTTTTGGGATTATATACAAATATTAATAGTGTAATAGTAGTAGGGCTGCAAGTTCTAGCAAGCACACTTTTATTATTAACTTGCTGTTGTTATTTTTATGAATAATGGTGTTTCTATCCCAATGGTTATTTTAAACTTATGCTTTAAAGCCAGTGAAGCTGAAGTATGTTCACATTAGATTTTGTTTAAACAGTTGGAAACAGGGGTCTGTTTCAAATGTACTACAAAGATATTATCTAGAATTTCTCATGTAGTACCTCTGTAACTTTTTACTGAGAAATGAAAGTAAAAAATGATGATAAACCAAAACAAAGGTGTAGATGTTAAACTTTCAGGGTTGCTGCTGAATGTTTCCCCCCTTACTATATGGAAAGAAAAAACATGTTACTTCCTCAACACAGAGAACCTGTCTTTGCAGATCTAGAGTGATGGAAAATTAATTTGGCCCATTTCCATTCAAATGTGTTGGAGATTCAGTGGGATGATGCACACTTTACTCTGTATAGTGTGTGATAGGTGAATGAGCATGGAAAGAAGTTTTATTGATGTGGGACTCTGAAGTTTAAATATGAATGGGAAACTATTACATCATGATATAGACCAAATTAGATGAAAACATTGTGATATAGAACAAATTAGATGAAAACACAGCCCTTTGGAATATTTGCCATTCTTTTCCTAACCTGGGTAGCAGGTAAAACAGCTACTAAAGAGAGAGAATCTTCTATATTAAACACAGTGAATACAAAGCATGTGTATCTTCACATCAGTAAAGTATGTGCCGAGGTAGACAGTTTCAGATAAATTAAAACAAATGATCTTCTAAGTACAAAGCACTACTGCAAATTCAGTGACAGCTTTGTAAATGAGTACAATTCTAGCATTGCTACCAAATGGTATGTGATTTGCCTGTGGGTTATCTATTGCAGAGATTGTTGAGACCTTGCAATAGCTATAATGGAAGATTCAGTCAGTGGTGTAACTTTCCCATCTGATTGACTCTATGAGTAGTCATGCAGAGTTCAGAGGTCAAATTCAAGACTTGATGGCAAACCTGAGAAAAATTACCTTTCTGTTTAAGAGTCCAGGAGGAATCCAGCCATTGCAACAGTAATTTAGAGTGGCAACATAATATATGTGCCAGCAGGTACATTGATATTATGCTAAAATATAGACTAATGGCAAATGTTAGAAGACAGGAAAGAAATCAGTAATACAACTTCTGAATAGCAAAATGCTATTGCACATTATCCATGGAGATTTGAGGCAAATATTGCCTCTCAGCATGGCTGTCCATGCAAGAGAAATCTTCACATTAAGAAATTATTCTTGGTTACTTACCCACTTAAAAATAACACTAATCTCCAGAAGAACTATATAGGAAACTATTCTGTTATGCAGTGCCTCAGACAGCACCAATAGTCACTCTTGAGATACTCCTTCTCCTTTATACTTGAATTTCCATATCTGACAGCCAACTGAAATGTGAGTCCTGGATGAAACCTTGTTGCTTATCCTAAGTTTCCCCTTAAAAGCCTTAAAACATACCTGCTTCTCACTGTTGACATAGTGATCTAGACAATTTACACTCTAATTTTAGATAATCTGTATTTTATTTTGTGTGAGAAAAATATTTGAATGCAGGTAAAATGTGGTTAGGTGGACTCCAACCCAAAGTATTTTTTCTGCTTTTACACAGACCAAGGTACTGACAGAGCTAAATATCAATTAAGCACTGATGTATAATTAGACAGAAGAGTAATTGAAAAAAAGGGATTTATTATTTATGAATTATGTAATTTTAATTATACCTAGACAAGTCCTAATAGTTCCTTTGAAAGCCTAGGCACTTTACACCTGCGGAAATGAGCCTTCAAAATGACTTTCTATAGACCTGTATGTGTAATCATTTAAAATACCAGCACAGTTTTTCATGGCAGTAATTTGCATTAAATTTTGCAATGTCTGGGTTCAGTTGAGAATTCTTTGGACTTTGTTTGCATCCCCAGTGAGAGCAAGAGATTTGCAATTTGACAACTATAACACTTAGCATTATGCTGGGTATAAATAAGCCTGCTGCATGATGAATATTCCTGAGTATAAGTGCTTTTGTAAAAAAATATTCCATAAAAAGAACATTTTAGAAAAAAGAACATCAGGATGTCATTGGACTTGCAGGGCAAAGTTCACTTGCACGACGAATGATGAAAGCTGTGGATAACTTTTCAGACTACTCTGAAATAATAGCAATCTTACAGACCGATCCTCAGAACATTTAGGCTGATTTTTAGACCCAAAGGGATGAAGTCTGGGGCCTGTCTGCTAAGGGATTATCGCTTGAGGGGGTATCAAAACATATGCTTAATGCTTTGTGAAGGAAGTGCTTTTTGACCACCTTGGGCAGGATTTTGGCATGCCAATTCTCTATGCAGTGCTGCCAGATCTCTGAGTGACTTCAGCTTCACTGGGCTGTTTGTGAAACTTCTCATCTGCCTCTGCTTACAAATACACTGTCAGAGAGCAGGGAAGGACGAGCTTCCATCAGACAAGGCTCAGGAACAACTGCAAGACATAACAAGGGGCTGAAGAAGGACAAGCCAGCTCATATTCCTCATATGCTGTGTTTTGTTGAGGTCTGACATTCCTCGTTTAGGAAAAAAAAGGTGTCGTTCAACACCTCACTCTCCTGATGCAGTCACATCTGTAGCTGCATGACCTGATCACCAATTTAAAGACAGTGTTGAGGTTACATTTCTAGACATAATGTTTGAGCAAGAAAGGAAAAAGAAATTTGTTCTTTTTCTGTAGCAGCTGGAAGGAAAAATAGACCAACCATTATGACTTGTTGATTATAAAATGTGGTACTCCTTGTTGAGATATACACTGGCAAAAATTTCTTCTGCCCTCTCTCCCTTGATATATTTGTAGGAAAATATTTACAATGAAAATATTGCTTAATCAGTAAACTATAATTTCACAACAAGAACAAAGCTTCAGCAATTGCTTTCCTATCAAGTAATTCTATGGATTTATATCATCATTTAGCAGGTGGCCTTTTGACATACAGCCATTGGACAGTTCTATGTGTGGTAGTGGTCGTCCTTAACATACACCATTTACCTGCTGAGAACAATATTATACTATTTATGAAACCACATCATTTCAATAGCCAAACTCAGCAAGATTTTATTGCTGTCTCCACCTGCAATTGTGGAAGAGCTGACTCATCAGTCCATAAACACCCCTTACCATTGAGCAGATTTGCTAAAACCCTCAAAGTGAATTGTTTTTTCATCATTCCTGTAAGCATGCCACTCCCTCACAATTCCCTCACTTTTCTGATCAGTGTAAGAGTTGTCTCAAAAGATTATAATTAATTACAGTTCAGATTAACAGCAGGGAAGCATTCATGCAACAAACTTTTCACTGCCTTGTGAAAGACATATATTGTTAATAACATGAAGATAAAATGAAATCCATTCATATCTTAAAAATTATGCACATCTTAGCAATCAATTTTTGTCTGTGGTGTATTAAAGTAAATATTCCTTCAAAGATGGAGTTTCCTCTGTTTTACCTCATTCACTAGCATAGTGAATTCTCCCTAACAAGCTTTCATCTACTTAATAACTTTCCCCTTTAAGTCTTTTGATAACAGATGTCATTCACTGTGATTTGCAATATTTGTTAAGGAATCAAACATCTGTTAAGCCACAAATTTTTCTATTTATTCCCTCGTATATTTTAGTCCAGGGACAGGGGAGAAATCTTTGCTTTCATAATACCTGAAGCTCTGTGTTAATACATGACTGTACTCTAGCCATGCTTCACGGTTTTAGTGATTTAGTTGCAAGGATCATGAAGAAACACCAGCACTTTGGTATGCAACTGGAATTTGAACTCGTATTTGGTTTTCTTTCCTCCTGATTAGGCATATGCTGGGGTGGGGATAGTAGGTAGAAAGGCACAGCAGTCTGAGACTCCTTTCTTAGGTGTTTCCCAATATGGGGTGTTCTGACTTATACAGAATCAAACCATTGACCAGAGCTGGAGTGAGGGAAGACCTGGCAGGAACCCCATTTTTTTTCTACATGGAATATAAGTCACCTGTCAGAATAACCTGTTACTAATAAATTCCCTGCCCCCAAGCAAGATGAACTGTTAAATTAAAGATTGTGGTCACATGTGCAGAGCAGTAAATTAATGCTCTTCAAAGGCTAGATGATTGCAGAGCTCACCATAAATACCTTAGACTAGCCATTTTCTACTAATGGCAGTCAATCAACTTATGGCCGACAAACTGAAATACTTCAGATTCACCCAAGTCATAGAACTCAGTCTGTAGACAACTGCACTGAGCTGCGTGGCTTGTGCTCTGCAAAGTGTCAGGCTGAACAATGTGAAAGATCCCCCGTGGCCAGAAGCTCTGTGGCTCTGGGACATTTGTGCAATAGAATTTTAATCTCTCACACTCGCAAGGGAAGAAAAATAGCATCACAGGGACTCACAAAATGCTGCAGTAGAACTCAGCATGGATTCACTCAGTAAATCCAGGATCCAGACTACAAGAATAACTCTTGACTAGGTCAGAGAAGATGGTCTACTTCACATTGTGGGGTTTCTTCTTCAGTAGAGTATGTAGCTGCTGTATAAAACCAGATGATCATGACAGGTATTTGTCACTGTCCTCGAAGTTATTACTACGAAGAGAAAGACTTAACTTTTAGGACTGTTTCCCTAACTCCTACTACAACAACAATTTCTTGAAGACTTTCTATTATTCTTTCAAAAGCATTGCTGAGAAAATTGTGTTTTTCAGATAAATAGCATCCTGCAATGGCAGAGCATGTGAAAGGGCAGGGCTGGCCAGAGCAAGATCCTTTCTCTAAATTCCTTGGCACACCTTTGTCTCTGAATGGAGTGCCTAAAATCAGAGCATTTTCTCTATAGCTGTATTCCATGTCAAAATAACATCCACAGTCATTATTGTATCTTCCATGCTCCTGCATCCTCCATCCCCTACTTTGTTTTGCTAAAAGGAAGGTGATATTTGACTTTTATAATTGTCGTGCCTATATTTATTTGAAAAACAAGTATTTTTTGTATTATTCCCTTTGCAAAGGGACTTACATTTCTGTGGTACTGGCTTGTGGCATGTTCAGATAAACCAAGAGGAATTTTATTTGATTCATAGCTATATCTGAAGTGCTAAGAGGCACCTGAAGGAAAAAGCCAGAAAGATGGAAAATACAGAGATTGGGTCAGATTCTCAGCAAGTAATAATCGTCATATCCTTATTGCTTTTGAGTGAGGTCAAATCTGAAGATTTTACCCAGCGTTAAAAATGTTGGGAAAGACACTTTATTAGTAAGCCCAGGTAAATGGAAAGAATGTTCAGAAAAAAAAGGAGAGCAGCCTTTATTTGACTTCTTCAAAACATTTTTAGTCTTTATTGTTAATAAGATTAAAAAGGAGATGAGCAATAAAGATATTGGATCTGGGTTTATTATGAGAAAATGTACACTTCAGGAAGAGTGCTCTCCCACCACTTAGACAGAAAGTTTGTGTACACATCCTTCCATTCACATTTTTTTATTGCTGTTTGTCTAGGAGGAAAAAAAATCCCTATTAAAGGAATGTGAGCAGAAGTGCATTGCCTCCCCTCTCCAGGTTGCTTTTGATGCACTGTTTCACATATTTCCCATAACTGTGTGATTTTCTGCCAGTCACGATTGTAGACCCTTCAGTGTGTGAAACATAATACTTCCCTTGAAAATAAAGCAAGTCATCTGACAAACTGCGTTCCTCGTCTTTTGTGGGTCATTCAGTGACTTTATTTTACTGAGGGAACAAGGGGAAGTTTATAATAGGATCAGTTTTGTTTGCAATTTGTTTCTAATAGATGCCAATAAGCCGGTTAACTAGGCTCTAGTTAATGGAAATTTTATTGTGCTTCCCCCTGCAGTGCACATGACCTTTTCTTACAAGAGTTTGTGATTCTTGAAAACATGTATCTGCTGCCTTGCCTCCGGGTCTGCTTACAACAGCAGGGATATGACCATGGGCTCTGCTGAACTTGTTCACCAGCCCTCTGCTTTGACTAGACCAAAATACTTTGATCATCCTGTCAGCGGCAAATTTACAGCAACATACTGGCTTTAGTTCCATGTGTATTTCTCCAAATATAATATCTCCCTCAAGAAATCAATGATAAGCTGTTAAACTAAAGAGCATGGTAACATCCACAGAGCAGTAAATTAATGGTCTTTTGTGGATAGATGGTTACAGATTTCATCATAAAAAATGGATAAAAGATTACATATCACACAGAGCGAAACTTTTAATAACTCAACATGACTTTTCTTAATGGGTTTTATTCATTTTAATCATTATAGTGTCAATGATGATTATAGTCTTATTAGATTCTGGTGATTGAGGAGCCTGTTTATGAGATATTGAAAATCTTAGTCTGTTCAGAAGTGGAGTTGCAGGCTGTGTATGCTTGATGTGAAACTTCATCTGCAGAAGTAGGGCTTACCAGAGAGCTTCAATTAATACTTTTACTAAATTGCTCCTGTCTGTAGTGACCTAGGTCACAGATGACTTAAAGATTCCACAACATCAGGTTCTCAAAACAGTAGACCAGCAAGAGTGTAAATCAAAGAGCCAAGGAATTCAAAAAGAAAGGAAAAAAAGAGGGGGAGGAGAATCATGAGGCAAAAGAAATTAATCTGTTTTCCTCTCTAGCAGCCACATGTGTCTAGCCTTAAGTTATCACTCTAGGCTAGGTGTTCCTAGTGATGGAGCTTTTCACATGGACTTAAGCACATATGAACACTCACAATTAGAATGACTCTTTATATCACCTAGAAAGAACATGAACAGCAAAACCAAAGCTGGTGCAACAATACTGTGTAATTATCTTTGCTTTCTATTATATTACTTTTTAAGAACTGTTTTTAAAAATGAATGTCTATGGTAATTAATTTTAATCCTAACAAGAATGCACCAGACCAACTTTTTTTTTTGGCTCTAGTTTAAAGCTTGTTAAAAGAATCTTTTTCCTTGTGAGGCCACAGATAAAATCTAAACACTACAAAATAAAAAAGATGCCATAAGTTTGTTTATATTTAAAATGGAATATTTTTAGTAATCACATGTAGCTCTGTTTCAAGAGTGGCAGCTTACTCTTTCAAATCAAGAGCATTTTAGAACTATAAAATGTTTAGATTAGAGCCACAGAAATTTATCTAAATCATCCTGAATTAATTAATCATTTAGCTTTTGAATACCCAAGGAGTGCTTCAGATGCATCCTGCTCCTTAGCCTCCTCCTGCCCTGTGAGCTGTCCCTGACCAGCAGAACTAAAGGCTAGCCAGATCCCTGGAGGTGCTAGCAGGATGCTTCTCCTAGTCACTGCTGCCTGTCCTCAAGCACTACTGGAGATGGGAACTCCTCCTATTCTAGGAGAATTGGCAGGATATCTTCAGAGCTCCCTGTCTCCTTCCTCCTTCCTTCCTGCTTTGCTGGGCGTGTTCCTGGTACAGCAGTAGCCAAGTCCACAGCACCTTCATCTCCTTGACTGGCAACAGGTTCTTGGCCATGTCATGAGTCTTTATGGTCCTGAAAAAGGATGTCAGGACTTGTACTGCTAAGGATTAAATTTGACCTTGCAGTGTCAATGGATGCATTATATTTTTTTTGAGTTTTTTTCTCCCTAAAGCAAGGTCAGCAGTTTTCAAATATGTAAAAGGCACTTCAGCCAGAATAAGAAAGAAGCTTTTCTGTGTTCACTGGTGACAAAACAGCGAGTGTTGAGTTTAAATTGCAGCAAAGAAGATTTAAACTAGACATCAAGAAAAAAACAATATAGAATGGCTAACAGCACGGATAGCCAGGTCTCGGGTCGGCTGTTTTGTTCTCTGCCCTGAGATGCGTAGGATGGTTCTGCAGCAGCCCGCGCTTTTGAAGAATGAGTCTGGACTCTTCACTTTTTGGTCTTCAGGTTGTTTATTAATTCTTATCTATAAAATTTTCTTTCTGCCCAGCCGAGGTCCGCTCAGCAAGGCAGCCACAAGCACTCTGACCACCCCCGAGGCCGTGTCGTCTTTTTATACTACAAACTATGCATATCATATTTACTTTTAATTCCCAATACCTGTCACCTATGTTAGACAGTGCACTTCTACTCTAAACCAATCCCAAAGTGCCAACATCACAGCCGAAAATAGAGAACAAGAAGAAGAAAGAAGAAGGACTAGACACACCCTGATTCCTCCATCTTGTCCCCATAACCCCTATACCAAAAATCCTACAATCTTCATTTTCCCCCTGTGAATACTTTATTATTACACCATTCAAACCTCTGTGGCTTTCACATCCCCATACCAAGCTGGCAATTCGTTGGAAGGATGCAAACCAAGCCACCAAGTGTTCCAGGCAGCATGCCAGGGTCTCCGAGCCCCCCGACAGGGTTCTTGGCAACTCTGGACATCCAAAGGGATGTGCTGAGTGCCCACAGCCAGGGATTGCTGTTGGCCATGTAGGGAACTTGTGGAAACATTGTCTCTGAAACTTGTTTTAAACTGTCAGGAGAAGAACTAGATAATTTTTATTCTGGTTTAGCTGTCTTTTTAAGATGATTTCTAAGATTCTCCTCTCTGTTTAAAAGTTTACACTAATGTGGGTTGGTTTTTTTTTTGTTTGGTTGGTTTTTTGTTTGTTTTTTTGTTGTTGTTGTTTGGGTTGTGGAGTTGTGGGGGTTTTTTGGTTGTTTGTATTTTTGTTTTGTTTTGTTTTGTTTTTGTTTTTGTTTTTTTAAGTGTGGGAGGTCAGACAGTTTCTAACTTACTTAAATCAGGTTTGAGTTTTTCAATGTAAGTGTTTCAGGTACTGCATTTTCTTTTCTATCTCACTAAAGTGTACCAACCATCATGAACTAGCTATCAATATTTGCTTTCTTAATCACTGTATTTTTTACTGAGTCACCATATTTACAATACAGGATTACAATAACAATCTGATTACTATTACACAAATGGATCCCAGAGGAAAAAAACATGAATGAAAAAGCCTGGTGAAAGTCCTTTGGCTCAGTCAACATGCATCACAGAGAATGGCTGGGGCTGGAAGGAAGATCTGGATATTATCTAGTCTAAACCCCTGGATAAAGCAGATTCACCTAGAGCAGGTTGCACAGGATCATGTCCAGATGGGTTTTTAATATCTCTAGTAAAGGAGACTCCGCAAAGTCTTCAGGCAGCATGAAGTCATAGCTCCATACAATGGCCATGTGGATCTATTTGCTATTCTTGATTCCATCTTCCATTATTCCATTTGCATTGCAGAGAAATAGTCCAAGACAAGAAGTGAATAAGCACTTGCTATGTTCTTATAGATACAGCTAGCAAATGATAAAATACAGATTAAACACCTACAGACTCTCAAGTTCCTTTTCATCATACCAGGTGTCATGTATTGCATCAGATGGTTCAGAAAATATCATCCTTAAATTGCTATATTAGGCAACACACATGTACATTATCAAGGTAAGGAAACAAACCTTCAGAATTAGTATTTCTACAGCTCATTCACTTTGCTCCTCTTTCTGGCTAGGCCTATTGGAAAGGTAACAAATATTTCAAAGGAGGGGGAGAAAGGACAAAACATGTTTGTTTTTAAAAACGTCTGGGGATTTCTTTAATTAATGTGCCAATCACTTAGTAAGCTGCAGGGCAGACTCAGTAGCTGGGACAATCCAAATAAAGCCCACATGCTCCTGTTGCAGGCACCTCCCTTTCCTCTGGGCAGACTTATTAGCTCAGAAATGGGAGACCAAGGTTTAAAATAGTGCTACTTGCTTAGAGGCAGAAAACTTTCCAGCTTTGTGCAGATGAAAATTTGAGAATAAGCCTCTTTCCTTCCTGCTGTCTGTATCTGGACCATCTTGTATGTAGCTTCTTAGCTAACCTTATGTCCCTCTTCCCCTCCCTTCTTCACTATTATTTTGCAGGAAGACTGTTACATGATTTCAGAAAGGAGCAAGAAATCTGGCCTTCAGTTTGCCATGCCATCTAGGCTCCCTGCAAATGGGGCAGGCAGATTTTGTGCCTTGGAAGTGTTGCACAGATTCACCTAGATGGGTTTTGGTCTGCCCTGGTGCTTGCCAGACAGCGAGCTCCTCCTAAAACACAGGCGAGAGCTGCTCTGCGCTGCCCAGCTTTGGGAGTCGGGGAATGATGCTTTGGTCTGTGGTTCTCCCATTAATCAGACAGCAAAGCAGACTGCTCCTGGCCCAGATCACCAGTAAATTACTTCCTGCGGGGGTGCTGGGGTAGGGGAGCAGAGGGCTGGGGCTCCACAGGCTCCCTGGCAGCCTGCTCTGCCCGTCAGGCACAGACGGTCGATGTGCAGGGCCCACCCAGGGAGACTTTCAATTCCTTATTCCCTGGTGTGGGTGCGTGGGGCAACCTTGCCCTGTATTGGCAGGAAACATTCAGCAAATATATCAAAAGCACCAAGGCAGAAACTTGCAAACCGCAACTTCTTCATCCTCATGGGAAAGACTGATAGCATTTAATAGAAAACACATACCTTTCTGAACCCTCATATCAGGTTTCACAGGGATTCCTATAGACCAGGCTACGCAGGCAGGCATGGAGATGAACGTGGCTACAGGACTCTCCAGAGCAGCATGAAAGCCAGCTATCCTCCTAGCTGGCTTCAGTCAGCTAATGAGCTCTCAAGGTTTTGTCTCTATCAAACATTATGAGACACTACAAACCTGACCCCTTTCCATCAGAAGATCGATTAAATTTCTCTAATGTTGGCAAACATCAGATGAGGATGTGCAGGATTTGCAGGTATGCTGAAGTCTGCATATGTTACCACCTAGTGACTACCTGGGGTACATTGCAGCACTTTCTGCACAATGTGGAGATGTACTAGGAGACTTGTAATGCAAGCAAATATAGGATGATTTATCAGAGTGACTGATCAATGCCATTGAATTAATATAGTGTACTATCAGTAGTAAGTTGAGCAATGCAGAAAAGAAAAAAGCCCTGGTTTCTTTCGAGGGATACCAAAAATATAATCTCCAAATATTTGGGCTTTTTGCATTAAGGTCAAGAAGCTTATCCTGTTTCCTAGAATTTGGCTGGTAGGTTCACAGTCCCATCTTTTCTACTTTTATTGAGGTAGTAACTAACTGTTTCTGCTCTGTAGCTTTGTCATACCTAATTGCCATTTTATTGCTCCCTAAGGTAAATTTTACTAAGACTTTTAAAAATCTGAATTTAAAATTACTATTGCTGATTAAAAGTAGGAATTCTAGGCTGCAAAGCCTATGACAGCCTTATGCTATTTCCTGTGGCTGTATTTTAGGATAATTAAGAGCAGATCTACCTGCACTGCATTTTTGTAAAGTGACTGCAAGTGTATTAAGGAGCAGGCCTACCTGGTAAGTATTCATACTTTTTTGAGAAGTGGGAAAGCTTTTCCCAAATGTTTTTGTAAATTCTTGTTCCATTAGGTAAAGGCCAGCGACAAGGGATGCTCCTCAGGGGTTGACTGGGAATGATACTGTCTAACATCTTTGTTGTTGACATGGAGTGTGGGATTTCACACACCCTCAGCATCCACGCCAACAGTACCAAGATATGTGGTGTGGTTGTGGCATTGGAGAGAAGGGATGGCATTCACAGGGACCCTGACAGGCAGGAAAGTTAAGCCTTTGTGAAACCCATGAAACTCAACAAGGCCAAGTGCAAGGTCCTGCACCTGGCCTGAGGCAATCCCAAGCACAAATACAGGCTGAGCAGGGAATGGATCAAGAGCAACCCTGCGGAGAAGGACTTGGGGCAGCTGATTGACAAGAAGGTCAACATGATCCAGCAATGTGCACTTGCAGTCCAGAGAGCCAACTGTATCTTGGGCTGCATCAAGAGCAGGTCAACAGATCAAGAAAGGTGATTGTCCCTCTCTGCTCTCATGAGAACCCAGCACTGGAGTGCTGTGTCCAGCTCTGGGTCCCCTCAACACAAAAAAGATGTGGACCTGCTGGAGTGAGTCCAGAGGAGGGCTACAAAGATGGTCAGATGGTTGGGTTATCTCTCCTGTGAAGACAGACTGAAAGACCTGGGGTTTTCAGCTGGGAGAAGACTGCTCAGGCCAGGTTGGATGAGGCTTTGAGCAACCCTGTCCAGTGGAAGGTGTCCCAGGGGGGTTAGAACTAGATGATCTATAAGGTACCATCCAACCCAAACCATTCCATGATTCTATGACTCTGCATGTATACCAATAAAAGTTTTTCCAGTTGGCTACCACCAGAATTACTTTAAATTCCTTCCCACCAAGAAGTCAAATCCAGGGATGATATCACATAATATAGCAGGGTTTAATCCTACTGTCTCCTCTTACTCACCTGAGCAAGGCTGATGCAGTTTCTAGTGGGGCTGATAATGGCTCAGAGTGGCATCTCCAGTCCAGAACTTCCTATCCAGCCGGAGAACATTACCTTCAAAATGAAATCTCAGCTATTTCTCTGGGCCTGTCAGTGTTGGTATCTTTGAAAATCAGGGCTACTAACTTATAAAGATAGTGAGAGATTTTGCATGGTTGAGATTCTTAAACCATGAAAAAGCAGAATGTCACAAAGTTGGATGGAGTTACTGAGTCTGGTCACTGGGCATGGAAATTTTAGCAAAGGCAAAGAGTCTTACCTTTCATCAGAGGTTGCCAGATTTAGTCTATTTCTGCTTTTAATTCAAGGGGTTCGCTTTTCAATCTGGAATCCACAGCTGAGAAAAATAAAGGTACATGCTGAAAGTTTTTGGAAAGACACTACTCAGCCAGTGAAAGAAAACTGGCTAAAGTATCATATAAAGGAAATATTTTTATCATAATGATTATGATTTTTTTTTGCTTTTCTATGATGCCCCTTTTTAAAGGTACTATAAACATTATTCGAACCAGGTTCCCATTACTAAGAAAGGTCAGAAATTGCAGTAGACTCACAAAGTCAGGCTAGCCATTAGCAAATAAGGGTTTATGGAAAACTCATAAAGCACCTAAAGTACCAGCTTATGTAATGTATCTAATATAATAAACACTCTGATGGGAGTCCAGGAGCGGAAAAAATGCAGTTTCTTATTATAAAATATTTGAACATAGTCAAGACTAGAAACCGATCAAACCGTGTGAGCCAGAAGTCTTTGTCATGAAGCCTGAAAATCCAGGAGACCTTCAGCTTGTTGGGAGGAAGCATTTTAGCAAACCCTGCAGGGGGAATTGTTAATGCAAACATATTCACAGTGATCTCAGAAGTTATGTGGGAGAGTTATTTGGCACAGCCATTGTTAGATTTTTACACTACTGTACAAACAACTGTCTGGTTTTAGGTTACAACAAGTATACTGTACTGCCAGTGAGACCAAGTAATGCAGGAGGAACAGAGCATATCACTCATTTCTGTTGCCTAGATGCCTTTTAAACAGAGTTCCTGAGAAAGACAGCCATTGATGACTAGTTGGCACAGAGTTAGACTGTTTTCCTGAGCAAGGATATTCCCACAACAGCTATAGTCACCTGGTATTGTACAAACTACCTGCACAGAGGCGTTTGATTTGACACTCCATCGTTGTGCTATTTTTGGCACACTCCTTCCTAATTTGTGATTAACAAGGTTAGGTTGTTTTCACTTTGTAAGGACTATTTATAGTTCAATAGGAGATTTCCCCCCATCCCTTCTCACTCTTACAGTTCATCAATAGCAGTATTTTAGTCTTAACATGTGACCACAGTTATACAGGCATGTTATGCAATTAAAAAAAAGAGAGCTGAATATGAAATAGAGAGGACTAACTAGAAGCATATGAACAATGCACTGCATTTATGTAACAAAGGAGAAGTAGACACTGACAAGACTTTGTATACTGCTGTCACAACTAATGTGCCTCCTTCATGTGGACTATGCTGTTTAGCAGTTCCAAAACAGAATAAAGTCACATGGGATAGAAACTGTAGAATAAACCTGAACTTGAAATAATAGTAGGACTCAGTGACCCAATAATTTTGGCCACGAACACAATGGGATTTTTATGCTTGAATGCAGTGGGAGCAAGAACAAGTCTGGAAAATAGTTATCTGTGATGAATTTGAAAACTCCCAGGAGAGATCAGTGTGACATAATACAGTGCCCATAACAAATTAGCTGGAAGGGTATTTTAAGTGGCCTGTATATAAACTTGATTTAGGATGAGGTTATTAAAAGGACTGAATGCTGGAACCACTGTGTGCTCCCACTGAATTCAGTAGCAAAAATTAAATTTAAAAAAAAAATTTAGTCCTTATCTTAAAAGTGTAATGTTTGTAAATCTTCAGATAGGGAGAGAAAAAAATAGATTTAACCTGTTTTCATCTCTATTGTGAACCCCTCAAAACAACACAGCAATATGAGAGGCAGCAAATAGCTCTAACCAGAAATCACTGCAATATACAGGGTTCATCTATGCTGGTTAATGTTAGCTGTACCTTCCAACAGTCAACAGTTGTATTGGGCTGAGAAAGATAGCCAGTGCACATGCAAATAGCAAAAGGAGCAGCTGTGACTTCATGAAGAGGTATTGCACTTAATGAAGCTGTATAAGCACTGTAGTTTTCCCAAGTGAAAGTGCTTTTGAAGTAAATCATCTGGGTGAAAGCAAGGTGAGACATATGGGACAGAGATATCAGCCACAGGTCCAGGAGAGTGGCTTGTATCAGGCTGCACATTTCAGTGATCCTGACCTCTTTGCCACATCAGCTATGTGTACTAAGGGTGGGATCCAAATCCTATATTGTTCCCCATCTAGAAAATAATGAGGTTCCTAGTATAAGCCAGTCATTGATAAAATGTGAGGTTTTCATCCCATTGTTAAAAAAGTCTGAGAAGAGATATGATGAGATCTATTCTGGAGGAGCTTGTCTCATTCCAGGGATGACTACAGGAATCTTGACAGCTGAAATGCCAAGCTTTTGGACTGCTCATGGTGCATGAAGTGCATCTAATGTCGATGGCTGCAAAATGCCTGCTTGGAAGCTCCCTTCTTCCTTGCATGCTTTTCTACTCTGATGCACCAGTGTGTTGCTAGTGAGTAACTTGAGCCTGCACAGCTAGAGAGCTGGGTCTGACTCGTGTCCCTAGATCTGCTGTTTGCTCTGCCAGCTGTGCTGTCTTCACACCCACTTAACATGCTGCACCAATCCCTTATGCTTGTCCTAGTGAGCCAAATCTGTGCTGTCCTGTTGCAATTCTTGTTTCCTCTGGTTGTCTATCAGCAGATGGGCCCATCACCAAAGCTTTGTGCTGTAGTCAGACTCTTCCCCTATCACTGCCCCACAGAGGGATGTAGCAAGCCTTGCTGCAGAGGTATGTCTTTGCTGAGCCCCAAGACTCAGAATGAGCACTGGGACATGAGAGCGCAAAATCCTCGTGGACAGCCCTACATGCAATTGGCAGTTTCCAGGTCTCCATCTCCCCTGAGCATAACTCTCAGTTCAGAACTCCCTTTCTTCCTCCGGATTTCCGTCCCACATTCTCCTGCCTTCCCGGCAGCCTTCAGTCCAGTCTGCTGTCTGCCTCAGGATCTTCTACCAGTGACAGTTTATGCTCTAAAGAATTGTGGCCCAGAAATGTTGGTTGCAGGCTGCAGCCAGCAAAAAGGTGGCTGTCGTTTTCAGTTCTTACATCCAATTCCTCCCTATCCAATTCTTGCTCCCTCTCTGTTTTGTCCTCTTACTAGATACGCCCTTTGTTGCAGAGATGCAAATCTCAGCTAGCTTTGATCTCATGAATACAAATGTTGTTTTTATTAACCTTCCAAATGACTCCTGTACTGAGCCACATCCTGCTTTTAGTTAGTCAAATGAAAATAATGTTTCTGCTTGATTTCTTTTCTGTTTTCCAGATATTTGTGTTGCTTTGATAAAATTTTGCATAACCTTTTTGATTAGTTGGTCACTTACATATTATTCTTCTCCAATGATAATTCTTCACCTTTGCTGTGTAGCTGCCTACCTTTGCTAAAGAGTGAAACATGGGTAAGAGACACAAGCATAATCAAATGTAATGCAATGTTCTTTAGGAAGTTATTACACTTGTTCATTTGAATTCTTTATTGCTTGCTTTTCTTGTGAAGTATCAAGAAACATGCAGATTACCATTTGGTTTTATTACTTAAGAGTTCCAGCTATTCTTACTTTAGACTAAAGTCATTGTTGTCACAATAGCTCTTCCACTTCATCGCCAAGGATTGAGATTGCAGCGAAACGCATTCAGTATAAATGGGTTCTGCTGCATCTCCAAGACCTCTGCCTGGATTAGGATGGGTTTTTAAGCTGGGAAATGACATATCTGAGCTGTGATCAGTTGTGCTATCTAGGCAAGTCTATTTAAAAGCACTTTCCATTTTAAATATAGCAATAAAATACCACACTAGCAAACCTTCTTGATAAGGGTAAAAGCAATACATCCAAATCCAATCTAAATTTGACATTGCCTAGAACAAGAATTTGCATTGATAAGTCAGGACTCATTTACAAGGCCATAAATGGGTGGGTAGCTATAATTTGGGTATTAAACTTGTAAAATATATTGATGGCATGCAAGGGCTAAATAAATAATTTACTACAAGAAAATTGGAAATCTTTACACAGTACTTAATTGACCAGCCGCTCTCCCATGTTCTTGACAATTTCCTATTTTGCTTTTTTTTTTCACATACTAAAATGTTTCCCATGTGTATTTTTTTCCAGCTACAGTGGGTGTTCATAAGTCACTATATTTCTGCATGCATAGCCTGTTTCCATCTTTGTTTCATCAGTCAGTTACATTCTTTTTGACATTTTCATTTGTTTGTTTAAAAGTGTGAATTAATCAAGTGCATTTTCTGGGCACAGCTCAGCTGGTGTTATTTTAAAGATTAAAATAAAATCACCTCAGCGATCAGGCTAACTTTGAATGTTGGTTAAATCCATTTCCAGCACAAAGCAGACTGAGTTAATGGGTATTCCAGTGATCACAGTAAGAGTGGGATTGGCAGCTTAATATATGTTTATAAAAATTCTTATGACCACCTCACTGGCCAGTGTAACTCAGGGTAGTTGCAGTGAGGCCAATGAATTTTGGCCTTAAAGGGGTTTTTCCATCCACACGTATTGAAAATCTGGTGTGAGATCACATATAAGCCCTTGATTGACCTGCCCTTCAAAGCACCCCAGTCAAACCTACTAAACGTGTAAGATTTTATTTTTAAAACATCATACTCGCTTTTTGTTATATTTCTGTCATGAAACCACACTTCCATGGTATGCTCTCACCACCTTTACCTGTGACCCAGGAAGAGAACTTGGGGCTTTCATCCACCTCCTCAGCTATTGCCATTTCCTTGGGTGGCTGTGGTGCTTGTGGTGCTGCTGTACATGCTGATATTCCTTTGCTGCTGATGTGGACTCTCCATGTCTCTGCTGGAGGAGTGAGAGGACAAAAATGTGCCTCTATTTACCCCACCAGGAGTACTGTGGTCTCACTGTGCAGCGGCTTTCACTGGTTAAAATTTGCAACTTGTTTTTTGATGAATGATAGACTCATAGAATCTGGGCAACCTGATCTAGTGGCCCATGGTGGGATTCCATGATAGAATAGTTTGGGTTGTAAGGGACATTCAAAAGTCATTTAGTTCAACCCCTGAAATGAGCAGGGACATCTTCAACTAGATTAGATTGCTCAGACCCCTGTCCAACCTGACCTTGAATGTTTCCAGGGGTGGGGGCATCTACCTCCTCCTCTCTGGGAAATCTGTTCCAGTGCTTCATCACTCTCATAGTGAAAAAGTTTCTTCCCTGTATCTAGTCTGACTATAATTCTTTATTTTCAAACTATTAGCCCTTGTCCTGTTGCTATAAGGAACTACAAGAAGTTTGTCCCTATCTTTCCTATGAGCACTATTTAAGTACTGAAAGGTCACAATAAGGTGTTCCTGGAGCCTTCTCTTCCCTAGGCTGAGCAATCCCAATTGTCTCGGCCTGTTTTCATAGATAGGGGGAGTTCAATTCCATTTGTTTTTTTAGTATTCACTCTCATCTTTAGTCATCCACAGCAACCAACTGTGCTGCTACTATCAAGTACAACTTGACAGCACAACACGACTAATTATGCTCTTAGGCAGTGGTGGTGCTTCCTCACACAGACATGCTTGGAGTGCTTCCCACTGGAAGTGCATGCAGCAGAGGTATTTTGCTAGTACAGTCTGTACAAGTTTCCCAGGAGATACAAAGCACAGTGCCAGAGGACTTGCAGGAATTAGTGCCTCTCTGTGAGGGTTTTTCCAATGTCAAATGCCAGGATGAAACACGTGCCTTACCATGCCAACTTATATATCAGACCCCAGGTGAGAAACATAGAAGTAAAGAAGTAAATCCAGAGAGAGTGCAATAAATTTGGGGTAAGCAGAGGGACAGATTTGCTCCAGCTGCTCTGAGTCACTGCTATCACCTCCCCTATTGTTACAGGCACACAGACTCCCTTCCAATTCCACTTTCCACCTGCCTTTTCCAATAACTTCCTTTTAAAATGGGAGTTATTTTTCCTCAAAATATTTCCATTGTTTTCTGAGGAATGTCACCCCCTCCTAGCTGGGACCCTGCCCCATGGGTCAAATTGGCAGAATTTTGCTTAGCAGCCACATGACCATTTTGGAACCCAGACTTAGGTTCACAGTAAAGTATTTTGGGAATGAGGGGAAAGTCCTGTGTTCTTTGAATGCTAGCAGGGTGAGATGGTTATATTTTTTAAAAAGAGTTGTTATACCCAACTTCAGACATAAAAAAGCCTCTTGGCTGTAGGAGAAAGGGTACACAGTGGTTGAACTTGCATTCTAGGGAGCCAGAAGAAAGAAAAACTCAAAGCTCTGTTTTACATGTGTGCAGGACGCTGCTGCCTGAGGGAGTAAGAACCCAGTTACAACCCCACATGGATTACCCAGGCTTTGTCCAGGTGCATGAAGCAAGCAGGGCCACACATCTGCTTACTTCCTCCCTGGGGATTAGAAACTGGAGGGTGGGAAATGAATAGAGCCTGCGGTCCATTCTCTCTGGCCAGCTCAGCTGAGATGGTGAGTGCTTGGTGGGGTCGAGGGAGGAAGGGTGGAATATTATTTTATTTCTGATTTAGGCCAGAGGTAAATGATTGCCTGAGGGAGTAGGAGAGGAGAAGGTGTGTCGCTGAGTTACAGTGCCTCAGGGGGTTCCTGCTGCAATGGCACAACTATGTAATATGCCCTCTGGGGGATTGTGTCTGAAATAAAAATGTAGCCTGTTACTTATTGGCATTAATGTTCACTTACTAATGTCTTTTATTGCTCAACTCTTCTATTTTGGCACCTGGGTAACTACTTGGGTTCTTTTAAATTCACTGGACCAAATTCAGAGATCACATATCGAGAGACCTACATAGGGTTCACAACTGGCAGAGTAATGTGGATTCAAACTACTAAATGTAAGAAAGACCATGGAGAGAGTTGAAATGAATGAAAGGATCATGGTAGATAAGATTCCTGCTCCTTGAAAATTAGTTCTGAAACTGAGCAGTCTCTCAGGGAAAAAGGATACTGGCTCAGAGTCAAGAATTGCTTGTAGGTTCCTAGCACACTCAAGAAACCTCTGTGCAATCTTTATAGAACTTGACTGTACAACATCTTGACTCTCCACTAATATAAAGTTCACAGAAAAAACAACATAATGATAACTTCAGATGAGGCTGTCCATGAATAATTCCTGCAGTAAACCTGTCCTCAACATGAAAAGAACTCCCGATATTCAGTACGTTTCCGTGATCAAACCTCTACCCCCTATTTCCTTATTTAAGTACCATGAAGCAAGTCACCACCCTGTCTGCACTCTATTCCATAACTCAGACACTGGTTTTTTTACTGGGCATTTATCTGAGTCCTTTCTCTGAGTCTCTGCCTACATGTGGGAAAATAACTACGAAACAGTCTTCCTCACTCAGCTCATCTTGTTGGCAATGAGCTCAATGAGAGTGGCATTGGCTCAACCCCAAGCACTGCCCTTGCACAGCATAGGCATAGATGCTGGGGGAGTGCTGTTTAGTTTTGTGGCCTTGACTAGCAGACTTGTGGCTAGTTGTTTGCTATTGAGAATGCTGCTTCTTTCCTCAGCCCATCACTTGGTGTCCATCATGCTTTTCCATGTTACTTCCCACTTGTGGAATGTCTGCATTTGCTTGCTCTTCCTTACATCCCTTTCTAGTATTTCCATCTCCCACTTCTCATCAGTATCCATCCTGAAAAAATATTTTATGCTGTCTTATCTATTTTTCTTCAGATATGGAAGAAAATCCCTAAATCCTTTCTAAACAACCTCATTATCTGCAGTGGAATTCTGTCTTGAAGTTCTGCTGTGGTCCCAAAAAGGCCACTGGACCCAGTGGCTGCAATGGGCTCCCCAGCTCCCTCATTAGCATCTACCCATCTGGCGTTTCCTGTCTTTTAAGAGAGAGGGAAAAAATGTTTTTACTGTTTGTACTGCTCCTTGCACCCTGGGACTGACGTCATTGCTCTAGGCACACAAAACACATGTAACAGTATCTTCCCCAAAAGCCACGGCCATCTTCCATAAGATTTGCAATTACATGCTAGCCCAAGGGCCCTCCCATGCTACCGAGCCATCACACAGCAGCTGTGAAGGAGCGGGGGGGAAAAGGCTGTATACAGGTTTCCTCAGTAAGGCAGCAGGAGAAGAACTAGCTCTGTGTATTTAGTTACAGTTAATTATAAGTTTATGACCTTATGATGCAACTGTTGTAACCCTTGCTCAATATAGTTTTCAGGCAGAGCATGCTGAACATACAGAGGGGGTGTTTTTATGGCTGTAGTGTTTGCTTGAGCTGTGCAGATAAGAGATCTGTAGAGAGGTCTCTGCACAGGACAAAGTGGAGACATTTTGGCTGTGTAGTGCTGGCAGAGGCTGAATGTCTCTGCCAAAAGAGCTTGAGAATTGTAGGTGTAAACCTCACTGATCTGCCACCCTCTGCTTTCTCTGGAACCAGGGACTGAAATTGTTCTTGCACTTCAAGAGGGGAGAAAAGCTAAGGGAGGGAGTAAGTGTCATGAACTCATAAGGGAAACCAGTATAGGATATTTTCCCCCCTTAATCGAGGCAGCTTTGGAATTTGACATTTGTTTCACCCAAAGACTTTCAAAAGCTGTACATTTTTTTTTTCCACCCAGTTCATATATTATGCCCATTTTATGGGTAAGCTAACCGATTCTGAAAGAGTAAATAGTGTGTCATTTACAGGTCTGCGTATAGATTCAAAGGCCCTTGAAATCTTAATCCACTTGATCCCACTTAATGTCTTCAAGATCCATTAACAGGACAAAAGAAGTTAAATCGAAGTGCATCAAACTCAGTTTAGGCACTGTAACTCTTCTATTTACAAGGGTAGCTATATTAGTAAAAATA
>NW_005054333.1:3234347-3269364 GCF_000277835.1 Geospiza fortis | reverse complement strand
CTTTCCAAGATGCACAACGCAAATGTGGTCTGAACACAACAGAACTAATTGAACAATCACAGCAAAGGAGGTCAAAACCCAACAAACAGTGTAGCATCTAAAATGACTCTGGAGGATTTTAACAGATGGACACTTGTAAATCTAACAGGATTTCCTACTGGTGAGAATGCCTTAGGTAAAATTCAGAATGTCTCATTAAATTGTCAGCCAGCTATGAGGCATTGCTTATGCGAATATGAACAGCTCTGCAGTTTTACTGTAAATACACACAACCATGTATTAACATAGGCCTGAAAAGCAACATTAGGATGTGAGTTCAATTAGAAAACCCTATCAAAACTGAAGAAGGATCAAATGTAATGTTTCTGGCTGGGATCCATTAGAGAGATGCAGCAGGAAAGTTAAGCCAGGGGTCAGGCTTTTTCTCTCTCTGTTCTCCAAGCTGTATGGCTTTGCCTGTGTGCACTTCCATGTAAATTTGCAAATCAGTTTGGTCTAGACTTCTCTAAGTCCTTTTGCTATTGCTTTCTTGTAATCTCTTGTGTTCTTAGGCTGTTGATGAAATGCATCAGCAGACCCAGTACAGGTATAATAGTGCTCTGTCTACCAAGTAGATGCTCCCATGCCAAGAATTTGAATGTAGGCTAACACAACAACACAGCAGTTACACGCTTCCATTTTTACACGTTTGTTTTACATAGTGCCAGTGATCTGGATAAGGGCAATTAGTCTGTTTCTCACCAGAGAAATTAGTCTGGTTGTGGCCCTTTACCTCCTCCAGCAACCCTACTGCTTATGAGATCTGCGAGCCTGTTGTTCAAATCCACATTCCTGTACAGTCCCACTTTCTCAGTAAGAAATAGTCTCTGCTGGGTTTATTGGCATTTCTCACAGTATCTGAGTTCAAAGAAAATGATTACAAGTTAAGACAGAGCTCTGTTCTTTAAAGCACCACAGCGTATAGATCTGTTGAGTGATATATAACATAGAACAACTTCCAACTGAGGAAAGCTTAACACAGCTCGGGCTAGCTTGCTGATAGCTGCTCAGCTCCTAGAATTACTGCTTACAAACCATAAAGACCCCAGCTTGAGTTTCATGGAGGGAGGGGGGAGATGTGTGTTGTGCACACCGCAAGTACAGCCACGGGGCGGGTAACCTGCCAACTTCCTAACCTCAGCCAAAAAATCTGGCCACTGCCTGACAGGCAGAGTATGTGTATTTGCTGTCTATCAGAGGCAGTGAAACAGCCTAAAGTCAGAAAAGAATTGTGTGAGAACACTGAGTTCAGTCGGGGGACTACTAGCGTGCCAAATCAACAGGCTTGGTGTCTGTTAAAACTGCCCTTCACTTCTGTGATATTTTTGGCAAGGAAATGGGCTGTAAATATAAACAGATCACTTCTCTCCTTACTGAAAAGCAGGCACCTCGGAGGGAGGAAGTACACTGCATGTTTATTAGAGCCACAGATTCCACGCAAGATCTTAGAACTGGCATGCAGGGGTAAATTCCTGGTCGAGCTAAGAGACTTAAGGAAGGACAAGCTAACTATGAGAGAAAACTTGTGCAGTGTATCCCCTAAACCACAGAATATGCCTCTGTTGGGGATTGCTTGAACTACTGAAAGTGGGGTAGTTGTGCCAGGACAGGACACATGGGTCTGTGATTATTGACCAAATCCTTCAGCACAGAACACATGCAGCACTCCTGGCCTGGAATAATTACCATGGAGTTTTATTCCCATAAAGCATCTGGCTGGAGAGCCCTTATCTCCCTAAAACACTTCTACCTCTCCAAAGACTCTTGTATTCCAGGCTGGCACTGGAAAAAGGGCATCAAATGTGTATGCATGAGTTTGTTATGGTAAGATGCCCACAATGGTACAAAAATCACTGTAATTCAAAAGTAAATAGTGTACACTGCTTTGCTTCACTAAATGAAGCAAATGCAATCTTCATCACAGCTTTAACAAAAAAAAAAAAAAGTAGATCACAAATGTCGGGTAAGATCCCTTAATTCTATGTTATGTGAACAC
This sequence comes from Geospiza fortis, assembly GCF_000277835.1. NCBI lineage: Eukaryota > Metazoa > Chordata > Aves > Passeriformes > Thraupidae > Geospiza > Geospiza fortis. The sequence goes on along the minus strand of NW_005054333.1, from coordinate 3,267,329 downwards.
ATAATTTACTGCAGATGATCAGAAGCGCAAATTAATATTAATGGAAAATTATTGTGGGGTATGAAGAAAAAAATCCATTGTTTAAAGACTATCTTCTGTAGCGGTTACTAAATTTTCTTCTTTTTTTCTCATACAATTTTTCCATCTTAACTGACCACTTTTGTCTGACATCTTTCATCACCAATCATACACTGGTACATTATTACTTCTTCAGAAACTTAATGATCCACACACCCCTTTTATCTTTCAGCATCCATCTAATTTCTTCATACTTATTTATAAATTGAGCCTTAAGGAAAGAAGAAGGAAAATTACTACAGTATTAAGATATGCAACACCTTCCAAGCAAGAAAGCTATGAAAACAGACATGAAGTTGGAAATCCTGTATTTGTTTATCTGTGCCCAGTGAATGTTAGAGGTCTTTATCAGAAAAAGTAGTAAGTGCTTGAAACTCTGTCTTTTGCACGGGAGTGATCCTGGTTGTTGTGGTTATGAAGTTGCACTGGTAAATCAGGGGAGAATCAGCTACCAAATCTGTGCAGTGGGAGAACCCTCACCAAGAGCCATCAGAGCTGCAGTGGCATCCTACCCTGGCATGCTGCTTCCTGAGCATGCTTTGCAGGTGACTGAGTAATGGCCTTTCTCTGACACTTTGTCAAATCAAAGAACTCTAAAGGATTTGTGAGATGTGACTCGTGGTCAAAAACCTTGTTAAGTCTTCCCTCTTACTACGCACATTTCTGTGAATAGCTACTAACATTCTTCTCTGCTATAACTTCTGCCAGGGTGCATGGCAGAGAAGTCAGGTTTACTGATCTGTAATTCCCATACTCCCCCCAAGAGTCTTTTTTGATATCATCTTTGTTACTTTATATTCATCCTGTGTTAGGGTACATTTGATCAGTAATTTACCTGTACCACAATTAAAGCGTTTTTGTACTTTAGTTTGTTCAGACCTCATGTGTAAACATCATCTGATTTTAGAAATTTCTTATTGTTCCATTTACTGAGTTACACTACAGCCTGCATTATTACAACATGAAAATGATCCTTAGATTCCTAGAATCATAAAATCATAGTCACAGAATGGTTTGGATTGGAAGGCACTTTAAAAGGTCATCCTGTCCAACCCTGTGCAATGACCAGGGGCATCTTCAATCAGATCAGGTTGCTCAGAGTCCCATCAAACCTGACTTTGAATGTTTCCAGGGAGGGGGCAACCACAACCTCTCTGTAGATTGATTCCTTTAAAGAACAGCTTTATAGTAAGATGAAGTCCTCCTGGTGAGCATAAATGCAAAAGATTGATTAAGGTTATCAGTAACAGTTTTATCTTTTCTAACAGTTCCTTTTAGATTTTGTTAATATTTCCACCATGTCTGGTCTTTGGAAGGCATCCTGCTTCTGATAAATTTGTTATTATTAGTTTTTATGGCTTTAGCATAAAATCTGAATCCGGATTTGAACTTTTTGAGATTTTAGAGGTTCAGATTTGGGCTATTATAAAAATAGGAACAATATGTGGAGCCTGGGGCAAGGCTTTGAGCCTAGCATTCCTTGGAAACAAGGCAGTGGCCTTGCAAGGTGACTGGGTGAATTAGCATGGTTCCAGGTATTCATTCTCAGCTCATTTATTGAACATTTGACTACTCAAAATAGAAGCTATATTGTTCATGCTCTGCAAATGAGACACAGGAACCTGGTTATTTTCTCTTCAGGTGTAAACATCACCAGGCCTGTGCAAAACTTCCCTCAGAGTACAGAATAATCTGGAAGTTCTTCACTGTTGATGATCACGTAGGAGAAGAAAGGGAGCCACCTGTGAGACAAAGCCTTTATGTTTATCTCTTACACTTCTGTTGGCCAAAAGTTGTTGGATCACCTACAGGGAGCTGTAGGTGATCCAACACATTTGCTGTTTTGTTATGAGCCACTGCCAGCTTGCTGCAACTGAGCAGCTTCTGCAACTTCTGAGCTGACTACCAGCCACGTAGCCATAGGGAGGGTGATGCCCCAGATAATTAAACTCTTCTGAGAGACCCAGGTAATTAACTCTTCTGGTGTATTACCACTAAGCTGGGAAGACTCAGCTTTCAGCTATTTTGTGGTGTAGGCTTACATCTGTTGGGATTGAACAATTTAGGATCTTCTTCCCAACAGACAGATTTATGGACCTGCCTTGAGGAACATGGCTGACTGGCTGACTTCTCATTCTCTTCTCCAAACCAGCAACCTCACTGCTAAGAGTAAAAGATGACCCCTCTGACAAGTGTCCATGTATTTTCTTTGCCATTTTCTCTTTCCCTGATTTATCCCATGTGTTTGCAGTATGTCAGCTTTCATTGTAACTTCATATTATGTCATTGAAACAAGACACACAGGTGAATAAATCCTTTAAAATGATGGCGGTGCATTTGGCATCTGCTGTGCTGGTTTTCTGTCAGTAGGGTTTTCACATAAGGCAGGTGTGTAAGGAGAAATTAGGTTTACTTCAATCAACTTGATTCGATAAAAATAAACATGGTGGGCAAGGTTAATTTTGACTGGTTTTAAATTCCTAATTACATACATCAGCTCTGCAAATACTAAATAAACACCATGACAAACTCTCATTGTGTGATTTTTACCTTTCGTGTACTAAACTAAAATATTAGTTGTCAGAAAGATAAGAGCGAAGCGAGAAACCAGCCCAAGAGGCCTATTAAAAAAAAAAAGGTCTAATTTGTGATTTCTGCTCAGTCATTACATTTTCCCTGAAATCTCATGGCCTAATATTAAGCACAGCAGCACCAAGGACTTGATTTACTCTGCACATCAAATATAGCAAATGTCTTTCCCATGTAAAGAAAAGAAAGCCTTTTTATGATTGAGCTCTCCACAAGAAGAAAATGGAGAAGGCAGGGGAAGACACAACTTCAGGTATTATTCACTTGTTATATGCAAATTAAAAAAATTATTCCGACAACTAAAAAAGCCCTTCTTTTTGGGCTTTTTTCCTTTCCTTTTTGTAGGAAAATAAGCCGTTCTTCTGGTAGTAAAATTCATGTATAAAGAGGTAAACTCTGAAGCACTTGATTGGTCTTTCAGTAAGCATATTTCTGACAATTCAATAAAGACAGAAAGCTTTGTCTTCCAGGAGAAACAGAATGTGGAAGCAATGCAGACACTCTGAAGTAAAAGAATGCTTATATTGGAGGAGAAGGAGAAGTGTACTAAGAATCTCACTTATACTTGAATAACAATTATTAGAAAGTCATAAGACCCTAATACACTTTTTCTGTCCTATTTTTTTTTTAATCCAGTCAAGGAGCACATCTCTTTTGTACACTTATTCACTGCTTTGTCAGCTCTGATGAGAAGGAGGAATTAAATTGTATTTCCAAGATGAAAGCAGTTTCAAGGAATACATACCATGCTCACAAAGCATCTCATCATCTCAAAACAATCTCACTTGGCTCCCCTGGGCTAAGGAGCATTCTGCTGAGGGTGCTGATGCTTACAGAGCTAGAAAGCCAAGATCAATGCCAGACAGCTTGAACCTCCACACTACCATATTTCTTGAGTATACTGAGAAAGTGTTGGTGCAGAGAGGAGTTTCAACTCCTTGCCACACTCTTCTGTGAGTAAAGTCTTCCATCTGCTCTCAAGCCACTGCTAGAGTGCGTGTTAAGCAGGTCCTGAATGATGACAGCAGACTTGTTTTCTGTGAGTGTTCCAAGAATTATCAAATCTCATTGAACTGAATGTGTGAGCAAAGTGTCTCTCTGTGGCAATCATAAGGTATGTGGTAGAGATTTGTAGCAAAAAATATTTTGGCGATCAATTAATGCTCGTAACATTCCTTCTAAATTGCACTACTGGGAGAAGATCTGATCCTATTGTGATATGTAGACCCATTTGGCTCTTTGATTGAATCCAGGACCAGTAGAAAACAAAATGCAGCGAGACCATGTTGGCTCCATCAGCTTTTGAAGCTTCAATTAGGTGAGCTCAGCTAGGACTCAGGCCTGGGAACCAGTACAAAATCCTTGAGGCTACTAAGTGTCCCAAATTAATGATTACTTGAAAGCTCTTGGAGAACTTTTAATTTTCCATGTGAATTCAGTGAACTGCCTCCAGACAGTTTTTAGGCATTAAAATACCCAATAGGTGCATATTTTATTGCCTAATGTTTAGGCACATACCTACAGCACCTGAACACATCTTGTGTAGCTGGCAAAAGTTGCCAATATTGTGCTTTTGCTTGGGAATCCAGCAATCAGGTCTTTCCTCTGAGATATGAAAGAACTGAGACCAAACCATTCTTCTCCCTGCTGAGACATGCATGCACATTCTCTTTGAAAAGCCCCATGGCCCCAGGCAAGATGGGAAGTTAGATCCAACCACTTCTGCAGCTGAAGCTGCTTTGCTACATGTAGGGTAGTTAAACATTCATGCTGAGGAAGAAAGGAGAAAGAACAGCCTATGGGTGGTTGGGGCCAAGCAGAAGTACTGTTACCTGCTCTTCACAAGGTCATGATCTCCTCCTCTTCTTGGAGGTCCTTGTCTGTGCTATGACACTGGCTGATAACTAGGGATCTCTAGGGAATCCCTGGAGAGAGGTGCAGGATGTGCTGCAGACAGCTGGATGGAAGCTGGGAGCAAGAAGAATCTCCAGCTGCTTCAAGCCCTTTATCTCTGCCCTGACTGGACGGCCTCTCCAACCCAAGATTTCGACAGGGGATAACAACATTTATTCTACAGAATATTTAATTCTAACATACAGTGATTAAGCTTCACAGGAGAAAGAAAAGCTTTCCCACACAGATCTCTGTGAGAGCAGGCATGCCCTTGTACTGAAACTCTCAGGTACCCCCCTTGGGCTTAAGGCAGCAAAGGCATTAAATGTGACAGTGGCACCTAAGTCCTCTAGCAGAACCAGCTATAATTGCCTACTAGCTGGAAAACACACCCATTTACAGTATTTATACATGTGTTTCTATCTTCCAGATGGAAAACAAATAAAGCAATTAATGTAACTTACAGAAAAAATGTGACAAAAAAGTCACAAAAAATATTTTGTCAAGCGATCAATTTTTTTAACGGAACAAAAATCTTGGAGGTAAAGAGGAAATTAATAATATTTTCTTTTCAAGAAATAATTAATGATTTTTTTATGTTAGAAAAAGAGGTAAAATTACCCAATGACATTAGGATAACAAAAATTCTTCCAATAAAAATACAAGGTTTCTACTGTAAGAAGATTTTGCCTGAAGTGATTTTAAGGTCCCTGAAACGAATACATACTATTAATATCTCCTAGTTCATGGGCTGTGACACGTGCAACAGCTATTGCACACAATACATGTATAGAATCCTATGCAGCAATTTTGCATCGAGGAAAGCATTCTCTTTGACTTCAGTGGGAATTGGAGAGGCCCTTAAGGAGTGGAAGAGTGTATCATAACAGAAACAAAGCTTAGTTTAGATGTGAATCACAACGCTGCCATTGAGTTTATGCTCAGTTTAACCTATTAAACAATGTGAGATGAGCAAAAATTACTCATTTCCATACTGCTGATTTTGCAGACTTCAGAAACCCTGAGTATGAAATAAATAACTTGCTCTTAATAACTTTCTGTGTGGATAATATATTTAAATGCAGGAAGATGTAAATGATGTATTTTTATTGCATTGCTGGTTACCTCTGTATCAATCCAGCTAAATGCAGAAGTTTAAGTTTACAAGGAACTGTCTAAAAAGATTTGTCTGTTCTTCATAAATAAAACAGTGGTTGACTATGCTGTCATGGAAGATTCCAAAGATTAAGTCAACTCTACAGATATGATTGGTACTGTATTTCCTGTATGCCTGGCCTGATTGTATAGCTCTGTGTGTATTATAAAAATGCAGTGATAAAATTGCACAGAGGAAAAGATGGGATGTCACTGTATGCAAATCTATGCAATATTCTTTTATGCCATTTTTCCTTAGATGCGTTTCCTGTGTCAATATACTATGGTTACTCCTAAAGACAGCACTCTGAAAAGACAAGATCACTCTGAAGGGCTCTTAGCACTTGAGAAAGGTTTAGCTGCTGGGTGGATTAAAAAAAAAAAGGAAAAAAAAGAACATTTCTTAGAACTAATGCTTTGGGGGTTTAAAAGAGAAATTCTGCATATTGCCAGACATATTAGGAAATGGCAAAAAAATTGGTGATTTAGAAATTTCTTTACTCTTCTGAGGGCTAATTTGCTGATAGGATAAATTGTGATGAAATTGTCCCCAGTCTTGATAGGTAAAGCTACGGTCACTTAATGCATAGCTGCCTACCTCTCTGAAGTCCTTTAACCTGACTTTTTTTACTAGACCTGGTTTATGACCATTTTGAACTAGAAATCTTAATCCCACACATAAAACCAAACTAATAATAGAATATGCAAAAACCTCCTACCTTTTCAAATTCCTGCCATGAGCCTTACTTTGTCAATTTTTTCCCTTTTACTACCTTTTCCTTCCAGGTTTCTTTTCTGGTGTCTCTTTTTTTCTTGCCATGACCACAAAAAATTGAGAAACAAAGCTGTGCTCGCTTCTGTCAGACATATAATCTCTACAAAGAGCTGAGTCCCTTGTACCCACAACCATCTTGCCCCAGGCTCTTTCCTTTGCAACATTCCCTGTGAATGTAGCTTCCTCAAAGAGCAAAACTGGGTAATTAAATTCTAAGGAGGCTTCCTCGAAGAGCAAAACTGGGTAATTAGATTCTAAGGAGGCACAAACTGTCCGGGGCATCAGGCGACTGGGAGTATTATTGGGGAGCATTAACATGCATGAGATTATAACTCAGTGCTCTTGTAAACATCTCTCAAGCTTAGAAATGAAGCCACAACATTTGCACAAGCTTCCATGTAGCTCTTTGTGAACTTTCACTTTCTACTGGCCATATATTCCTTTTTCCTGAGCTCCTGCATCATGAGATCTCTGTCTGTTTTGAGGCTGCTTTTCTTTGGCTTTGCCTTACTGGAAAAATGAGTCATGTCCAAGAGCAGGAGCTGGGAAAAGGGGATACACAGTGCTGTTGGCTCTGTGAGTGAAGACAGATTCAAGCTTGATGGATGCACCATATCCATCCATCCATCCATCCATCCATCCATCCATCCATCCATCCATCCATCCATCCATCCATCCATCTCTCCATCCATCTGTGAGACACTGGACACTAACAGTTTCATGTGGGTCAAAAACCTTTTGAGTAAAATGTAACTTCCAGGGCTTTGAAAATATTTAACTTCTTCCAGAGGCTGGAGCATAGAAACCCCCTGAGCTGGAGCTGTCCTTGGACATGACTTTCTGCAGTGCCCTGCAGTTGTGCAGCAGCTGAATGCATGCACAGCAACACATCCTGCATGGCCTATTATTTCTGAAAAAGTCAGGGTGCAGAGGGTTGAGCTAAAAATCATAGTGGATAACCAGGAAAGGAAAAAAATACTTAATGATTTTCTAGGAATTGAGATTTGAATCTTACTGTAAATGAGGGAGAAAAAGAGAGAGAGGGAGGGAGGAGGACATCTCTCTAAGTCTACAAGAATAAATATCCTCCAGAGCTTTCAGAACCTCCTCTCTCAATACGAATTCATTACCTTATTTACAACAAAAATATTGTATTATGACATATACTATAAACATAGTATATCATACATGGGCCACTTTACACCCCAATCCAGTTATCTGGATCAGTGCTGTAATTCATTTGGGTAAGGGCCAAATTACTTGGGAAACAGATGTCGATTTCATTTTAGATAGTTTTTGGGTTATTTTTCCCTGTCTGTTTAAAAATATTAAGTTAAATTTGATTTTAAGATATAGCATGCTTCATTGTGATTTTAATTAAAAATTGTGTTGAATACATGTTAATTTTCTGCCTTCTTCCTAACAGAAAGAAGGAAAATAAAAATTTTTAATATAGAAAATCTTTTTCTGTGTGTGATTTTAAAGCAGTGTGTGTGAATGAAACGACCTTTCAAAATAGGCTTGCAAATTTATAACTACAGATGCCAACAAATGTGCAGGAGTCTCTCTGAAGATATGATTAGTAAGACTGCAAACTTTGTATAGCTCTTTTCAGTTGTGACTTATTTTTTGGAATGGATGAACAGATCTGCAGCAATGAAACTCATAACAGCTATACCTCATTGAACAAGTGTGTGTACAAAGAGCACTAGACTTTAGTTGTTGCTTTCTTAAAGTTAATTTTGTTTTCCATTTGCTCCTTATCTGATCAGCAAGAATATAATGACACTGGCTGTATCAAATCTTTCTGAAGGCAGGGTGCCAAGAGGAAGGAGTCAGGCTTATTTTGGTTGTGCCGAGCAATAGGATGAGAGGCAATGGGCAGAAACTGGAGCACAGGAAGTTTCACCTGAACATATGTGAGAACTTTACTGAGAGGGTTAACCTGCACTGAATGGGCAGAAACTGGAACACAGGAAGTTTCACCTGAACATATATGAAAAGTTTACTGAGAAGGTTAACCTGCACTGGAACAAGCTGTCCAGAGATTGTGGAGTCTTCCTCACTGGAGATACTCAAAAGCCATCTGGACACACTCCAGAGTAAGGTGCTCTAGGGGGCCCTGAAGGAGTTAGAAGGTTGGACCAGGTGATCTCCAGACCTTCCTCCCAACATTAGCCATTGTGTGGGTCTGTGTGAAAGGCATGCAGCAAGTTTCTCTACCCCAATGAAAAGACACAGTAAGTGTTAAGGGCTCACTATAAACATTTTTATCATTCTACATTATTACTATCAAAATCATCAGTTCTAAATTCTTCTATTAAGCATTCTTCTTTACTAAACGGGGTTTTTTTGAGTGTCACAGCTATAAGTTTTACATTCTGATCTCACTATGAAATCTATTTTATCTCTTAGTTATTGTGATCTCCAGCAGATCCACCAAATATTTTAGATTCTACTTTCTTTAAAATATCCCAACAAATGTTTCCATAGATTTTTGTATGTTCCTTTTAAACAGAGGTGGTTCTGTGTAGCAAGACCAAATGAAGTTTTGTTCACAATATGTGTCAAGAAACTCAAAACATAGCCTCATATATTTGTCACTAATGGGGGAAATAATATTCCCCCCATTAGTGGGAAATATATGGGGGAATGTATGCGACCATTAAGGTGGAATATTAATGGGGAGTGGCCCCATTAATATTCCACCTTAATGGTCACATGCATATTGATGCTCTTCTGGCCAGGATTAACAGGCTTTTGTTGCCACATGCCATTTGAAGCGTGTTCCTGCCGTGACCTATTTGGTACTGGAGTGGGAAGATTCGCTGCAAACTGAAGCACAAGACCACTCATGACAGCCACTGTGGTCATGGAGTGAGCCTGTGGTCTATCTGCCAGCCAATTTCAGTCCTTGCTGACATCAAAAACAGGACTCCTGTGGCCTGTTGGGCTCCAGAGGCTTCCTGGAGAAAATGTCTCACCCTGTCATGCCTGTCAGGCAAAGAATTTCTTCTTTTGTTTCTCTCAGGCCAAGTCCCAATGCTACATAGTGATGCTATTGTCAAGTGTAAAAGCTTGAACAATTTCACTGAGTCACAGGGAGGACTTTGGTTAAAAGCATGGGGCAAACTCCCAAATTATCATAGCATAGGTGCTGCTAACCCCATGTGAGGCTTACAACAGCTCATAGATGCTGACTTTAGCCGTCACTAGAACATTTGTCTTAAGCCACCTGAGGAATGAAATAAAAAGTGTGGAAATACCTACCAGAGCAAATCCAGCATGTTCTGTAGTCTGAAATAATGGTACTTTCAACTTATTGTTGATCTCTCACATAGAAGTGCTACACATGAGATGGGAGGGACTAGACATCAGAGGGTTAAAAGAGGATTACTAATTCTTTACACCATTCTAATGTAACCCAATACCTACAGTTGCACATTACATAAAAATCTGATTTATTTACTAGGTATTTGATAACATCTCCATGCTAATGGTCATTACTTTTTTCCTTCTAGGTGGAGCAGATGAGATTTGGAAGAGGAAAGTTGCATCCAGCAGCAGAAGATAGAGTTCTCTGAAGTAACAAAAGCTGCAATTACCATAGAAACAGAAGTGCCACTTACACTCCTCTCCCTGCTTTGTAATGAAATATTGCCACTTGAGGGGATTTAGAGGGTTGCAAAGGCCTTGATCCTGCAGGGTGCTGAACATCTAGGTGAGGTGCTGGAACCCTGGTTCCTTAGATATTTACATATATTGCATCTATTGATTTTGAAGTAAAAAAAAATTTGAGGATGTGAGCATTGTGTGCTTTTTAATTCTTGCTGAAAGGGCTGAGGGCTTAGTACTTAATTCATTTCCCCTTGCTACTGTCTGGAACTTCTGCTGTTGAAACAGTGATAGGTCTGGTCTCCTCATAGGTTTGCTTGGTGTTTATCTGAGGTTAGAACAGGTCACAAGGCAGCCACTGATGTGGCACAGACAAATGTCAGTGTAGCCCTGGACACCTTGGTTTAACTTACTATTTTCATCTGTTTATTTTAATTTTATCCAGTCAAGTGGCTGAAGCATTTTATGTTCCTTAATTACTGCTGAAGTTACCAGAAACTATCCAGAGCAAGCGGCCAGGTAACTGTCTACAACTTAAATAAAATTTGGATATTTTTTAGATCTACAAAGAGATCTAATTTTTTACAGAGAAAGGAAACTAGGACAATAATAATTAAAGTAATATTTACTCCTTAATAAATGCCTATTTTTATACTGGTGTTAGAGGTTAACAGCACTGTTATTTACTCCTCTGCCAAAAAGTACTGAGGGATATGAAATGTAGCAGCCAATAAAGCTGAGCCGTCAGATAAATAACATTCATATTACTCTCTGACAAATTCTTTTGCTACACAGGGATATAAATAATACTAAGAAAGCTGTTCCTACATTACAAGTTTACTGATGTGTAAAATGTAATTTTAAAAAGAGCCCAAAGCACCAGGAGTGTGACTTGCTGTAACATGATCTATAGGAAGGGTTATGTGGCACATCTAACACCCGCGAGGAGATGAAACCGGGGAAGTGAGACATCTCTGTGAAGGTGGGATGCAGCCCTGAGGTGGAAAAAATAGAAAGAGCAACTCTCATTCAGAGAAGCAATGATAGCTTTATGCACTGAGCAAGGCTTCAGAATAATAATGGTAATGTTTCTGTTTCTGTGGCCACAGTTCTCAGAGGGATGGGTTGGCCAGGAACTGCCAGACTCAGAGCAAAATTGCGTTGCATTTATGTTGAGAAAACAGAGGGTGTGATGAGCTCCTGGTGCAACACAGGAGATTTACCTCTGAGGGGTTTCTTTTCCATAAGCACCCAGGCTGCATTTTCTCAGCAGCAAATAGCCACAAATAGGGACACAAGAGTGCCAAATTGCTTTACCTCAGGAAAATACTTTGGTTCATCCCCTTGAAAGTGAGATAGAGTGCTTCTTTTTGCATTGGATTTTGGAATGACTTAGTAAGAAGAGAGATATGGGCAGGTATGTAGGTAGGCAGATAGATAGATAGATTAGATAGATTAGATAGATAGATAGATAGATAGATAGATAGATAGATAGATTGAAAGTGAGATAGAGTGCTTCTTTTTGCATTGGATTTTGGAATGACTTAGTAAGAAGAGAGATATGGGCAGGTATGTAGGTAGGCAGATAGATAGATAGATTAGATAGATTAGATAGATAGATAGATAGATAGATAGATAGATAGATAGATAGATAGATAGATAGATAGATAGACAGACAGGAAAACTGGAATGTGTTTTCTAAACCAAACATACTGGCATTAGAATAAATTACTGGCACTAGAAAAAATTGATGTGGAAAATGGCAGCATGGGTGAAATGACTGTTGGGGACAAGAAAGAAATGGAGAAAAGTTCTTAAAAGTTATCAGCGCTTCATGCAAACATGTTCCTTTACATCATGTGTGATGGAAAAAGAAGGAATTGCTTCTTCCAGGAGAACTGTACCATTTCTTTTAATTACTCTGTCTCTAATTTCTCTGCTGTCCACTTTTGGAAGCCTTTCTTTGTGATGCTTTGGATGTGAAACTGTTGCCTGAACTTACCATGAACACTGAAAATCAGTGAAATCTTCAGCTTCTTCTAATACAGAGCATTAAAACTAAATTCATACCACTATGATGGAGAGGCCCTGCAGGCCATTCTGTGCACTCCTTTTCCTTCTCTGCCTGTCTGGGGACAGCCAGAACAGGGCAGGAGGCAGGAGCCCCCTTAGACCCACCTCTTCCTTGCTGTGGAGAGCTGAGATGTTTGACAGTCCTGCAGCTCCAGAGGAGCTCTGGTGTGTGGCTGTGCACCCTGCTTGAAGGGCTATACAGGAAAATCCTGTGGATGACTGTTTCTAACAGGTTTTAGTTTGGATTTTCACTCAATTTTACTCAATTAGTGCCCATTGAGTAATTACATCCCATAGGCAGTCTGAGGTATGCATTGCAATTTGCTGTATTTTTTTCTGCTTTGTACCATCAGAGAAAGTTTTTATATTGTGTTGCCTATCAATAAGTACAAAATATAAAATTTTCTGTTTCCTGAAAATCTGGTTTGGGAAATGTCAGTCTCATCTAATGTTTGCTGCAACAAATGGTCCTCTCTGCTATCACCCATCAAAGACCCCAGCAACACCCTGCTCAGTGCCTGCCTTTCATAGGGAAGAGAGAGAGGTGAAAGAAGGACAGAGAGAAAAAAGAAAGGTGGACTGTCAGCTCAGCTATAGATCTTACAGCTGAGCCTGCCTATTGCTGAGGTGGATGACTGTTTGTGAATAGTCCTGGATTTTGCATTTTTTAATGAGAGATAATAAAAAGATAATTTAGGGTTACTGTTAATTATATTAATACTTCAAAATTCTTGGAAATATTATGTTCATATTTTAAGTTCTATGTTTCCAGAACAATTGTATATATATCCTCTTGCTGAACTCCAAATGAACATCCTCAGAGCATTAACAAGCACACAAAGAAATAAAAATAGGAAAGGCATTTCTAAACTGCCAGAAATGTCTTTGTCCAGCTAGGAAAAATTGCAGCACAAATCAAAACAGGCAGAGTTTTAAATCTGTAGCAGCACACTGACAGGAATAAGCAAATGCACTGATATTTTGGACTAAATGTGTAAGTAATACATTTCAATCAGATCTCAACACTATGGGATCATTTAGATGTGAGTGCAAAAATGTCCCTTCAGACTGTTCCTTACTAATGGCAAAAGCATTTTTGTAATCCAAACAATATTATGCTGTCTTCTTCCAATAAAATAAAGAAATTACTCAAATTAATACTAATTAAAGATATATGGGAAAGTATGTCTGCAGCAGAGTATTGAGACCTTTCTAATTTCTTTCAAAATGTGTTTCAAACTTGGTATCTGCCAAATCAAAAGGATAAATTTTGCCAACATTATGAATATATCCATTTGGGAAGTCAAAACAAGTATGATTTAGATCTGGCTTTTGTCATAGATAAATAGTGCTTTTTGTAGTGAGCCTGGAGCACTTAAAGCAGCCCAGCAAAGTCCAATGAAGTGCCAACTCAAGCCAGGAACATTATTATTTATTGTCATTTAGGACCTTCATCACTTACAGACATCACTGGAAATATTACTGGTGATTGATACTGATGGCAATGATGATTACTCTTGCAATAAGCTTAATTAAAATAATGAAGTACTGTTGCACAGAACTTGGTTGTTGCCCAGGCAGGATAATGTATAAGCAGCACAAGGAAGTCATCAGCTCAGAGTGCTTCATATTTCAAGTGTGACATTGCTAGGGAAGCAAAAAGGCATTGTGTGCCATTTCTCCACGATTTCTGCTCCATCTCCTATGCGTATGCATACACAAATAATTGCTGGAATACACACTGCAGAGATTGCCTTTCAGATATTAATCCTGACTCTCTCCCTTAATGAAGTGTAGATTGGTCATAGTGGTGGTATTGCTGTTTTTATAACATGCTGCATGCCTCTGAGAAATTCTGATTTCTTTTGTTCTTCAGGGAGCTTTTCTCTGACTATTTAGTTGTGGCAGTTTAATTGATCTTCACCTGCCACAGAGTAGCCCATGCAATCAAAGGTTTTAAGGGACCTGGAGAGAGGAGAGCAATTCCTGGCCTCTCTTGTTCTAGGTAGTAAATGCCAGAAAAGCCCCCCAAGCACTAAGGTGTAACATCATCTCATTATTCTGTTCTATCCTATTAGCTGTGTATTTAAGAGCCCAGAATATAGATGTAAACTCTGAACCATCCAGGCTAGCTGAGCTGATCTCAGACCCAAGTCTCCCACAGCACAGGAAACAGCAATAAAGATCATGGGCAGCTCCAATTTCAGAGCAGGAAGATCTGCATTTATACATCCCCCCATATTAAAAGCTTTTTGAATAAGGGTAATTAAGCTGGTATACTGTATAAACATTTAGGGGCAGTTGATTATAAGGGATTTAATAACACTATTTCTATTTTTCTTTGGCATGGTTCAAAAATTAAAAGTTAGGCAGGGATCATATAAAAATCATTTAAAGAGTAGCACATCTGTAATATTAGTTGAGACATGGATGCTCATTTAGGAGGAAAATTCACAAGAGCTTAGGAAAAAGCCTTTTCTGAGCAGGTAAATGCAACTGTGCAAATTAGGAGCCAAGTCTAGCACTACCACCACATTGTGCCATTGAGATAGTCTAAATTTGGATACTCTGTCTCTTGTCCTTTTCCATTTCCATGTCAAAGATTGATGATGCTTAATATTATTTTGCCTGGAGGTTCATAGCTCGTCCCTTTGCCTGTACGTAGCTTATGAAACATGCCAAGTAATTGTTTCCCTTCCCTGCTACTTTCCACTTACTTTAATTTGCTGAGCACTTCCCTTTGTACTCACACCACTATTTTGAATATAACCTTTCTCTTGAACAAGAAAATACTGTAAAGCTAAGCAGTATCTTGTATAAATTACACACCCTGCAAGTGAAAAGGAAGAGACAGGTGATGTCCAGATGAAGCAGAAAGGGCACAATTTAGGCAGTTGTGTTACTCATATAGACCTGCAGGTTCCTCCAGCACAGCTGAGGATGCATCCTCACCCTTCCAGTTGCTCCAGCCACCACTGCTCCAGTACCACCAGTGTTCTCTTGATTTATGCCAATAAATTATTTTGTCTGAATAGATTATATTTTCTCATTAGTTAAGCCTGTATCCCATCTCTGTTAAGAGGAAGGGAACCACAAAAGAGATATGCAATCAGCTCAGTAGTGGTGGTTGTAAAACTGGTTTCACGTAAGATGATATCAGGGTTTGAATTTTCTCGTGCATACTGAGAAGGTATATTTGCCTTTTCAATGAGGTGTTTTCCCTGCTAAACATCCCATAAAATGCCAATTGCAGAGTGGGAAACCACCTGAATCCTCTCTTACAGTTGTTACAGGCAATTATAGAGATTGAGGTCTAATATTTCTTAAAGAAGGAATACTTCAACTAACACAGATGTGTTTGGCTAAGCATCCTATTTTCGATAGAGGCTGACTTTTTTGGAGGGTGCATTTGACACAATTTTTCAGCATAATAAAATACCTGTGGCTTTATGTTTTCATATACCACCAGGAAACTATGAAAAAATTGCCCTGTTTAGGCCATTTGACAAACTTACAGGAAAATGCACTCAGCAATAGTTTCTAAAGAATTAAATCATGAATGGAGCAGCAGAGAGAGCCAGAAAAGAAAGAGGATGGTGTGGGTGTGAGTGTGGATGTGGGTGTGAGTGTGCCCTAAGAGAAGAGAATTACACAAAGAGGAGAGAGAGTTTGAGATAAGCAGGAGTAAGAAGTATATTTGGTGAAAGTAAAGAAAATCCATTGAATCAACTAAAACTTGAAAGGTTTAAGCTGGTATGAGTAATGTGTGGGGAAAAAAGTCCTAATTAATAGCAACTCAGTGCTTAAGACTAGAAATCTGTGGGGCATTCAAAGCAAAACAGCTCTGGATGCTCACTTTTAAGTAAATGTGTTTAAGTGCTCTATTGAAAAGAATAAAGTAGGCAAATTTTGAATGTATTCCTTCACAGGAAAGTGGTGCATGTTATAAAAACTAAGTCTTCAGAGAGTTTCCACAGAGAAAGTAGTCCTTCCTTCAAAACACTTAAACACAGAAAACCTGTAAATTTTCCTTTCAAACCCAAAATGTGTCTATGCAGACATGCTATTCATAACCTGAATTCCTTCCTTTCAATGTTGATTTACCAGTTTTGCCTGAAATATAGTAAAGCAAGGAGTCAAAATGTGCCATCATACCTCAGAGGGAGATCCTGGTGTAAGGTTAAATACATGGACCAATTAGGGAGTTAAGAAGAAAAATGAAACATTTCAACCCAGAAGGCACCTTTGCAATGCTCTTGTTTAATTGTTTCTTGAAGTGCAAGTTTTCAGTTCTGCTGAATGCTTTTTTTTTGTGTGAAAAAGAAGACTCTTCAGTAGAAAACTTTGATGACTAAAATCCCTTTTTCCTAGGTTTGTCAAATTCTTGAAAGTGCTAATTAAAATACCATATTTTCAGTCCTAATGCATTTTTTTACACACAGATGTAGACCACTGACATTTCATGCACACAGGTCAATAAGAGCAATAACTTAATGTTAAAAATTACCTATCTATTATCCCTCAAAACATTATTATAAATGAATGAGGGTGTGAGAACTATCTAATCATATCTGGTTCTGATCTCATTATAGCTGTTCTGCAATCACTTGTTAGCACCATCTGAAATAGCAAAAAGAAAAAGAAAAAAAAAAGAAAACAGGGACTAATCCATTAATCCAGGGACTATTATAATAGCATGGTATAAATATTGCCAGAATTCTTTTGTTTTTCTAGCTCAAAGATGACATAACAGATATCAGAGAGCTTGGAAATGGCTGAGAATGATAAGGAGTATGTAAAAGCTTCTTATTTTGAGAGGATTTGCGTTAAGAAGACGAATTTAACAGCTCATAACAAGATACAGCATCATGTCTAGTGTAAAGATTGAGCATGCACTTTTGGTTACCCTCTATCCTAACTGAAAAATGAGAGGCAGTCAATATAATTAAAGGGCAGCTAAACTTTTTATTTCAATTTTTTTTTTTAACAGAGCCTAGCCAGTGTGACACAGGCCCTTGTTTTAGCCAGGTATTTAATTGACTGAAAAAGGAAAGACTGTTTAGCTAGAATGGCTGGCATCATCCTAAATTGAATTTAAAAAAAGATTTTTTTCCTAGCTTGCAAATAAAACCCCCATGCCCCAGGACAAAACCCAGCCAGCAGACGACAGAGGGCTAACGAGCAGCTTCCCTAACAGAGCAGTTATTCCAGAAGGCCCCAGCTCAGCAGTTCTTCAGTCCCTAGGAAAGCATGTTGAGTGGAAATGTTCAAAGGGGTAGAAAACAATTAGGTGTGTAACTCCCATCCAAAGCTGGGGGAGGAGCAGAGGCGAATGCCAGACTTCCACCGGGCTGTTGAAAATCTTCCCGTGCCTGAAGTTAAGCATGTGCTTAAATGCCTTGGACTTTCACAGCTGAGACAGGACCCTGGATTAGAGCACTCATGGAGTGGATCAAGCATGGGGAGCCCTACGCTGCTGTACAATAAAGCTGAAGTCTCCTTTCCTGTTGTTAATCTCTTTCCTGTCTGTTAGCCTCAAGGCACAGTGAAGAGTTAATTGATTTTCATCCAGGAAAAGAGGACTTCACTGAAAAGTGCAGTCATGGAATTTTTTATTTTATTTTAAGCACCAGGCACACCTGCCAGGCCCCCAATTATTCCTCAGGAGGAGAAAGTCTACTGTTTTTCCTGTGAGGAAACCCTCTGATCCAAGCACTTGTTGGAGGTTTTTCCCTCATCTATGCGCTGTGTTAATCTGTCTTCCCTTTTAAAACCTAGTTGCTGCTGGAGGTTTTGGGGCTGCCTGTCTTTTGGTGTAGGTGTTTAGTGGTTAAGGTATTTAACCAGGGAAAGATAAAGCCAGGCTAGTTTCCTCTTCAGCTGGTGGTGCTAGAAGTCCAAGAAAATGTTCCCTGCAGCCCTGCTGGCTGCCCAGCAATGAGGAAAAGTCAGATTTTGGTCCCCTTGGGCTGGGCATCCTTCCTGGGGACTAGCCCAGAAAAGGGGAGATTCCTTCACGTAGTTCCTCTTTAAAAAAGCATTTTGTGGGGGACCTGACCCTGCTGCTGAGTGCTGAGGCTGTGGAATTTCTCAGCTGCCTTAGGGAGTGGAGTTGGTGCAAACATCACATTGGGCCACAACAACCCTCGGAGATGCACTGCATTTCTGAGGAGATTTGGAATTTGATGATTAGGAAGCACCACAAGGAGCCAGCAGCTGAAAGGGTGTGTTCCCACCATTTTGTGCAGCAGCATTAGATGTAAGGTTGAGCTCCTGCACAGGCTGTTGGAGCTGCACTGGGATGTTGCCTCATAGCAAAATCTGGACCATTTTGGGTAAAACCGAACTGCAAGATCTTTGGGAGAGCACAGAGTGCTCCAGTAACTCAGGGAAACCTACCTGTGCTGGTCTGAAAACTCTTCAAGTTGGCCCCAGCCCTGACACAAACAATGTGGACGTTGGGTATTCAGTAGAAAAAAATTCTCTCTACAGATCCTCTCCTTTTGTATCTCTTTACATGTAGGTGAAGTATTAAATATTCCAAATCAGTGTAATTCTTATTGAGGCGGCTTGGTCTTTTAAAATGTTTCTTCTAAGTCATGTTGAGCCCCTACTGCAGAACTCTGACAGAATAGTTTTTATAGTATTACGTGAGGAAATGATGCTCATGTTGCTGAGGCTTGAAATAGCAATGAAAAAAAGCAAGAAAGCAAAAAGTGAAAAATAATTGTACTGAATTCAACGTTGCACAGGAGGCTATAATGGCTTTACATTTTTTAAAATACCAGAACAAGTTCTGTTGTGTGTCTTGTAGCCACTAATGGATTTTAACTTTATTACTATTCAGTTTTATTGGAACTAATCAGAAGACTGTAGGAATGAAAGGACTCCCACATTACTGAAACAGTTAATTTTTTTTAAAGCCAGGCTACTGAAGAGCAAGTTAAAAGGGAGGAGCAGATCAAATCCATGTGTGGGTCATTTAAGAGCTCAGTCTCATTTTTGAAGTATAGATTATCAAGGATAACATGAATTCAGCATTTCTATGTAATATTTCATTCATCGATTCCTTAGGCCAGCAGCACTTGGCTGTAGAGAAATACGTAAAAATGAGTTTTAAAACTTTACCCTCTTTTAATATTTTATAACCTGTCAAAAGAATCAGTTAGAGGCTCTGTCTTTTCTCAAGTTCTGACATCATGGCAGCAGATCTTCAGCAGAAATGTGTTTTTTCATACAACTAAATGGTAGTTGCCATGAAAGCACATGGCAAGTCATGACTCTGAAGAAATTCCTGGGTGAACAGTAGCAAAGGTGAAACGAATGGCTAACACCTGCCAAAGCCTGCATGGAGAGTGCTGATGTCATCAGCAGTGCCATCACTTCACAGGCAAAGCCTCCGCTCGGGTCTTGACAGGTAAGGGCAGGAGGCTATGACCTTCAAATAGTCTATTTTAAGATGCATTTTCTGTGTGGCCTTTGTAAGTCTCACTGAAGCCTGGGCAGGACCCAGCCTTTTACTCATCAGGTCCTTATTTATGTTTATTTATAAGCTTTTCCATGGACGTCATCTTGTTACTGTGTGAGTGCATTATGTATATTAATGGCCTTGTCCTCAAGCTTTGCTAGGAGTGATGAAAGAGCAATACCTCGCTCTGACAACAGGGAACAGGGATGCAGGGAGGGGTGAGGTGATGGGCCAAGGTCACACACACTGTCTTTTGTCCCCCAGCCTCAGCTTTAACTACTGCTCTCCTTTTTGGTTAAGTTTTCTTAGCTGTTTACTTTGGTGGGAGCTGAAGCTAAAGTTTTCATGATTCTTTTCAGGGTTAAATCTAAAATGTTTCTGGCATATCTGCAATGTGATAGACAGGTACATGTCAACAAATTTCAGGACTGAAGCTTCATGAGCTGTTTCACAGATACCCCCCAAAGCACTGCGTGGAACTTTCTGTGAGTTATATGGAGAAAATGTCATCCAGTAGACAAAAGGCCAGAGAATTAATTTCTGGCTTTGCACCATAGGGTGAGCACTATAGGCTTAGCATGGGAGTATTGGAAATGTTTTTAATTTTTTGAAGGGTACTGTGAAACAGGCATCCTCATTCTACAGGCTTCCTCACAAAGTCATTTTGACCAAATCACTTAGACCAAAAGAGGTTGTTCAGATTTTTTTATCCTCCCTCGAAGAATTGATTTTGCAAACCTTGGTTACCCTAGGAATTCAATACCATGCCCTAAGACACCATCCTCTGAAATATTGGGAATACCCAGTTGGCAACATGATGATGCTTCATACAGTTAAGTGTAATATTTTCCTGTTTGCCAAGGCCACTGTTTTGGACAAAACTGCGCATAGAAGTAAATAACCCACAGCACAGTAAAATACTAGTCCTCTATATTATGGTGACATTTAATTATCAGTCAAGAAAGATCAGAAAACACAAATAAATCACAGGTAAGTTGGAAAGTGTATTGCTCTCATCTCTTAAAAGACTACCATGCTGTAGAATCAGAACTGAGAGTCCATACTAACTGGCAACTGATTTAAAGTTTCAGGACACACAGCAGCTGAAATTAAAAGTAATGTGAATGAAGGTGATGTGTTTAGCCTCAGGATGCATGGAATTAAACTGTCTGCTGGTAGGAGGTGAGAGGGAAAAAAACTGGAAACGGAGCATTCCCTTGCTTCGTAACAGCAGCCCACAGGAAGGTGGCAGGGGGAAGGAAAGAGGCGGATGAAACCACAGCAAGATTTCCCTTCAGTATACCTAGCAGGAGATTAGCAGAGAATATGCTTAATTATTGCTTCCTGCCCACCTGCCTTGTTCTTTCAAGAACCAGAGCTCACTCAAACAACATTCACTCCCTTGGCAAATGCACTCCTAATGGAATTGGTTACAAATTAACCAAGTCAGTTGCTTCTTTTAGCTAGAAGGATTTGCAATTAATTTTGTCTACCTTTTTTCTCAGACCTGCTGGTGAACTTTCAGGTTCCAAGGATCAAAATCTGGATGTCATGCTGGGATAAATCAGCGTAACTTCTGTTCAAGGCAGTGATATTGCCTGTATTTACACCAGTCAGTCATCCATCAGTTCTGGGTGATCAAATTCACTGTCCTATTTACTGCCTTCGGTAATTCTGTGTTATCCTAGCCAGTGCTAGATTTATTTTGTTAATAATTCATGGGTTGCCTTCAACTTATGGCTCTCTGTGCTACACAAATGACATGGAGTAATTAAAATACCTTTAAAGCACCTTGAGTGCTGTTGGCAGGAACAACAGCAAGTATTTAAAAGAATATTTAATATCGTGCACTGCCGGCATGCATGCTGGGATACAAGCTCGCATCCCAGACCCTACCCTGGGCCAATCACAAGAGAATGGCTTAATTGGTTAATCATATAAATTACAGTCACTTAATCATTTTAATCACCATCAGCCAATTAGCTCGGAGTTATGGGCTCTGAGGTAACAGTTATGCAAATGTTTGCTCCACTGCAAGCTATTAACAGCCATATTTTCTATATCAAGCTGACAGTGACTGATGTGAAAAGGGTAAGTGAAGAAAGGGTGAAGAAAGTGAGCATTTGTTTAGTACAAATTTCTCCTTCTGATTAGAATGAAGCACATTATTGGAATGGACTGAAAATGCAGCAGTTGTCTTTTCTCATCATAGAAGAAACCTTCCAGTGGTCATGCTGGAGTGGGCATGCTGAGGTGCTTTCTGAGGTGTCTTTGCAGAACACTGCCATGATTGCCCCAGTGTCCCAGCATCACTGTCACTTTTAATGAACCACTTCAATAGCAGGATCAGCATAAATCTTACTGGAAATCTGCAATAGTGGGTGAGGGCTAGTTATTGTTTATCAACAGTGGGTTATTTTCCAGAATAGAGGTGTTACTACATAACTGGATATGTCCTGCTCTGTCTCTGCCAAGATGATCCCAGTCTTATATCCATGAAAGCAGTGACACCATGCTGGTGCAAGTGGAGATAATTGCTACTCACAGTGAGGATCAGAATTTTTCTCCAGCTCTTTCTCAAAGGTGAAAAAGTTCAGATAAGATTTTTCAATATCTTATGGCTAATTTGCACTGTTTGGGTAAAATGGGGCTGCATGACAAAACCCCAGAAACAGAAAATAGAGAGCAGCAGAAGTATCTCTGATACAGTGCATTGGGGCTGGAATATACAAGACTTTTGTGTGATCAGATGTCCATTGGTGTAGGTTCTGTTCAGGAAATATCTTGTTCTGACCCACTGCCAACTTGGTCTCCTTCTACAGTTATGCAGAAGTTCCAGACATTCACTCCTATAGTAAAGCTGATGTGGGGAAAAGTTGGAGAGGAATGAGATATTTGTTAACATGACTATTTCATTTTTTATGTTTATCAGCCAAAAAGCACACTTAGAAGTCTAGCAGATAAGGAGGGTGCAGCTGACATGATTTTCTGCAGTATTCAGAAGCTTGTCATTAAAAGAGTGACACGTACCTCACAGAAACATTTAGGAGTTGCGAAGACTCTAACACACATAGAAAATGCATTTGTTATATTTCGGGTGAGAAGCCACAAGTCATCCATTTTCAAAATCTCTCACTACCATCAAGAAGCTGACCTACATGATATGGAGGAAGATTTCCATGAAGCTCTACAACATTTTGATTTTTTGTGCTTGATTTTTGCGTACGTGTGTTGTTGTTTTAATACATTTGGGTTTGCAAAATTCCAAATTTGAAGCACATAGTGGTGTAGCTACATAGATGGACGTATCACTGCCACCAGGGTCACATATTATGGCTTAAATTAAACATGCCTGCTAAGGACATTAGCAGAAAGAATAACAACAGTTTTAAGCTATGGTTGTTTTGAAGCCAGTTAGCCTGTTGTAGTCTATAGTATTTAATTAACAAATTATTACAACATCTATTAAAAATTTATTAGTCCTTTATCAGTTGCTCACAAATAGAATCATAAAGTAAAGCATGATCATTTTGGCTATTTAAATTAACAGTCTGTTTGGGGAAATGGTGCATGAGTTATGAGTATGTACTTCAAGACAGAGGGGCTGATCCTGTCAGCTAGAACAGAAAAATCAAAACCCTTACAATATCCAAAATCACATTATATTCTAGCTTGGAAAGGACCCACAAAGATCTTGAAGTCCAGCTCTTGACTGAATAGTCCACACAGGGATCCAACCTGTGTGAACCCATGACCTTGGTGTTATTAGCACCACATTCTAATCAACTGAGATAATTTAATGGTCAAATATTAATCAACAGAGAAACAACTAGGGGCTTGAAAGACTGTTTTCAAAGTGTTTTCACTTTGGAGCAGAGGAGAAGGAAATATGTTCCTGAGTTTCTGCTCAGGTTCAGTGATGCTATGAGTAAGTGAACTATGTAGGTACTCTAAGAACCCAATGAAGCAAGTGTTACAAATAGATTGCTACCACTGAAATTCAAAAATACTTGCAAAATTGGGTCAAAAAATGCTGCTACAACTACAGATGGGCCTGTACATGAAAAATTACTCTGATGCCAACCAGCAAAGTCTATAGTCAAGGCAGCCAAGTTGAATGGCAGCCACCCAGAGGGCAATCCCCTTCATAATAGGTGAGCTAGCAAAATGTTTGCATACATTTTTATGGAGGTAATTGAAATTGAGATTGAAGCCTTAATCTTATAAAAAGATGAGACCAATCAGGGTTCTACAGTGCCTACAGAGACAGGATCTCTCTGAGGCACACCACGTAAGCACAGCACTGCACTGGCATGGATAGCACGGCCCCAAAGAACTTGGTGGTAAACCCCAATCTAAGGATAAAACCTCAGAAAAAAGACCAGGCTAGGAATGACACCTCCTCTCCCTGTAAAGGAATGGAATGCCTCATTTTACAGTTCCAATGCCCCAGTACTATTTCATCTTTCAACAGCCTTGTTTCAGACATATCCTGAAAAATACTGAATGCTTTAAAATTTCTGCCTTTAAGCAATATCTTTCCTTTCTGTAGCACCAAGGAAGCTCCTGTTGAGTAGCAGCATCTTTCAGCTTTGTTGACAGGATCCCCTGGCCTTTGCCATGCCCTTAGCAGAGATACTTATGCCTGGTAAGCACTGCTTACTCTGCCAAGGTCATTCCACAGCTTCAGAGACATGCTCTGCCTGAAATAAATTAGTAACAGAGCACACCTATCAATATTTATTAAAATTACTCAGGCAGAATGTAAAACATGGGCTTTATCCCTCAGCAGAGTACAGTCAGACCATTGCTATGACCCCAAGACCGCGTCCCCAAAACCTTCAACCCTTGTAAATGGTGTAATGTCCTATCAGAAGCAAGTGTTGGTGCTGCTCATCTGCTTCTGCAAGGAAGATGGAGCCAGGTAAAGAGCTCAAACAGGAGAAGACCTTCCTGCAGAGAAGAGAGTTGCTAGGGCTCTAATTAGCCTTCCACTAAAACATTTCCAAATACCAAAGAGGTTTTTGTCTAGGATATTCGTTTACCCTATTAAGCTAGAATCTTCTAAAGTCTTTCTATGACCCACATGCCAGAAGATATCTTTATGATGGCAGTTGTAGAAAACTATTGACTTCTCTAGCCTGATGCCATTCAGTTTTAGAAAACAAATGCAGCTGTGATTTTGTATGTGTCCATGCACTCTTTAAAAGCCTTTAGGAGAAGAAAAAACAGTATTTTCTTGCTGGTTTGTTAAATGATCACCAACCAATATTTTGCATTTGCCACTGGAAAAAAAAAGTTATATGTATGTTTAAAAAATACTTTAATGACAGGTTTTCTTCATTCCTTTACTAGTGCTATGGTTTTTCTATTCCAACATTCATGTCAACCAAGCAATGCACAAGGAATGCCAGATCAGGCTTCCTGAAAATTAGCCTCAATTAAGCCAGGCGGCCTTTGATTGTTAACGATTGATTAGAAAGCAAAAGACAGATTTACAGAAAATTAGTCAATACCTCAGTTTTTTCTTCTTTATTGGTAAAAGAGATCTCCTTTCTGACTGTTGTTATTTTTGTTATTCCACTAAGGTGCCTGTATTTATGACACCATGTCTCAATAGAAAGGCTTTTTTATTCTATTGACAAATCTGTCACTTAAGGAAGAACATAATGCTGCTGGTTTTACTGATTAATGATAAGTTTGACTATATTAAATACAATCATGATCTTAATGTATTGTCATTTAGGTACATGATGGTGCTTGGTTTTGCTTGCAGGGAGGTCACACTGTACCACACTAGGGTTTTTTTCATTATTGTATTGAGGGTGAAGAGGTATGTTGGTGCATAACCCCAGAGCAAGAACGATCTCCATTCAGGAGCAGGGCTGTGCAAATGTCTTTCTCTCTGAGGTTTCTAACTTTACAAAGAGCATGATGAATCTTTGACCCATCTTAAGCAACAGTGTGCCTAAGAAATGGCATGCATCCCAAACTTGCTCAGTATTTCTTTCAGGCATTTTAGTCCAGACAGGGAAGTTATCTGAGGTTGTGAATATCAGCAAACACAGGTAGACAGCTGCAGTTAAATTCAAGAAAGAGCCGTGGCAGCCCCAGTGCAAGTTAAGGCACTTTAGGGAACAGTGTCTAAACAGGGGCTTTCTGAATATCACTTTTGGCCTGAATTCCCCGTTGAGTTGAAGTTTGGGTGTTGGTACATCCACTAGCTGTACTGCTGGTTACAGTTCAGCAACAAGCTATCTCTGGAAAATATCCCTGCCACTTCTGGTTTTAGAGGCCTTAAAACATTTTTTGAAATCTGCCCGCATAATCAGCTGCATAAAGAAGGATCTTAGAGACCATCACCAAAGCACAGCTGACATGAACAAGATTTTATGTTGTTCTTTGTCCCCATCTCCTTCTCTGACATCTTCACCAGGCTGCTGAATGGTATCCAAACCTGTACATGAAAGAAGGCTGGTCCTTGCATGGCCTGCAGTTTGAAATCAGATACCAAAATCAGGAAGGAAAACAGTCAAACCCTATTCTTTGGTGAGAGTTAAGAATGAAAAACCATGGCCCTCCTTCAAGCACCAGTATAATTGGGTGAGCCTTGTTTTGGGCTTGTCAGAGCATAAGGGCACCCAATAGCTATTCCCCTTTTCTACAGGACAGGTTCTCCCAAACTGACAATGCAAAGTCAATGTATGACTGCAGATTTCTCAAAGGCACAGGGAACTGCAGGCTCCCCTTTGACTTTCTACCTTGGCAGTGACTGCAGGTATGGATGTGAAAGATGTTTAAGGACTTTAGGGAAATTAAGACAAAATCACAGCTGTACTACTTAAGAAATGTAGGAATAGAAAGGACATGGTTAAATTAATAGGGGTGTTCTGTTGTTCAGATCTGGGAACATGGAATACAAGCCAGGTCTGGGCAGTGAAATGTTAAAGCAGCAGTAAAATGGGCAACATTAAAAGTATAAAAGGACTATTATAAACTCCTGATTTAGCCTTCTTAATAAAATCTGAAAGCTCGCATTGCTGCCAGTAAGGGCTACTGAAAGTGTGACTGTGTTAGTACAGGTGGGGCCAGGGAAAGGGAAAGAATGAGAAAACAGAGCATCAGGAGAAAGTGTGCTTTTATTGTCTGATTTTGGTTTTTATAAGCAGAGTTTGTCATGACAAAAGGGTAGCTAGATTGCTCTACTTTATGTAGTGATGAAAAGCCTGAGGAGTCCTCAGAGAAAAGGAAGAGAAGGAACTCATCCTTCTGGGTGTGCTCCATTTTTCATCTTTGTATTCAGAGATCTCAGACCCCAGGCAATATCTAAGCTGAGGAGAAGGCAGAAGAGTTTAATTTCTTCTTTTCGGTCTGGCCATAAGGAAGATGTCATTTGATGTCTCTTAATGCTTTTTTACTGTGCACTGATGTAAGCCAAATGACCTTGGATTGGTTATGGCCCCATAACCAGTCTTGTTCTTGCAAAGAAAGCAAGATGTTCTTAGTCTGCAAGAAAAATGGCTGATCCTCTGAAAGGTTTCCCATCTATGCCTCTGTTGACTGCACAAGGGTTTCATCAGCTATTCTTTGTCATGTTCAGCTACATGCTGAACTAAGGTGCTGTGAGCCTGGGGGCACTGAGTGACAAAATGGGAGTTTTTGGGATACTGTGAGTGGCTCCTGTCAGTGCCACTTTCACCAGAGATGGCAACCTGTTCTTCATGGGCACTGGATTTCTTGAAACGTGTCACCAGTCAGAAATTCAAAGTGCTGAAGGCCTGACCCTAGCCTGGACAGTGGCTAGAGAATTTATTATTAGCCTATGACTCAGAGAACTCTCTTCTATTTGCCTTTTTTCTCATACACCATATGTTGAATCAACTGATGAATTGTCCCCTGAAGAACTCTGTCTTCTTCCCATTGCTCTTTCTCCTTTGACTCTTTAGGAGAGCTTCTAAAATAATCATGAACTAGAATTAAAATAGCTAAAAATTAAAGAGATGTTGACCCTGATCTTTCAACTGTTCCTTTCAATTTTAGTTACTCTTGTTAAGACATTTAATGAGGGACACAGAGTATTTTTATTATCTTAACTAATTCCAGTAATCTTCTCATTTGTGTCATGCAACTGCTACTATCGATTAAGTTAAAGCAGCTTTTTATTCTTAGAAAAAAGTAGGATAGATATATTTGTGACTGGCCAAGGCATTTAGTTTATTCTGGTGATCAGTGACAGAAATTAGAGTAAAATAGACAAATCATTGAAAGACCATTTCCCACAGTTTTGAGATACCAATGGATTTTGGTTGACCCACGTCTTCCATAATGCAGGCGTGAATAAGGATCATTGAGTATAGTTAATTTTTCCTTTCTCAGTGAACAGTACAACATATTTATCTGTGTGAATGTCTGTATTTACAGGATAGGGCTTCATGAATAATTTGGCAGATCAGATTCAGAGAAATGGTGTGACTTGGTAACGTGAAGAACAAGGTAGGTGGTACACTGAGCACCTGCCCTCCTTCACAGAGTGCTCATCATCCTGCAGGATTAATCCCTTTCTGAGGGTTGTTATGGTTCACATTTATAATGACCAGCTCACCCTAACAAGAAACAAGCTATGTTTCAAACTTTGATCCAAACATGAATTGGCTGCTGCTCAATTGAACAGAAATTAGATCATCACTCACTAGGTCAAAGGTATCAACAATATGTTGATGAATTTCTCAATAGCAATTTCTCAAAATCATTCTGCAGCTGTAATCAGAGAAGGCAACAGAGGTTTTTTTTCTCTGCTGCCTTTTAGCTCTGTCCGTTTAGGGTCCAAGAAGAGCCAGCTGTGGTCAGCTCTAGTGCGTGGAGAGAGCTCTGGAGAGACAAGGAAAAGAATCAGGTGAAAATTTGTAAACTCTGGTTCCTGATGCTGCAGTCTTTAACTTGAGCAGGGTGTCACGCCTCCTGTGCTGGGAGTAAAAGTCTTAGAGATCTAGACAAAAACCACATTATCAGCTGTAAGATAGGTGTGGACAAGAGCAGGAATTTCTGGACAGTTAGGCTCCCAGATGTTATAGGACAAAATGCTCTCACCAGTCCTTGAATTTCAGCCAAAGAAATAACAGACAGAGGTGGGGAATCAACATCAAGTGAGATGCTAGTGCAACAAATATAGTTAAGTTTATGTCAAGAACACATTGTAAAAGGCAGGAAAAGCAGCTGTTTGATCCTGTGTTCAAAAGTTATACATGTCTTACAGGTCTGTGATTGTCTGCTATGCATCACGTTCTCAGTATTTCCATTTTTATTTTATTCCAGACAATTATAAATGGCTAATATTCCCACAAGTACAAAGCTACAATGATGTACTTTCGTCTCCTTCTGAGGACTTCATGTCATTTGAAGAATAAGAAAACATCCTCTAACTAGATTGTTTACTCCAAACCAGAAATATACCCACAACTGTAACAGAGTACAAGAGTGTCTCCCATTCCAAAAGGTGTCTGAGGATTCCTGTCAAAGATCAAAGGACTGTGCAAAGGGTTGTGTGCATGGGGGAATCTGTGTGCCGTTTATGCACTCTGCTGGATAAGAATGCTGTGAACATGGCTGCAAAAAAAAAAAAAAGAAAAAAAAAGGAGTCCCTTTTGACTGTACTAACCTGTTTTGTAACACCATTATCATAATTTAACCTTTATTTTGAACTGAAATATCAAGGATTATAGAAAGAAAGATAATACTGGAGGATTGTTAAAATGGACAATTTTCCACAAAAGGCATTAATTTCCAGTGGTCTAGCAAAGGCTTGCACTTGAGAATGGGAAGATACTTTCAGAGCCATAAATGATGACTGAAAACCCCAACCTGAGTTTCACTGTTCCTCTGTCTGCAAATAATTATGAAAACTGGTAAATATTTCTAGTCCTAATCTTCAAGAATACAATGGTTCAGTATTATTATTGATTAGTTGATTAATTCACCTACTAGAGATCCGACGGTCCAACTCTGATGACTCAGAGAAGTGTCAGTGTGACGCCATATGATGCAGTTTGTTTTTCCATATGCTTTCTTGAAATCCCTAGGAAATTACTCTCACAAAAGCATATTAAAAGGTCTTTATTAATATAGCAGAGTTAATCAGAATATAATCTAGGAAATGCCTGAAGTGCCACAAGCAGCCGACTGTTACTCCTCTGAGGTGTTGCAGCCTCCACTAATAAAATATCACAACCAAAATTATAATAAAAAAGCAAACAGATTTTTTTTGGGGTCAGTCATGCTGTGCTCACTTTGAAAATGACTGCATGGTAAGGTGAGATTTTAAAAATTCCAAACAGAAGCAATTAAGTTGGTGAAAGAAAATATAGCTATTTGCAAATCTGCCTTCTCCTCCTTCACTCTCCAGCACAAGAGTACTCCTAAGGGACCAGTTAATTTCTGCATGTGTATGTACTGTTCTTTAGGTCACAGTACAGCAGACTGAGACACAGAAGTTCAAGCCAAAATTGTTTTGCAATTAAGAAAGTGTTGCAAGGTGAAGTTGTGAGGGAAATAATAAAAAGGAGGTCTTTAGTATCATAACTTTTTCAGTGGGTCTGAAACATATGTTTTAATCTAAGATACATACTTGAGATATATAATTTTGAATTAGGTTAGACTTAGATGTTTAAGAGAATTCATGAAAGAGGGGCAAAGCTATATACATTGTACACTGTGTAATGTTTTGGTTTAAGGGTCTCTAGTTATCAGTGAATAAGTCCAATGTAAATTGTTAGTAGTGACATACATTAATAATAAAACCTGAGAAAACACTTTTTAAGTAGCCCAGATTCTGGGCACTTTACAGCTAATAGAATCCCTGTTTTACAGCAAGGAATAATTTTCCAGCAGGCCAGTGAGATATCAGCACAAATTAAGACCTTTCCACTGTCACGAAGAACTCTTTGGATTGAATCAGGGTCTCCTGAGTTTTAGCCCAGCCTTCACAGCCCTAAGCAACTGTAGGTAAGCCCATTCACACTAACTAAAAATAGGCTAAATGCATTATAAATGGCAAGCTTTTGAGAATTGTATTTTCTCAACAACCGGCCATGGAATACAGAACAAAGCAGAGCCCAAGTGTTAATTGCTCCAAGCCCATAATTAAATGCAGACATACTGTACTCTGACTGTGATTCTTGAAAGCGTGCCCACTCCGTTTTTTTCCATGCAATAAAAAAGAACCCCATCAATATTTTGTTTGAGTAAATGCAGTTAGCAATAGCTGACGTGACAATAGGTTATAGGCATAGTTATGATCAGAAATGCCTTCATACATTAACCATAAGCTAAAAAAAAGGCAGTAGTCAAGCCACTACAAATTACTCTGCTCATTAACATCCAGTATACTCTAGAAAGCAGTGAGTGCGCATGTGTTGATTTTGTGGTTCTGCCAGGGAGTGGCCCTGGGATCAGATTTAGTGCATGCCTGTCTGCGTGAGCCCATGCACTGAGTTGGACAGATGCAAGCCTGTCTGGCCAAGAAGTCAAACACTCACATCAGCGCAGTACATGAGAAACCTCGTGTGTGCTGCTTCCTTGCTGTTCTGTCTTCATGGGTCTGGACCAAAGGCCAAGCTCTCCATACCAGACCGAAGAGTCTGCAGCTGGAGCCAGCATCACTCCTCCTGCACTTGTGAGCTGAGCTAGCACCAGCAGCTTCCACCGACTAACAGCATGCAAGTCCTCTCATCCCTCTCCAAGTCTGACCTTCACTGTTGGCTTTATTTAGGAGCTAAATGAAAGTTGAATATTTATGATTTAAATGTGCCAAGATCAAGACTTTACTTTCCAATTAATTTCAAGTGGTTGGTTTAATAAACAAGAAATCCCTTCCAAAAATCGAATCGATGCGTTATATGCCTTCAGGGCTTGGACCCCCTAGGCTACCTTCTGCTTATGTTTTATTTGCATCCTGCACATTTGCTTTGTGAGTGAGTGTCTAGGTCTGCAAGAAGAACCAGAGCTGAGATTTTGTATGATTACTCGTGGATGCTTAAGTCAAACACCAAAGTTAATAGACTGCTGTTAAATATGGGCAATAATTTTCATTTCCTTTAGACGGTGGGCAGCATTAGGGCATTGCTCTCATCACCACCTGTATGTTGGTGAGGTCCCCCCCAGAGGGTAGGAAGGCAGGGATGTCTTGCTCTCACTGCGGGGTGCCCTCTGGGGAAGCCCTGGTCACATGCTTGCTCTTTGGAAGTGCGCTGAACCAAGATACAGATTACCTGAACCAAAATGCTCATGGTCCACCTCCTTCCCTCCCCCTCAGCACCACCTATCCTTTGGGCATTTGCCATCTGTTTCCAGATTCTCATGCAGAGAGGGGTTAAAAGCATTGCTACATTTACATCCTATGCTCATGTGGACTTTGTACCACAATGGATTCTTCTGTGCCCCAGCAGTACTGGCTGGTAATTTGAAAGTTGCTTTATGATCCCTGCAGAGTGAAATAAACTTGTAAGTGAGAGGTAAAGCCTTGTGCCTGAATAGTGCTATAAAGCTGTTTAACTCCAGCAAGTTATACAATCCCAAATAACATCCCCTTGGGGGCTGAGTAAATTCTTGTGGGAGAGGAGAAGGAGGATCAAGATACTGTGAGGGAAATGCTCCATAGCTGCTCTGCTGCCTGTGGTGTCAGGGCTTTTCCCTGTGATGCAGACTGTGCACCCATTATTCCTCCTTCTGCAGGCCCCTTGCTCACACACCCCATTGCAAAGCCATTCCCTGAGATTGGAAAGAGGTCTTCTGACTTCCATTTGAACCTCCCATGTATCTCTAACTCTGATCTGATTATTTCCGGAGCAGCTATACCTGGGGGGTTTCCCTCATTGGTACCCAAATATAATCCAGCTAGTGAATTAATCAATTAACTTTTCCCTCCTGCATCAGCTCTATACCCTACTGTCACATTTGAATTCTGTCTTACATATTTCCTTAGAAATAAGACACTAAACCTGAGGAACCTGTGTTTACTTTAGGGAGACTCTTACACAATCCAAACATCTTCTTGGAAAAAAACATAAATTGTTCCATTCTGATTTTGTCCTGTGGTTTCAAACAAGAAATATAATTCTTCTGAAGCCGTGAAATATGATGCCATTATTAAAAGGCAGATGTGAGCTCAACCAAGAGGCAATAGGATCACTTTGAACAGGTAAACCATCCCTGTAAACTGCCTTAGAAATTCTTATTAATACCAGTAAATAATACTATTAGTTCTATATCCAAACTGCTTTAGGCCCATGGGAATGCAGGGAGAGAGCTGACTTCCCTAGTGAGAACTGCAGCCATTATTTTG
>NW_005054333.1:3160346-3234308 GCF_000277835.1 Geospiza fortis | reverse complement strand
CTACCACTGTCACCACTGCATTGATGTCAAAGGAAGTGCTCTGCCTGGCTTTGCTGACTTGATTGATGGAAAATAGTATATCAGTCTGGTTGCTCTCTCTCTGATGAGAAAGGCAAGTATCCTGGACCCCTGAAGCTATAGCCGAACTCAATTTTTTTTCCTACTCTTGGCGAATTTTCCTGCATTCTTTGGCCCTGGCCATGGAAAAGGAAAAATAATACACTTGACTTTTTTTACATTGCCCAGAGAGGAAGCAACCCAACAGGCAGAGCAATGAAGTTGAACCCCTCTCGCCTTCCAGACCGGTTCAATTTCAAGGTTCGGCTTTGCACAAATGATATCAAGAGTGGGCCAGACTTGAATAGCAAACTCAAACAACTGCATACTTGGAGATCTCTGCAGATTGAAACTCAGACAGAATCTGGATTGCAGGACAAAGATTTCTTACCATGGATCCACTCTCCCAGCAGACTGAAAAAATATTGGCTTCATCTCTGGTGAATACTTAAAATAGCACCTATTCCTGTAGCACATTAAAAAGGCATATATTTTTTCTAAAGGGGGGAAGTTCTTCTCTTGCTCTTGAATAGACTGAGAATTGAGACACACAGGAAACGTCTAGTGAGTAAAATAACCAGGGACCATGCTCTGGCCCTGAGGCCAGGCAGCACAGCACGGCTCAGCTCAACAGACCACAGCCTCTTCTTTCCCTTCCCCACCCCTCAGACTCTGGGTGTTTGAGCTGAAATTGCCTGATGGGGATGGACCCTGGCACATGCTCTCCCCTGAAGCATGTCTGTGTGTTGTTTGGAAGAAGGGCAATCAGCACAGCAGTCCCTGTGCTTGGGAGCGTGCAGGAATTACAGAGCATGGACAGCTGCCGGCCTTTCGCTGCTGCCCTGCTCCCTGCCAGGGTAGGCACAACAAAAGGAGCTGTGCATCTTTTTACAGCCCCTAAAGGGACTTGGCAGAACACCAGCATTCAAGTCTGTGAATATGATCCTTGAAACCTATTGGCATTTCAACTTCCAGCAGCAAGCTGAACCAGGTGGGTAACATTCTGCATCTGGGAACATTCCTTTGGTTGTGGCAACCCAAGATGTTCGCCTTTCTTCTCTGAAAGCCTTCATTCAACAACATCATGGAGGGCACCACTGTCAGGTGAAAAAAGTGATATAAGGAGAAGGCAGGATCCATTTGATTACATTTGATCCATTGATTACATTTGCAAATGAGTGTACATGCATACACGTGCACACACACGAGGTGTGCACATGTGCATGTACACTCCAAGAGGCAGCGCACAGTAAAATGTCTCAGCACCATCCACAGCAAACAGGCTCTGCAAAAACCAGTGCCAAGTGATGTTCCCACAGTCACACAGTGGGGGGGACTTCCCACGTCTCCCCACGTGTTCCCTTGTAGAAGGCCCAATGGTTATGGTGTAGATCAAGGACTTGAAAAAATCTGAATTCCTCAAACACCAAAGGGACAGGACCACAGCTAGCAGACTATATTCCATACATAAGAGAGAGAGGAAACAATAAAACACATTTTTTCAGAGTTTTAATTTTGGATCAAGAAGTAAATTCCTATTATGGAAGATAATATTTAATCAGCTTCTTGCCCATACTCATTGATGGTTTTGATCCTATGGATGAAAAAAAAAATTAGGATACTTTCTGTTAGATTTCTTTCTGTATTATTATTAGAAATCCTCCCTGTGGACTTAAAACTAATGTTCTCTTTACAGAAATAATCTCTATAATTAATAATATTTTTGGCCTGAAATTAGGCCTTCCACAAAGCCTTCCCATCTCAGCTGGGAAAGATTAGTCTCTTTACTGTCTTCCCTCACTGCCCTCTTCTGTTACTCATCTGCTCATACTTTATTTCATCCAAAAGCAGGAGGCTTACACTGAATTAATGAATCAGCGTTTCTGGAGTTAAGATGTGGGGAAATCTCACCCCTGCACATTCTCTCACCATTGCTGTGCTTATCATCATCTTAAATTGGTTTGTCAGCCAGACACTCACCTCAGCTGATGTTTCTTGCTATGCCAGCGTTACAGTCCCTAAAAGAAATCATAAATTATGGCATGTAGCAAGGTTGATATACCATTGAGCTAAAAAAAATCACTCAGAATGTTGTTGCTGACATTTCCCTCACAGCATCTTGTAAAAATTGATGTTTCTAATTTAAGTTTTTACTTTTTTTTTTTCCAATCATTTTCATTCAAGTCTCATACTTTTATTAAAAATGAGCTATGGAGCTAACTCAATTAATTGAGTTATTTCAGAAATTATTGACACTGATTATTCCATAAACCATAGAATCTTGATTCTTTGTCTTCTAAAATGTATTTACAAATTGGGTTTCTCTAAATAGCTCCCATGTTAGAAGTGGTACTGCAGCAATTTGGTGGTGTTGCTCAGGGGTTACTTGTACTCACTGCATGGGAAGTTCAATGTGAGACACATAGAGAAGGTTATAAACACAACTGTGCACACAAAGGTTTGAAAAGAGGTCTTTTCCACAATAGGCAGCAGATTTTTCTCTATATTTGCTTGGTCATCATCTTGCCCTTTCTTATACACTTAGTCATCGCTGTTTTTAGAGTACCAGGCAATGTGATTCAGCAATCTTCAGGCAGAACATAGCACAGATGTGTTTGGCCAGTCTGCTGGCTAATTGATAATATATCAGCTGACAGTCTGCAGGGGCACTGCCTGCAGATGTCTCTCCTTGAGAGTTCTGATGACCATTGTGAAAGTATTAAGCTTTGAATGTTGTATTTTTGTAAAAAACTCTGGTGAGCTGATGGACATTTAAATACTCTGAAATAAATGTGCTAAACATATTCCTGACTATCAGATTTTACGACCAAAATCAGTTGCCAGGGCCTTCTTTTTTGCATATCCAGAGAAAGTATTGATGGAAAGGAAGCAGCATAAGCTTTATTTGATAATTTATGTTTTCAATTGTTTGCATAAACCCTGGTAGGAAACCAGAAAACCCTGTGCAGCAACCTAAGGCACACACGCTCATCTCTCTGTTTGATTTCAGACTTTCAAATAACCATTGGCAGGACCAGCAGAACACAACGTGCATCTGTGTCTCTGCTTTGCTTCCCATTGCCATGACCATTATCTGTGTGAAACTGGTTCATTACAGTAATATGTGCTCCACCATAACAGACATAGTCAGTTTGGTACAATGGCTCTTCAGAGGATTTAGCTTTTTATTATGCTGAATCAAAGTGAAAGAAGCAATCTGACTGTATAGCTGACTCTTGAGCTGAAACATGTTTTATCCATTCATTTTTCAACAATCCTTCAAAACTGTATTGCATAAAGTTTGTTTTAGCTATCAAAAACCCCTATCAAGATGTGTTACTCATTTTAAACAAATGTTCCTATTGTAGTGTCAGATTTACATGTTTTTCTGGCTCTGACTCAGATGGATTCTTCATGGGGATCAAAGCGATAAAGTTCATTACATCAGAAAACTCACTTAGATCAACTTACAGGACTTCAATGAAAGTGAGTTTCCTTTGCTGGAACAACTTAAAGTGTATGCATATATTTTGATGTTCTTGGTTGCAGTCTTGTGATTTTCTCAGCCCAAATACTCTGCTCTCCAGAGACACAGAAAAAGTCATGCAACACATTTTTGCCCATTATATACAGGAGGCAATGTTGAAAGTTGTAGCTTTAACAGAAATTGAAGATATTTAGCACTCTACCAAGAGGAAGTTTTTTTACTGTCTTCACAGAGTTCATGATTTTGGCAGCAGGCAGACACAGATTAGGTTGCATATGTAATGAGCTATATAATTTTGGGTCTGACAGCTTTTCCTACAGAATATTGTCCTACTGTTCAAACAGTACCATTCCTTTGCATCTCCTCACCTACTCATAAAAATGAAAGTAAGATTGAGTAAAGAATGTTTTAAACCATTTTTAATGGAAAAATGCAGATCCATCCATTGGGAGATCTTATTAGAAAATGTAATTTCCATAAATTTTACAAAGTTTTGAGGGATCCAGAATGCAGTGGCTGGTCAGAGGGAATGGCGTAAATTATTAACACACAGGATGAAATTCCCAAACAACCACATTTCCTGGGTTTGTCTCAGCTGTTAAAATGCTGGATCTTCTGAGTTGGAGTTTTT
The DNA here is from genome assembly GCF_000277835.1 of Geospiza fortis. Lineage (NCBI taxonomy): Eukaryota > Metazoa > Chordata > Aves > Passeriformes > Thraupidae > Geospiza > Geospiza fortis. Next base: position 3,230,133 of record NW_005054333.1, on the reverse strand, counting down.
TCCTTCTATTAAAACTGGTTGAACTTGAGGCATCCTTGCATTGCAAGACAAAAGCAAATGACAAACACTGGAATTTTTTTTCCAGAACAGAATTCTTGTTTCTCAAGAATTCTCACCCCTCTATGTAAGTGAGTAAAACTGATGGCCCCATCATCTTTTATTTGTACAAGATTTCTGATGTTATGCCACATCATTTTGTTGGACAGCATTTCTTCCTGAACTGATCCCCATAGCTCATGATTACTAGTCAACTGTGTTTTCAAATAGTTAAATATTTCTGCCAGCAGTTGCTTATCACAGATCTAATGTATCACAAACTGTGATACAGCTGTGTAAATTTTCCCCAAATTAGCTTTTTCCACTTTAATCTCTGGAGGGGAATTTCCTTTGACATGTCCACCTGGCCAGAACCTCTTTTACAATTGCCAGCTAGAAAGTACTTCCATTCTGTCCCCAGACAGATCCTACAGTAAATGGAACTGGTGAGGCAAAGACAAGATTTGAGGAGTGCAGAGTGGTTCATGCCATGATTACAGAGAGTATTGATCAACTACTATATTGCCCAGACTACCAGCCTGTGTGACAGAAAAGCTGACCTGTGCAAAGATAAGTAGAGTACTCAGCAAAATGGATTATCCCAGAGCTAGAAAGCGATGGGTTAAAGGCATGTGTTTCCCTGCATTCTTAAAGTGCTAACTGTGAGCAATTGTAAATGATGCATGGGTAGTTTAGGTCTAAGTCTAAGTGCTGCATAAGTACCTACACAGTTTTGCTTACCAAGTGAGTCTTAAAAATGACCAGTGAAGACTTGCAGAGTTATGCTAAATATGGGATCAGTAAAGCTACAGGGTATTGTATATGAGTGTCCTCTCTCTGTCCTTCCAAACCTATTTCTATGTCTGGCATTAAAACCAAGGCCCAGAGAGACTACCAGACATGAATCCCTGCTGTCCAGGGCTTAGCACTAAGTCATATTGGAAAATTGAAATCAAATCCCTCTGCTCCCTTGTCTTTCACAAGCTGGGGAGAAGAAACCTATTTCAAAATGAAGAAAAATATGAGAACCTCAGGAAAACAGATGATTTCAAGAAATTTCCACAGTGTTGAGATGAAATCTCACTGGAGATTTTTATGGAATTTCATTGCCACAAAGCCAGAATCTGAATCTTAGGCAAGGTTCAGCCTTTAACTTGAAGTTCAAAGCTTGACTTAAAGGTCATCTTGACCCATATCTGGTCAACAACTTCTGAATTTATGTCTTAAAGAAGCCTTTAGCTATCTTTTATTTCCTTTTATTGTTGATGTGCTCCTAATTGTAAAGTTAAGAAGAGAGTGTTTTCATTTTATTATTATTATGGTAACTTACATTTATATGGTATCTTTTATCCCCCAAATTCTTAAGTGCGTAGGAAACCACACAAAAGGATCTCTTAATCCAATTCTGAAAAACAACTCTTAATGCACTACCACACAACAGCTTAATAGAGGATGTTCACCAGAAGTCTTTAATGACAACAAACAAACAAACAAACAAAACCTTGGTTTTAAGTTTCACCCACAACCCAGCAGCTCCACCAGTGTCCTAACCTCCAGACTGAGCTGGCAGTTCAATTCTAGCTCCACAGAGAGACTGCCATGCACTAAATCACAGCTGCCACTCCCAGCAGCACCAACACATTCCTCAGAGCCCTTCTACTCAAGCCCTTGTCAGCAACAAATCCACTCCAACCTGTGAGATGCAATATGCCTGTGCTGGAAAGCATACAGAAGGGTGATAAAGGGGAGAACATCACAGAAAAGATACTTCCCACCAAACAATCCACCTGTCACCCCTACTTGAAGTCATCATCCTGTTTATAAAACACACATAAAAGAACTTGCTTAAAGCAGAATACCACTGAGGCATAGAAGTCAAGCTATTAATACATAAAGCTGAATCAATAAATTACATTAATTCATGTATTGATCACATAATCTATTTTAAAAATAAGCGTAACAGCCCCTCTGGTAATATAAAACATGAACAAACATACTTTTCAAATGATACCTGAGTTATCCCTCTCCCCAGAAGTACCTAGGCTCTTTCAATAACATTGGCAATTCACACAGGCTGTCTATTTTTTAATGGAGTGCACCAGCAAAAATAAATTCCTGAATCGACCTGAATATTTTGATAACAAATTATCTAAAAAACCTTTCTGCACTGTGCTAAAACTCAGACTTATGACTTTAACTTTTTCAGTTACCAATCTTTGAAAATATGCAGTGATGAAAAGCATTCCTTGAAATATTTGGATGGCATATATGTATGCAAGTCAAATACTGTAGGAGCAGAAAGTGAAAAAAATTTGTTATGAGGGCAGATGATGAGATCAGCAAACAAAACCAAAATATGTTTTAAAGGGCAAGACTTGCAATTGCTAAAGCTGGAAGCTTTAGCAAGGCTGACTATCAAGTTGGGAAGCCTCGTTTTTATATGTCCAACTAGATACACCTCTAGTTTTCACAGGAAGTCTTGAATTTGGCACTTCACATTGCAACAGTTATTTGAATATTTAGTCTGAAAAGCGAAATTCTGGGAAACAAAGAATGAATTATTTTTGCGGATTGTATCTATGATGGAAAAGCAGCAGACAAAACCAAGTATTTGTTACAAGTTTGAGACTCAGCCATTTTCCTTTTCCAAGCAGAAGGCCATAAAAACAACACAGGTCCCCTTACATGAATCTGGAAAGCCATGAACACTGTATCAGGCTAAGGCAGCTGCAGAGCAGGAATCCCGAGTGATAAGCAGCAGTAATGCTGGAATGTGAGAGCTAATGAATTGAGTCAATTGAGTCTCATTTCATTCCCTTCAACTTGTCATACACTTCTCCTGTAAAGTAATTTCTTAAGAGCTTGGCTTGATTGAGAAAAATTAAAAATACAGCACTAAAACAGGAGAAGGAGTATCAAGTCAGCTTTTTCCTTAGTAAACTATGCAAAACCTTACTGTACTATTAAGGTACACAACCCAATTACTAAAATATGTGAAATTGAAATAATAAACATGAAGTTTGATTAGACAGGGATATAAAAGCTGTGGTAGTAAAATCAACATTTGAATCAATCAAGTTTATGAAAATTAAACCAGCAGAGCCTGCATATATTACTTAAGCATGCAAGCGTTACTAAAGCATTCAACATTTATTAGGGAAAATACTGGAAGTTTTGTTTTCGTCTAGAATGGTATCATACACAGGCATGACCTTTGTCACCTCTTCAGTGCTAAGTAAGTGAGCTTATCATGAGGAGAGGTAAAAGACTTTTCATTAATTTTCATTGTTTACTATTTCTCATTTAAAACCCCCTGGCACTGCAATGCATTTCTGGCACTGCAGTGTATTAAAATAATCATAATTTTACCCATGCAATGGCAAGAATTTTTTTTCACTCACTTGGAAAGTGCAAAAGAAGGCCCACTCTGGTCAGACTGCCTAATTATGGCTGAACACAGAAATGTTGTTGCTGAGCTATGAATGCCTTTTTCTATGACAGAATCTTTCTGTAAGTGAAGTTATTCAGGTTGCTGCCCTGAAGCTTTCTCAGTTTTCAGATTTCAGCCTCTATTGGCTGCAATAGAAAAAGGAAACCCAAAATTAAAATTTTGGGTCAGTCTTCATATTTCATTTGCAAAAAATGCATTCAGAAAAAATGAATGCACCAAAACAGATGGAATGTGGATAATTTTCCCCCATGTGTTGACATTTCTATCACAAGATTGTTTCATACACACAAAAGCAAAGGGTCATATATTATGCAAATGGCAATAAGAAGAAATGCAGTATTAAGTCTGACAACCCATCATGTGTAACAACACCTTGAGGGCCACTGTCAATTGCTAAAAGAAAGAAAGGTGGATGCTGCCTAGGGATGCATATCTGCTCTGTTTATGGCCCTTCTGCTTCCTTTATTATCCCAAATTGACACATTTTCCTTGATCTCTTTCTCCTGCTCCAGAGATCCATTCAAAGGTTATTTTCCCAATGAGGAAGCAAAGCTTTAGGCTTTTTTTTTAGGCTTTTAGACTTGTTATCCTGAGTTTAGCAACTGTAAGGCTAATTCATCCCTCTACTTGGAGGGGAGATATTAGCTCATCTGCTGACCACCGTAGTCTTTTTTTCAACCCTTCCCTGTGGCCCTTGGCAACAGATTTGAGTCGCTTGTCTTCATATCAGACAAGGTAGGCTATCTCCTCTCAACCCTGACAAGTGAAGCCCAATTGCTTGAGGGTTTAAAACAGTTAAAAGGGAGTTGGGATTTTTTATTATTTTTTTTTCCTTCTTAGTAGCTGCTATTAGCCTTACCCTCATGTTTCAGTGAGTTTTCTCCCAGCAGGGAAACTGCCTGCTGCAGGGTGCTTTGTTGCTTTCATAAATCTCTAATTAGGTCCCTATCTGATTTAACAAGAAGTCAATCCTGTCCCCAGTCATCTTGAAAGCTTTACAAATCTTTGCTTTTTGAAGATCTCAGTGAGAGAACAGCCTTCTACCTATCCCACAACTAATCTTTTCTACTTGCTTTGAAGGTGTTCCCTAATACCTCCTCTCTAAATAAAATTGGAGCAATTAAATAGGAAAACAATGTAACACACATTTCCACACTCAAAGGACGTCTGTCTGGTTGTTAGGATCAGTTCCTGACTGAGCACAAGGCTTTTTACTGGCAACAACAGTACTCATTACAGTTCCACAATGCTCCGGCAATAGCAGTATATTATTTTAACTTCAGAACCTTTGGGTTTTTCCTTGGGATTTTTTTGTTTGTCCATCTTTAAAGGGTTAATTTACTTTAATGTTAGCCAGCAATCACAATTCTAGAACTAACAAAAGAGGAATTTGTTAACATTTTCTCCACTCAGATGTTGGTTACTCCTTGTTTAGCAGGTATAGGAGAAAAATGAATGAAGCAGCCTTTTAAACGTTGGAAACAGCCTGGAAATCGAGACCAGTAGAGTACAAGCATTGATTGTGTGCCTGAGTTACACCCCTGGGCTTTTAAAAGGAAATGTAACATTTCCAGAGTCTGAAGATATTATTGCTGTACATGTAACACAAGTGGAATTAAGAACAAGCAGTTTCCCTGATAGCAAACACTGAAATAGTTATACTCATGTTACACTTCTCCACAATTTACATGAGCACTTCTTTTGGGCTTTTGACCCCAGGAGAAGCCCATCTTAACCCAGTCTTGCCTGTGAGGCACACCTTCTTCTGCAACTTTCAGGTCAAATGCCAGGGACTTGACTAGATTAATATATCTATCATGAAACCAGGCAAAGCAGGTGGTGAGAGGTGCTGAGTGCCCTCCACTCACTGGATCAGGCCAACAGAAAACTGGAAAAATGTGTACAAACCAGTGAGAGAGTAGAAGAGGAGACTGGAATAACTTCCTGGCTCGCTTTTCTTGTCATATGCCTCTGTCCACATCCACCACTTATTCCTGTGTATAACAGGAGGCAGAGCTACCTGGTGCACCTGACCTGGTACTTTTCAATTCTTACACTCTTCAAAGAGAATTAATTCATAGGAATTGTTTCACTTCAATTATATGAACAGACATTAACATAGGAAATAAATTACAACATTTATTTCCACAAGGTGCAAGCTTCAAACTTTTATGGATTTCTTCTCCAAGCAATTCTATAAGCACTCCTGAGTCTGACCAGGGAGGGAGGAAGAACTGGAGACACAGCTGAGAACGTAATTAATGTCACTAAGAACTTCAGTTCTTGATATCATTAAGAAGATAGACCCAGAAATAATTTCTATTGCTATGACACAGCAGTAAGTGCCAAAATCCATCAGAAATGTACTTGTATCCCACATTTAGCTATCACTGGGTGTTAGTACCACAAATCATTAGTACAAAAACTGAAAAAGCCACCCCAAATCCTAAAGGACAAATGTATTGAACAGTAATTACTGCATCTTAACAAGGCCAGAGCCTCTGTTTAATATTGAATGCAAAGAAGACAAAGATCCAAAGGTGCTGTCATGCAGCCTACAGTGATCCTGACTGTAAAACCCAGAGGCTAGGTGACTGAGCTAGCATTCCCAAGGATGAATTTGTCACATTTTCTTGTGAACTGTTAGATGATAAATTACTGTCACTCTCAGCAAACAGCACTTTTATTTCCCTTGAATTTTTCAGACTTCAATGTCAAAAGCTGGAGGGGAACTGGAGGTTGAATCTCTGTGCCACTACAGGACTGCCAGTCTTATACGTGTTGTAACAGGTCTGTTCTCCACCTCATCTTTTGAAAACCAGCAGACATACACTTCCTCAGCCCTGCTCTTCAGGACCTTTTCCAAACACCAAGACCATGTTTGTGCAGCAGGATGCCACTGGCATGGTTTCCCTATGCAAGGTCAGGGAGTGAGGTGCCCTTGGCCAATGTAGCACCACTGCCCAGAATAGGTGACATTCCAGCAGTAAAATTACACATCTGCTGGTGTAATCTGTCTGCAGCTGCTCAAAGCACATCTTTGCCTATCATAGTGCATTGATGTGATCAGTATTTTCCAGGTTGTTGTTCTTGCTGTATCACTAACATAAGCCCTTGTGCGTTTGGCCAAAACACTCCTGGAACTTTATCCAGGATCACATCCAACTTTCTCATGTGCGCATATCTCTAAATATCAAAGCTAGCCACCTTATCCTAAAAGTAACACTGGGACATCACCAGTGCTGAGGAGGAGCACTGGGATATTGATGTGCAAATGAGCAGACTCTCTGAAATCTCAGGTTAACTCTAATTTAGAAGCTACTTGGTAGAGAAATTATCAAACACAGCAGGTCACTTCTTTGGAGCTTACTTTTGCATGTCAATACACAGCATGCTCCCTCCTTAAAGGTAGATGGTAACTGAATAGGGAACATAAGGTAGCCAGGGGTTTTTTGAGGACAGTCTTTATGAGAATAGAGACTTAATTTTGGGGGGAATAGTGTCTGGAAAATGCCTACACATTGAACATGCAAACTAACTGTGGAATAAAAAAGAGATTTGTCACCTGGCACTGTTTTGGAAGTAGATCATGCCTGTTGAAAGGGGTTTGGCCATGTGCAAGTTCTTTTGATCTAAATCAGAAGAAACTAAGTATAAAAGCAGCTCATCAGCACACTAAAGGCCCAGGAATCATGTGGAAAAAACTGTAGATACATTCACACATTACAGCAATTCTGATGTCATGTGTGACAGTGATGAGCTATAAAGCAGGGGGTGGAGGAATACACCCATTTGTGAACCCAGATAAAACCCTCATATGAATGAAAGAAAACAAGCAATCTATTAAAATATATTTGATCTATTAAAAAACTTGCATTCCACATTAAGAGAATAAAAGAAAACAGTGACATTTCTGCTGCTTGGCTCTTACCTCCTGTAAGGTACATAGCATTATTTCCAAGCAATGACAAACAAAATTGAACACTTCTCCAAAGGTCACATCTATCACAGTTTTTATTTTCTTATTTGATTCAGCGTATTAGGGTCTTGTTATTTTTTCTGTTTTACCTGTTTGGTGAAGTAAGTCATTCTTCCTCTGGAGAGAAAAAAAATGTTATTTATAGAGCAGAGTGAATCTTTCACAGCAAATAGCTATCCAGTCAATTCAAATTTTCCTTCTGTTTGTTATTTGTTTATGATCAGTTTGCTATTTGTTATCTCAATTTAGGGATAGTATTTCAGTCTAGACCAGTGGAAGATTTAGGCTGTCACATACAAAATCATCTTACTTCACCAAATTACAGAAAATGAAATTATTGACAGTTAAATTCTAAGTACATTCTTCTGCCATTAGCAGAACATTTTCAGATAACATATCACCACTACATTCATGGTGGCCTGACAAAGTTTGCCTTTCACCCTGATTAAGACTTTCACAAGTCAGAGAGCCAACAAAAGGAAAAGATGAAATTACAGCGCCCAGTAGAGCATCAGGCAAAAGACTTTCCCTCAGTAATAAGCATTTACTTCACATTTAAAGCCACTGCACAGTAGGAAAAAATTCTGTCTTAGACCTCTGTCTCCTTTTACACAGCTGGGCTGGGAACCAGTGCAGTTCTTTTACCTAGACCCACTTTTTTGCTGGTTTTGGTTATTATAGCACGAATAGAACAAGTTAGCTTTATTTTAGAAAGGATAGTTTACTCTTTCATTGAGGCCCTGAAGATCTGTACAGTTGTGAAGTGGTCCCTTTACGGGCAGTAAAGCCACAGGTTTCTAACCTCACCGTGGCCTAGAGGAGGATGAAGCCATCTCATTGCAGACCAGCATGCTTGGATGCCAGTGGGAAACACCTTGGTAGAAAATGTGCAGAGAACCAAGAGGTTGGTCCCTCTTCCTCCCAAGAGAAGCCCTACCCTTGGGAGTTCTGATTATATGTAGTTTTGTACATGACAAAAAACATTCTGAAAATGACCCAACAAAGAGCCAGGAAGATGATGAAGAGACTGGAGCATCACTTCAGTGAGGAAAAGCTGAGCAAGCTGGTTCAGCCTGGAGTGGGGCTAGGTGAGGATCTTATAAATGTACACATGTACCTGAAGTGAGGGTGCAAAGAGGATGGAGCTTCTTGGCTTTTTTCAGTGGTGCCCAGTGACAGGACCAGAGGCAATGTCACAAACTGAAATACAGGAGGCTCTGTTTGAAATCAGGAAACATTTTTACTGATAACTGGCACAGGTTTCCCAGGAGGTGGAGTTTCTATCCATGCAGATATTTAAAAGCCATCTGACATGGTCCTGGGCAACTTGCTGTAGACGGCTCTAGCTGAGGGGGGTTGGACCAGATAACCTAACCTAACCAGATAACCTAACCAGAGGTCCTTTTCAACCAGAGGTTGGACCAGATCACCTAACCAGAGGTCCCTTTCAACCTCAGCCATCCTGGGATTCTGTGATTCTTCACACATCTGAAGCCATAGGGATGACAGACAGTTATTGAGCTGTGGCTGCAGCTTTCAACATTGGGTAGATCTTGTTTATCATGTGACCTATGAAAATGTTAAATAGCCCACGTTCCTAATTCTGAAACCCCACTTCCAGATATCTAATATTTGGCTACCTTTCATCAACAAATTTGTTGATATTAACTTTCAAGTCCAGACAATTTTCCCCATTTTGAGAGAACCTGTCATACACTAATATAAATCAGGAGTCAGCTTCACTCTTCATGTACAAAATTATTTGATTAAATGATACAATTTGATCTTTATAAAACACCTGACACTTTTTTAAACTTGAAGAACCACACTTAAATTAAACTGTGCCCCCAAAAAATTAATATGGGAGAAAAAGTCACTGAAATATATGGTGAAATTTCCATTGACTTCAGAAGCACTCAGAGTTGTTTACTTGCTTCAGGTAGAATCACATCCACGCGGCACAACTCAAGAAGGAAATAAAAATGTGTGCACGCATCAAAAGTATCGGTTACAGTGATGAACATGCCTAATGCTTGCATAAGTTTTCCCACAGAGGTAAGGAAGTCCAAAAGAAGCAGAATTACTTTCAATATCGTATGTTTTTTAGCAAATACTTTTGTAATAGTCTTTTAATACAGTACAATTTGTTAGGCTCTATGATATACAGTAAATTAATAAGACCTACAAACTGATTTTTACTGCTTTATGTAGAAATATCCCAGCCATCTTAATGCAATTGAGCAACTGTAAATTACTGTTAACAACTTCATGAAAGAGAAGGAAGTGGAAAAGTCACCTCCACATTGATGACTGTTTCCTATTCTTCCTTTGTGTCTTCTGGAAAGAAAAGCTTTCAAACAAAATAAATAAATGAAATAAGGTGGAGAATAATGTGTTGGAAACCCTCTGTTACTACCAGGGCTACCAAGGACTTTGTAGCTCATGATCAAAGGAATTCCTTACAACTGGCAGGATTGTCAACCTTTATGTTGTTAAAATACATTTTTCATGAATGCAAATGTATTTTGAAAACTTTTAAAATCCATGGTCATAAAAACAATCCCCCACAGAGAACAGTTTTAAAATCAAGTTACTATATCTTGTTTCCACAATAATAACCTGGCTAGCTCCATAAGAATACAAAGCTGAGTGTTGCCACTCGGAAAAACAATTGTTGAGGCCAGTATCAGAATGCTTCCCAGACTGAGCATTTAAAAAATGCAGAATATAGTCACAGACATGACATTTCACCCAACAGAAGATACATTTCCATGTGGGTCTTACTTTAGATGACATAAAGGGAATCCCTGCAGAAGCCCATAAATGTGCCTGGGTATAAAATCAATGTCAGTAAAAAAGGATCAGCTCCACACTGCTAAGACACTCAGGCTTGCAATCTTACATTGATCTGGCGAGGCACAGATACTTCTCAAATGTTAAAATAATAAACTCAGGTTTACAGCATCAGTGAAAAATCACATCTGCTGAAAGGATGTACAGGATCTGCCTACCCCAACAGCACAGTAGGAGAAAATCTGGAAAACTACACAGTTGTTTTTGAGGAGCCAATGCTTGCAGTGAAAGTGTTCTACATCTGGAGCTTTTCCCCAGACCAGCTGCAGTCTGGTCTGGTACTCAGAAGGCCCATGAGCAGTCATAGTGCCTGAGACAGACCTGGAGCACCATCCTGCACTTTTGCCTCATTTGAGAGAAAACCCACTCATGTAGTCTGGGATCCCTCTGCAATGTGCATGCAAGGATGGGAAACGGGTATGGGCAGAAAATATGCTGTAAAGCAGGTTCCTGCTCTGGACTACACCACTGCTTTGGACACAGCCTCAGAGACTGGTATTGATGCAGCTGCTTTTGAAGGAGAGGTGAGAGGACACTTGATGCTAATTTAGTCGAAAAGCCAATTGAGGGAGAAGGAGTAAGATACAAGATGTGAAAACAAGAGTGAATGTGGTGACATAAAATCCAACCTCCTTAATGACTTGAAGAGTGATTTGGGAATCACTCTTCAGACTGACTGTACAGCCTGCATAACACCTCTGTGAGCATTAAATGTTGCAAAGCTACAAGAGAAATAAGTTGCAGTTCAAATGGAGCATGAGAGCCATGGGAGACAACCCACACTACTTAACAAGGAAAAAGAAAGGAAAACTAGCTAGGGTGGATTCATAAGCTGCCTTTAGGGATGAGAACGATGGATCTTTGTGGACAGTGTTTTGGGACAAAGAAATGCATGTTCAGATGTGATGGAATAAATGAGAAGAGTACGTGACAGAATGGATATGGGAGGAGGCAGGTGAGAGACACATCTTACAGACTGTGATCTGGAGGCAACAATTAAAGAAAATTGTCAGAAAGGGAGAATGGAGAACCAGCAGCAAGAGCATCAACAGGAAGGTGGGGTTTATACCCACTAAAACTGCAGGCGTTTCTTTGACTGCCTTAGAGAAGACATGAAGCAGTATGAGCAGATTGAGGCATCTAAGAAGCGGCTGAAGACAGGTGACAGTTTCAGAAAGTTCAGAAAAACACAAGTACAGTTGGATTTGTGGGACCCCTGATGCATGAAGCCATGTGGGTCCCCAAGCCCACTGCTGCCCCTGCTTGGACACAGGTGGCTGACAGGGGGTGAAGGGAAGGTGGCAGTGGCTGCAGACCTCCAGGGTGAGGATGTCTCACAATTTGTCCCTTCAGGTTCCATTCTTTGCCCTTAGCCATACTCAGCACTCAGGACATCAGAAAAGCCAGGCCTGTAGTGATTTGCAATGAATATTGAATAGATATGGTCTAAAGTGGCTAGAGACAAAATAATTTTCTGCCAGCTATTTATATGCTTAAGCATAAGGTTTTACTATGCCTTTTGGATAGCTAACTATTTTACCTTTAAAATAATTCCAAGAATTTGACACACTGGTTCCCAAGAAGAGAGCAAAGAATTCCAAAAGGTGTTTTACATGCTGTGAAGTTGCAGGTTCTTTCCTTTGTTCTAAATTTACTAGTAATTAATTTCCTCTAGCAATCCCATATCTGAATCTTGGCACTATAAAACAGAGGGGCTGAACACAAGCCTTCAAAGGCAAACGGTTGATGGGCTAATGCAGAGTGGCCTGTAATAATTCTGATTTTATTTTTTTGAGGAAGTCATTGGGTAATGTTCTTATCATATTCTACATGAAAAAACTAGCATCTGGCTGATGAAATAAATGATGAAAACCAAACTACAGGGAAGAATTTGTAACTATATTTAGCTTGTGAAAATAGTTTAGCTTGTGAAAGTAGTTTCCTCAGTCCAGCCCTTCACCCTGTGTTTTCAGGCACAAAGGCACTAACCTGAGGTTACTTTCCAAGCAAAAGGAGACACAAAACGGAAATAATGTAATCAGTGAAAACACAGATCCATAACATTTTTCTTTTTTACTAGGGCAAGGCAGAACTACACAATTTACTTTCCTATATCCAGTGCCAGTATTCTGTTTTAAAACACACACACCTACATTATGTCCTTATCTGCAGACCTGTCACCCCAAAGTTTGTGAGATCATTAATAAAGAATCTAGTCTATAATTTTTAAGACCTTACCAGCTGCAGCAGGTTTGCACTGAAACTGCTTACAGTTGGTTTCAGGAATACTGTGCATTTTTCTTCCCACTTTTGATATATTTGTCTCCCCAGTAGAAAAAAGTTGCAGTCTCACTTCTTTCTTGATTCAAAGAAAAGCAAACTGCTGGCCACGCTGAAATCAGTTGAGAAGTAACACATTTTAAAATGCAAAAGTCTCTGAAGTTACTTGTAGCTTTTCTATACTCCAGGGTGAATCTCACCATCTGCTGCATTTGTGGCTGAGACTGACCTCCCTCTGTATCAGACAAAAGTAATTGTGGGGATCAAATGAACTTTAAATAGGGAAAAATGTCAGTGACAAATCTGCAGGCTGCACACAGACCATCCACGAGGCATTTATTTTTATTCAAAGGTGATGAGAATTTTACAGCCTAGTGAAATCCTCTGCAGTGAACACTTCAGCTCTGGGATCCTTCTCCGCAGAGACAAACTTCTACTTCCCAATCCTCTCCCATGTATGCTCTTTATCCAGCCACCAATTGAGAGAGAAGTAACTGTTCTCCAGATTTTCAACTAGCAGCTATTTTTTCTAATTCCCACAGCTGTTCACTAAAGAGGCTCAGCAAGCACACTAAACTGCCAGTCACCACTTGCCTATTAACATCCATGCAGAGGAACAGTGCTATTTCCAAGTCAGGATCCTGCTCCTTCTCACAAAGCAATTTTCTGCTGAGATTTCTAACTAAAAGGAAACCAGTAGCTTTCCTGCAAGTAAATAGCTTATTAAGGCTGGAAGTAGGGTTTGTGTGCAAAGACTGTCCTATGCAAATCGGAGCTGATGAGCACTTAACTAATCTGTTTACAGACCAGAGCTGCTGGGCAGGCCTCAGCGATTTTCTATCAAAGCAAAGAACCATTCTTTATGGGCATCTGGTTGTCCCTGAATTGGTAGTTTAAGCATATACCCTTGCTTCAAAGAAAGATCAAAGGATTTATTACTTCTAAATGAGTGCATTATTTCCACTTACTACTTTCTTGTTTGCAATGTGTTATTAACAGCACCATGGCAGGGTTACCTTAAGACTTGAGTTTCTCACAGATCCCCGAATGTGATTTTAGATGTTATATGTAGCCTATAATACACAGGCTGTTACACAGATGGAGAAGGAAGTAAAATACTAGCAAACAGATTAGCGCATCCATGTGCGGGAAACTGATTTAAAAAAAAATCCTACAAAGCAAACTAGCTACATTTTAATACAAAAAAAAAAAAAAAGAGGCTTTTTTGTTTTTACTGTAAATTTAAACAATGTGACAGCCACAGGTCAGTGGACAGAGCCAGTTTTGGCTCCTCTTCATCTGAAAAGAAACCCACATCACTCCTGCTCTCAGAAAAAAAGCTGAGATACCACAGTCACAAAGTAGAACAACCGATCAGTTCAATGAACAAATTCCTACTGCCCCATAAATGCCTGCCACCACCATCCTTTTGGCTTACTGTTTATGGCTTCATTTACTTATTAAGTCTGGAAGAAACAAGGGAGACACATTCATTATGTGCTTTCTGGCACTATTGGGAGTGCATGGAGTGCAAGTTAAGACCTAGCATCTTATTTGTAGGCATACTGAAGGCCTACAGTCAGCTCAGGCACAGAACTGGAAAAGGAATTTTTGGGAAGAAGTTCAGAAGTAGATTCCAGGCAGCCAGGGCCAAGGCAGACGAAGCTGCCAAAACGAGAGCCACAAGTGGCCCCAGGGAGAGTTTGGAGAGGCTGGGTGATGTTTATTGCTCAGAGAGCAGAGCTGGGTGGTGTGATGCAGGACAGGAACTGCATTCTGCAGGCTGTGACTTTAGTGGCAGTATCTACAGTGGTCTGCAGACTCACTGTCTCCATCTTTATCATGGTGCCAGAGGGAACACATTGTGGTCCCCTTATCTGTTTTACAAGGAACCACCTTCCCCTGACAGACCCACTGGGTCATACAGCACAAGATGCTGCTTACTTCTCCTCTTTTATAAAACACAGACTCTGCTTGCATCCACATAAATGGACACAGTTTATCTACCCAGGGACAAGCAGAGGAAAGAAGTCATAGCAATAGGAGGTGCAGACAGGATCCAATGGCTTTCCAGTGAGAGTAACATGTTGGCATCAGGGCCTGTAACCTACCAATCTCCATTTGCTTAGTGGTGTTTTTCTCCCTGTCTCCTGACAAGGACCAGAAATTGCTTTTTCTTGAGCATGAATAGCAAATGTAGCTTTAATACAGCCAAATACACGGAAAAAGCTCCAACCAACTGACATACTGAGGGCTCTTAGTGCCCTGCAATGTATAGGTTCAAATAAAGTAGAGCTTGTATGAAAACCTTGAAAGAAGAAATAGAGAGGAACCCAAGCACATCTTAAATCCCAGTGCTGAAGCTTCAGCTTCAGTCACCAGAGTGTGACTGACATCAGTCTTTTTTGTGGACTGCAGTACGACTGCTGCCTGTCACAATTACACAACACCAAGGGGACCTCTAGGCATCGTACAAGCTGAGGAACAAGTAACAGGGCAGAGACTGCCAGAAGGATGCTGTAAAACAGGTAACAGCTACAATACCCAATGCATTAACCTACTAAATATTGGTCATTGAAAGATCCCAGGCTTTCATGAAAATGACATGACTGAAAAGCAAAAATGGCCCACTGTTACTAGCCACAAACTAGACAGTTTAGGTAATGGAAACAGCACTGCTGGCCCAGTATTTACCCGGGAATGCCTCTGGGATTAGGGAGATGCAGATATACAAACCAGCCACCTTACAGCTGGCTCAGTTATGCCTACATCCAGTGGTTACAGCCCAGTTAATGCTGTTAAATCAGTTGGAAGGAGACTCAGAGCAAAGCAAGCAGCTCAGTGAATTTAAGAAGTATTATTAAAGTTACTTCCCTACTGCTGTTGGTGATGTAAATTGCCTGCATATTTTCTCATCATGCTCTCAAACTGGAGACGGACAGCAGCAATACTTGATTTTGACCAAACAAAACTTACACCTGGCCACATTTAAAGCCTACAAATTTTACTTGTCTGGTTTCTCCTTTGAATTTCAACAAGACAAAAATACAACTAATTTATTTTCTAAAAATGCTGTAAGGACTGAAATGCATTCTAACAACATTTGCATTTCTTTCCAGAGTAGCTGCATTTTAGGTACAGGCAAACATCTTTTTATGAGTTAGATTTCAGTCAGTTTTGGCCAGTGTTCCAAGTCTTTTTGAAATCAATGAACTTCATAAAATATATGTTAGAACATTTATTATCTCCATATACAGCATTCACTAATGGAGGCTCAGTAGAACTAGATGAAGAAACAGACAGAGTTATTTCTTACTTCAAATGAAAATCCAGACCTCATCTTAGGGTCAAGGTCAAAAGAAAGAGCTAGGTAAAAATGCAGAAAGAGCCAGACGGCTTTTAATTATACAGTAGTTGTTACGAGACATTTAGTACTTCAGAAAGGTTTATCCACCTGTTCCAATTTACCCCAAGTGCTCACAATCCATGATGAATGCCAAAGCAAAAAAAAATCACTGCCATATGGATGCCTAGCTCTATGTCACACATCTATTGAACATACCAGCCATAAAAATATTAATTTTTTGTCCATCCAAGAAAACTTTGTAACCTTTGATATTATTCTTATTGGAAAAAAATTAATGTGTAACTGTGCCAGCAGGCTGGACAAGTTGTGATAAAGCATATATAGAAAGCAACAGATCTTAAAAATACCAGCAGCCTTTAAAGACCACACATCCATTATGGCGTTGCACAGAATGAAAAGATTCTTGCTACTGAAAGCTTGAGCTTTTCATAAGCACCATTTAATCTAACTTGTAGATGTTGAACTAAAGTTCAACAAAAAACGAAAGTAGTGCAGAGTACTCTAATGCCACATTGTGTCACTGAACCAAGCAAACACAACAGAAGTTTCCAAACTGCTTCAAAGTTTCCACAGCTTACTAGCCAGTCTTATAAAGGCAGACAATATTCTCAACTTGTCTTGAGGAAAGCTGAGATTCTCCTTCACTCTTTATATGAAGGAGAAAATCATGATGATGTGAAAACAAATCAAAAGCAACAGATATCACTGCTGATTAAGTTAGTACCCTCAGACTTGTGCCTGGATAGATTTGATCTTACAAGTCAAGCTGGCAGATTAAAAGAAAGACATCTCCTGCATAAATAGAGTAACCCTTGTATGATGGCAGCCTTTCTCTGCCTACTTCAGGGATGGCCCCAGTCTTGCAGTTCTGTAAGCCACTTGATAAAAACTCTTTGTGGCAGAGCTCTAAGATGTAAACAGCTGAAAAGACAGGTATCTCTGTGTTCATGCATGCAGGGACAGCAGCTATTTTGTGCTCCTCAGCATCTCTCTCTCTCATCCAGTGTGGGACAAGGCTCAGATGGAGACTGGCAACACAAACTTCAGTGGCTTGTGCTGGATCCTTCCTCTCACGGCCACCACCCCATCTTCTCATAATCCTAATGCCAGTTATGTGGAACAGCCCCAGCCAGAGAGATGTGCTCGAGCTGCTCCAAAGATGCATCCTGGACACATTTGCAGTGTAATCACATGGGCATTCAACACACACTGTGAAATTTTGGCAGTATTGAACTTAATGGCCAAACTCCCATTGATTAAAGCAGAGCCAGACTATCACATATAATACTTTTACTTGGTCAGAACACTTCCTCCTTCTCCTGAGGCTTGTAAGAGCCATAAATAAGGTTAAAGCAATATAGTACTCAGAGGTTTTAAGAGAAGGCCTCCTCTGTTTAACAATCACCAAAAATAGTTGCTTAAGATGGGTTATACTGAATCACAAATGAGAGAAGGCTGCTGAGGACTTTTCAAAAAACACATCACTACTTTTATTGGTTGTCAATGTTTTCTTATTAGTCAGTAAATGCATTTGATATAGGTGAGTTTCCAAAGTAAGCATGATGGGAGGGCTAGTTTGAGATTCAAACTAAAAAGAAGTCACCTCAAGTTTCCCTTTGAGACATTGACAAAAAACGCCATTAATTTGTTGTACCCAATTTGTGTGTATGTACTGGATGGCAATTAGTGTAGAAATTCAACCAGTTTTACCATCTTTCTGTTCAACTCAACAAATTACAGTTTTTAAAACCTGTCTATGACAGTGACAGAAATCGTTTTAGTATTTGCCTAATTTTCACAGAGCCAGAAGCATATCTCAAGCAAAAGATACATTACAAACATATACACATGCAGAGTAGCCATAGGTAGCAGGTTCTATCATCACTACATATATACAGTCATACAATATTTTCCTGCAGAAGTAGAAAAAAAGAAAAGTGTTCTAATATAAATAATGTTACTGGCTTCAGGTATTGGACATCATTGATATTTTCAAGGCACTTTCTATAACAACATTTATTTAAGAAGTTGTTTCTGACTTTGCCAAACTAACTGCTTGTTCTAAAACTTTACATGCTGGCTGTCTGCCCTGAAGCTGGGGTTTTGGCTTTTTTTTTTTTTCTATTGTTTTTTTGTTTTTAATTTCAGCCACAATCCTCCTCCAAGAAGGAGACCACGGAACACTTTCTTGGTTCGCCAAAATGGCATTCTGGCAGCCTTTCCTCCAACTTCAGCACTCTGTGCTTTGGAGTGAGAATTAAAAATTTGATGAGAGATTATGAGGGAGGAGAAAAGAACACCAGCAAACTTAAGCTACAAGCCTTAGAGAGGAACATAAAAATAACAATGAGGGTTCCACATATTTAATAGAAGCTTTATGACTTCAGAGGCTAAAAACTTCAAAAACTCTCTCACTGAGCATATTGTCTTCCCTCGTGACTCCCAACAATTATATGTGCATGTAATGTCTTCAGAAAATAAATGATCATGCTTCCTGCAAGCCCAGGCCTACAAGTAAACCCAGGGTTACCAGCAAACCCTTTCACAGCAAACGCTGCCACAGGCTGGAGTGGACAGCAGAAGGAAGTCTCCCATAAATGCTGTGATGCCAGACAGATTTTCAAGCCAAATACAGAGGATAAGAACTGAACACTCCTACAATTCCTTACTTCATCCATTACAAAATGTCCAAATGAAAAAGGATCCCACTGTCAAAACCAGCCTTCACTACTTGACCCCAAAGTCATAACAAGACTAGATCTACCCTTTGCATTATGTGAGCCAGGAGTCCTGTAGGAAATAAATGTATGGGATCTTGTTAACAAAGGTCAGACCACACACCTGCAACTGTGGTGCCATGTTGCACCTGAGTGGCTGTTTGTGCCACAGGTAGTTTTGTGCCTAATTTCTGAATGAAGGCAATCCTGTAGAAACAATATTGTTAACAAAAGAGAGACAAATCATTTTTAAAAGGACAATTGCTCTCAGTAGTCCTATACTCATATATAAAAATAATGAATCCCAAATTCCTGAATCACCTGGAATATCAAACAGTTTTCAAAGAAAGCTGAAAGGAGAAGAGATCAACTACTATTGTTTAGTAGCTTTTGCATGATGTTACTAATTTGTTGGAAGAGAGTGTCCAAGTTGTCTGATTATTGACAGAATTGAGCTAATTCAAGCACACAATTTTGATAACCTAATGTGCATCTATAAAAGGATCCATCACACAAGCAAAATGGGAATGTAGATGCATAATTGACCATTAAGCATTGAGTTTGAATGTGAGTAATTCTAGTACAATCAGCGTATTTATAAAGCCAAATACGTACGTGTACTTTGGCAAGACCAACGAGATATGAATGGTTAGTGTAATATGTATGCAAATATACTTGCATATATTATATATTTGTCTGCATTTCACAACAAGAGCTTTTGAAAGGCTTGGGTTTGCAAGATGATCTGATAATCTGTAGAAAACCCAGCAAATTAGAAAATAAGACCACTTAGTGTAAGTTTTGGTTAATACTGCGCATACAAGACTCAAACAAAAAGCAAATAATTGTGCAGCAAGTATTTAGCAGTATAGATTTTATTTCTTTTCAAAATAATGGGGTTTGTTAAGATTTAAAATACTTTAGTAATTACCTAAAACAAATGTACACTTTTTTAGAACTTCTGGTAAGTGCTGATCTTGAGTTCTGAAAATGTGTGACAGAATACAAGAAAATATAAAATTGGGTTAGCAAAATACAGTAACGGAGCTTTACAAGAGAGACACACATTCTATATTATTTGACCTAAGTCTATCAGGTAAACATGGTGTAACAGCTTTCCACTTAGAACACGTGCCTATAAACTTAATCTGCAACCTGAATCCCAGGAAAAATTAACTTCTGATCAACTCAAGGCTACTAGGTCCAAAACAAAAAAAAATCCATCTCAAGATGTGTTTCCTCATTGGACATATATTCCCTTTTCCCGTAAGGTATTAATCTTAAATTTTAATAGATCACTATATATGATAAAATTGCAATAAAACATTCTCTTATTATTCATGATTCAACTAAGTCTGTAGCCATAACGTAAGTTATTTTATATGTGAACAGTTAAGTGTTTCATAAAAAAAATATTTATTTATTGCATCTAGTGAAAAAAAACTTTGATGGGTCTTAAAAAAAAAAAGGACTTTCTCTTGGCTAATTGCCAAATAATCCCCTTTCCCTGCGGCTTGCCTTTTTAAGAATTATAAAGAAACTCTGAAGTTCGTTGTGGTCTGGACAGGCAAAGATGATTAATCTGTATGGAAGCAGGATGCTTGATTAAATCCACAAACTTCCAAATGAGATGTAAGGATAAAAAAACATGGTTTGTTATTGTGTCCATTTCCAAAGGACAGCTCACAAGCTTTCCTCCTCACGTAAAAACTGGAACACAGCTGAGAAGTCTTTCATGGCATAGCCTTTGGCACACATCATCCTGTAGATCTGATGTGCCTGGGAGCCCAAAGGAACTGGTGTCTTCGTGTTGGTGGCAGAAATCTGGGCCAAGCCAAGATCCTGTGGGGGGCAAGAAGAGGGAAGAACAGGGCAGAGAGGAAGAATGGAAGGAAAGAAAAAGAGAAAAAGTCAGGGGAGAAACAACAAGGACACAAACAGCCATGTACATATCATAGGTTATTTGGCTTCCACTGTAACAAGAACTCTACTGCCAACAAGTACAATACTCCAGCCTTAAAATTTCAGACCTGGAAGAAGCACGTCTTTTGTAGTTTTTATTGTTTAAAACAGTAATTCAATGTTGTTCAACATAAAACCCTCAGACTTTACCAGGCAGGCACCACCTTAAGAACAGGAGGAATTTTAAGATTCTAGATCACTATATAACCTGGTAGCAAGACTCAGACTCTTTTCCCCCATTGAGTATGTCATCTCTAGTAAGAAAATCTCCCTGGCTATTCACTGAAGCATTTCACATAGATTCTAAGAGTATAATCTAGTTCATTTGGCAAGAGGAATTTTTTTTACTATAAACAGGTTAAGAATCAGGCAGAAGAAATTTCAAGAACAAGAAAATGGAAGCCACTTAGCAAATATACATTTACTATAATTTAAACAATTAATAGCAAAATGACTCATAGGTCACTTAGTGAATATAACTGCTAATTGCAATTTGCTGCCTAATTGGAAGGACGTATTAGAGAATTGCTTAGGGGGCAGTCCTGGGTCTGCTACAACTCAAAATTCTTCTTGAGTGACTTTTTCTTTAATGACTTTCTTTAAGAGAGGCACATAGCTCCACTGTGTTTTTAAATACTGTATTTGGGTCAACAAAAGGGCGGGAAGGTTCAAAGAGGACAAATTTGAAATGTGTCCTCCTTGGTCAACTACAGTTATAATCTGAAACAAATAAGGCAGAACCCAAAGATGAGTACCAGGTACTATGACTAACCATAGTTAGCCAGAAATAGTCAGCTGCCAGCTAGGCTGTAGGATGTCTTGAACTCTAAGCTGAATCAGACATGAAAAAACCCAAAGACAGAAGCATTAACAAGGGCCTGGATATATATAAAAAGATCTCTTGACTAAGTGGGAAAGTAATGCCCGCACTGAAGGCTGCCTTTAAGTTCTTGTTAATGAAATCAATGTTTGGGGTCTATATTTCAAGAAAGTTGCAAAAGAATCTCTTAAGTATTACTAGTAAATGCCTAGATTTCCTATCCATTCAGAACTATGGTGGTTTATAGAATCTGCTGTGTGTGGTTGATTTTTTCCTGTCTCAGTGGTTTGGGTTGGAAGGGACCTTAAAGATCATCTAATTCCAAGCCCTCGACCTTGGGAAGGGACATCTTCCACCTGACCAGGCTGCTCCAAGCTCCATCGAACCTGGTCTTGAACACTTGCAGGAATGTGGCATCCATAACTTCTCTGGGCAACCTGTGCCAGTGGCTCACCACCCTCACAGTAAAGAATTCCTTCCTAATATTTAATCTAAATCTACCCTTTTTCAGTTTGAAGCTATAAGCCCTTATCCTGTCACTACATTTCCAAAAGTCACACTCCATATCTCTTGTAGGCTTCCTATAATTCTTGGAAGGCACTATAAGGTCTTCCCAGAGCCTTCTCTTCTCCAGGATGAACAACCTCAACTCTCTCAGCCTTTCTTCGTAGGAGAGACGACCCAGCCCTCTGACAATCTTCACCACTCTCCTCTGCACTCACTCCAGCAGGTCCATGGCCTTCTTATGTTGGGGGCCCCAGAGCAGGACACAGCACTCCACATGGGGTCTCACTATAGCAGAGCAGAGGGGGAGAATCACCTTCCTCGACCCAATGGTCATACTGCTTCTGATGCATCCCAGCATGTGACTGGATTTCTGGGCTACAAGCACACATTGCCAGGTCACACTGAGCTTCTGGTCCACCCATACCCCCCACAAGTCTTTCTCCCCAGAGCTGCTCTCAATCCATTCTTTGCCCAGCCTGTATTTGTGCTTGGGATTGCCCCAACCAAGTGCAACACCTTGCACTTGGCCTTGTTGAAATTAATGGGATTTGCAAGGGCCCACCTCTCACACCTGTCTTTGAGTATCTCAGCCTTCTTCAAATTCTGGGCAACCAAGTCCTAACCCTATATAAGGTCCTGTATCTATAGAAGCTTTTCTTGCTGCTCTTGAAGTATCTGGTCAGGTTTAATTTTATCAGGGCTTCAGCTTTCCTAACCTGATTCCTGGCTGCTTGGAAAATTTGTCTGTATTCTTCCCAGCCTACCCATCCTTGTTTCCAACTTCTGCAGGCTTTCTTTTTGTGACTAAATGTGTCCAGCAACTCCTTGTTCATCAGCACAGGCCTCCTGATGGTTTTGCCTGACCTCTTCCTTGTTGGGATGCATTCCTCCTGAGCCTGGAAGAGGTGATCCTGGAATATTAACCTGCTCTCTTGTGCTCCCCTTCCCTCCAGGGCCTTATCATGGTACTGTGCCAAGCAGATTCTTGCAGAGGCTGAAGGATAGTGAGCTAGTTGTGTACCCTCCTTGCTGCCCTAAGGATCTCAAACTACACTGCTTCACAATCACTGCAGCCAAGGCTGCTCTTGAGATTCACAATTCCCACCAGCCCCTTCTCGCTGATGTGAACAAGGTCCAACATAACAACCTCTCCTTATTGGCTCCTCTGTCTTTGGAGAAGGACTTCTTACCAACTCATTCCAAGAATTTCCTAGATTGCTTATGCTTTGCTGTGCTGCCCCTCCAGCAGATATTAGTGTGGTTGAAGTCTCTGCTGAGGACCAAGGCCTGTAGATGTGAGATAGATCCTATTTGCCTGTATTTGTCTTATTTGCTCAGTCTTTAGATTGGATGGGCTGTAGAAGGTCTCCACTATAATGTCACCTGTCCCTACTCTCCTGTTAACCCGGACCCATAAACTCTCAGTCAGCTCCTCCTCCATCCCCAGGCAAAGCTCCATGCACCCCAGCTGGTCACTGACATAGAGCCTGAATCCTTCCACTCCAACACACCAGTCAGAGGAGTCATCCCTCCACGTCTCTGTGATGCCAGTAAGATCACAGTCCTGCAGGCATGCACACACAGCATTTGCATAGGGTCAATTAAACTGGCCCCTGATGAAGCCAACTTACTGGCTGGAATGGCTGTAATTCTTTTGTGCTGCTCTGCATGTGCTCTCCTGCTGGACCTGCAATCCACCTCCAGGTTCTGGACAGCTATTGCTGTCCTGGCATCAAAATGGTAGGAGTGGGATGAATGCAGGTTACCCCTCCCTAAATAACTTTAGCTTAAAGCCTTCTTCACCACAGCTCTGTAAGCCTGTAAGCAAAGATGCTCTTCCCCTACTCTGACAGATGGTTCCCATCCTTGAGACAGAAGAACTGAAAGACTGTAGTACTGCTGAGAGCACCTTTGACTTCTCAGGGATGACTTACAAGACAGGTCTTTACTTTCTTTGTGTCTGGATTTGAATTAGCACAAGGAAATTCAAGATCTTACTCTACTCTCTAAATGTCACTTCGATCTGTAAATCGGCTCTATAAAGGTCATTCTGATACAAATCAGAATTATAGTTACTTTTCCTATTACCCTCGAATGACTTCAAGCTCTAGGAAAATGGGAAAAACACACATATCAGATGTCACAGAATCTAAAATAGTTTTCATCTACATCAGGGCAGATCATTTCTTCTCTGTGGAAAGACTGATGAGCTGACAAACCTAGGAACACTTACTTTAACCTGCATACAGTAAGACATTTCATGATACATATAAGCCCTCTTTGTGAAATCTGTACCCATTTTATTCATTTTATTCAAGAAAGCTTAACTAATATAATGGAATATTAGAATGGCAAAGTCATCTAATTCCAACCTAGTGAAAGTACTTGGTATTGGTAGTGGTGACTGTGATCTATTTCTCTCTGAAGGGACATTCACAGAAACAATTCCTGAAAATTTTGAATGGACCGTTAGCACAAATACAATTTCATAAATGTCCTGGTTTTGGCAAGGGACAAGGTTAATTTTTTGCAGCAGCTGTGAGGGGGTGGAGCCTTGCACCATGTGGGCATGGCCAAGATCTCAATGTTATTTGGTACCATCCTTTGTCATTGCTGAGATAGGGAAAGGAACTTTCTCTGGCTTCACTGAAAAAAGGATGCTCCTTTCTGGTTGAGGAAAAGTGTGGTGGGTGGGTCTGTCCACCATTGCTTTTCATTGTCCTGGGCCTGGTGAGCATTTTGCATTTAAATAATCCTCTCTTTTGTTATTAGTATGTTGCTGTTACTGTTTGTGTTCTTATATCATGGCTGCTTCCCATAAATTGTTCTTATCTCAACCCATGGTCTCCGCCTCCTGTGTCTCTGACTAGAGGGGGAAGGGAGCAGTTCACAGGGTTTTTTTGAGGGAGTACTAAATTGGGGGATAGCATTCCTAAACTAAGGCAATAAAGTAGCTCTGTTCACTTCAGTACAGAAAGTGTGACTCCAAGATGGCTGAAACATTCAAAAACATTTCAATAATCAAATGGACAAGGACTCCTGACTGAAATGCAGGAAGGTTGTTTTGCTTTTTTAAAACTTCATTCTATGAATTAGAGCTTTGAAGGAAAAAGCCCAAGAAAATGTAAGTCAAGCTTATCTTTAGCTTCAGATTGTGAAGTATTTTGCACCTTTTCACTTGAGGCTGGAGATTCCTCAAGTGAAATAGTACAAAACAGCTTGGAAAGAAATTTCCCTTTGCTGACTTATTTGGAAAAGTAAAAATGAGAGCATAGTTTATGGCTTCTCTTATACTCTTTGGAACTGACAACATCTTCCAGATGTCTCAGTGCACTGAATATTCTAACACTTTTCCTCAGCTTAGAATAGGGAAACAGATTCTCTTTCCCAATTTGCTTCCACTTTAGAATTACTTGGTTCCTTACATTTATTTTGCAGTTGATGTAAATGAAACTGCCATTTGGAATAAAGCTCAAAGGCTGCCTTGACATGACTCAAGAGGAATATGATATAAATCTAGCTCTTCTCAGGATCCAAAGTTGACATTTAATTAGCAACTGTGCTGTCAATGAAAGATGGGACTTCTGGCCTGCCAATGCTTTGGAAACAAACATGGCGTGGTAAACTAAACTAGATTTTTTTTAAAATGCAAAATCTTTAGAGCAGGTTTCAGAGTAAGTTGACTAAATTGTATGTTTCAGTATAAAATTTCAAGACCAAAGAGCTTCTCAGAAGTGTCTGGCAAAAACTTAAAATAAAGATCCTCTGGCTCTGTTTGAGAGATTTTGATGACAAAATATTTTTAAGAAAGCCTTTGACTTCTACCATCTCTGATATGTGAACAGGAGCTTGAAGTTTAGTAATGGTGTTTAGTGACTGTTACTGAGGCACTCCTAGATATTTTCACTGTGGAATATTTTCTCCTCAGCCTCAGGGTTTTACCTACCTCTTTCTCCTTTGAATACATTCTTTTTTATTTCTTAAGTGGCAAAATCGTGCTCTGCATTTCCCTTAAAAAAAGTCCCCACCTCAAGCAATTCACAAAGTGCACAGTATGTCACACATCAGGATGAAATGGATAGTAGCAAAAGTCTTTCCACAAACTAAAAGGCAGTGTCTTAGAAGGAGTCACCACTGCACCAAAGAAAAGCCTGAACATGATCAGCTGTCTTGGCTACTTATTCGAGAAATCTTCCATCTGTATAGAAAAACAAAGCATAGTTCAAAAGGCATGAGAGGAATTTAACATCTTTCCTTCTTACTGAGGATTCTAGCCTAAAGAAGGCTTCAGGACTGTCAGGAGAGGCAAATCAGAAGAGGTGAACAGCAATTACAAATCTCTCTGAGGAGCTCTCTCTTGGTTATCATTGATGCTTTATAACCAAAAGCTGGCAGTTTCAACAGGCACAAACCAGGCTGCTATTCCTTCAATTAAAGAAAGATCTTTCAGGGCATTCTTCCAGGGAAGATGAAGACCAAAGGAAAAAAACCAACCCTTTAGAAAGAATCTTAAAAAGGAGGGAAGAAAATGTGTGCCCCTATCGCATTTATACTATGAGGCTATTCTGGACAAGATTGAGATCTATCAATCATGAGAACAGAGATTGCAGTGTGAACATGGCACAACAGGCAGAACAGATTCCGAAAACAACACACAACATGGCAACAAGCTTTGAGGCAGGGCCAAGATCAGGTTGCTTATCTCTAATTGCCTGGCAAACTCCATGAAATAACCTAATGCTTTTTTAAAATCTGTAATTTAAACAACACTTTATTGTCCCCAATGTTCAATGACATGCACACAATGTAAAAACTGCTATTTTTCAATATTTTAACACATTCTTCAAAGAAATGAAAGTTCCTGGTCGTTGGTCCATAAACATAAAGTGTAGCAGCCATTGAGGGGTTGTGAGCCATGCAGCATTAGCAAAGCTTTTTGGTGCTACCACATGCAAAACACTCTGGACCCACTCTGAGAAGAGAGTTGGATAATTTAATTGAGCATGCAAATGCACCAATTGTCCTAAATCAACTGCAAAATGACATGAACAGTATCAATAAGCAGCTATTATATACAGGAGCTCCAGCACTTTGGAGATCTGCATGGTAATATCTGAGTTCACCAGCTTTGAGAATGCTGTTTTACTTTGAAGTGCTACATTTCCACTTACATGGAAGAGCTGAAAATAGACAGAATGCCTAACTGGTTGGGAGCACTCAATAAAGTGGTATGCATAAAACCTATCCTGTATGAACCAAACACCTCCCTTAGGACAGTATCTCCATGAAATGGATATTCAGTGCAAAATTATTTCATGCACTTAGATGAGACATCTCTTCCAGAGCTGATTTTATAATTTACGTTAGGCAATCACTGTGCTCAGTGAAGAAGTAGTTCAAGAGTCAGGGTTCTGTATCTCCTTCCTCCAACTGTGTGTCCTATCAGTGGGATGCAGAGCTCTGACCTCCTTGCCTACTTTCCTTTGGCCTCTAAAAGCTTTGCCTTCCTGACCACAGAGTGACTCAGGACAGTGTTTTCTTGGAAAAGCCAAGAGCATGGCAGTAAGTGCATTCTCCTGGGATAGGATAACAGTAGGTTTTCAACTTCCTACCGCTGAGAAGGACCTAAACCCCAGATCTCCCACTTTGTCGACAAGCAATTTAGATTACTGTGTAATTACTCATGAGAAGCCCTTCTTCTGTCACCAGCTAAGACAATTCAGGAGAGCTCACAGAATGGTGCAGAAACCTGCAGGAGATCAGCCTGTAGTAGTGTGGGTTGCTTTCTGCATTACAGATGGCCTTAGGCAGAAAGACATGCACACAAGCAATTGGCTCTGCAAGGAAGGGCTTGCTAGAGAGCATGCCCAGGAGCACAGTTAAAGGTATCTGGAAGAGAGTGGGCCCAAAATCTGAGATGCTTATGGCACTATCAGCACCTAATTAAGTCACTTGGATTTCCAATGTTCTCTCTTGAATTCTCTCTTGAACTTAAGACTCCTAAATTCTAGAGCAGTCATGCAAGAGGCACCTAAATGGCTTGCTGAATGCTCACTATACTCACAGGTCCATTGGGACTCCTCTATTAAGGCAGAGCTCAAAAAGATCATGCATATAATCTCTGACTGGCTCAGCAGTAATAGTGGCTCAGCAGTAATAGTGGCTAGAAAAAAGCTGGAGACTAAGGAAAAGCCCTGTAAATAACTCATTAATTCAGAGCTACAGGAAGAGCTCAGTTCCCCTCTATTCACACCTATATATTATCCTGTAATCACAAATTTTCTCTGAGAAGGACGTTTGCTAGAAGCCCAGAGAGAAGCAATTGCAGATACTCGACATGCAAGTGTTACATACCTTAGCCATGAGTGTTGTTCCAAAGCCACCTTGATAATTGTTGGCTGAGGGTACTCCCTCCATCACTCCAGGAACAGGGTTGTATGTATCGCTTGACCAACAGCGACCTGAGCTCATATTTAGGATTTTGGCCAGCAGCTTTGGGTCAAGGCCTAATCTGTCAAAGGTCAAAGAAGAGAAGTGTTAATGTCAAAACGCACAAGACATGGGTGACTTGTTTTATATCTTAGGACCCTACCATCATTCCTCTCCCTTTATTATAAGTCATGAAAAATGACAGAGTATTGATATTGGGGGCAGGGATGCCGTATCTTAAATTAAAGAGCATCAATCCGCCATTTAAGCAGTAGGTTTTCAAAGCTTTTTTCCTTTTGCACTAAGCAAATCCTCTTCACCTAGCAATTTTGAAAGTGCAAGCAAATGAAAGGTCCTTTGAGAACAATAGTTAACTTGTATTTCAATTACTGAAAGGCATTCTCTGTTTTGCTACCTACTAGGTCACATACTTGTTCTTCATATAAAAATATTCTCTGAACAAAGCCAAAAATTCACAAGCAAGAGTGGCAACATAAAAATGGTTGTGCAATGCATTTATATGTGAACACTAGTGCACTTTTGAAGTAAACAAGATAACACAATTGATTCTGCTATAATAATGTGAATAAAAATGCTGCACTTATCAGAAAAACTTTATTGTCATATACAGCTGTGCATTCTTGTCTTTGCTATTATTAAATCTTCATTATATGCTCCTGCTTATGAGGCAAGTCTGCATTTCACTGTGACATATGTTATCTATTCACAAACATATATTATAGTTCTGGGTCAGCTGCTGATAAGGTTACTGATCCCGATAAAACAAAGCTTGTCCAAGTAGAAACGTCATTTGTTCTACCATGGAGTTGATGGCATAAACTGCTGCTCAGTGCAGACCCTGAAAATTCTTCGATATTTTACAAAATTAACCCTCTTATGAATTCACATTTATGCTGATAATAAGTTGCAAGTGTAATTTTACATCAATTGCATTAATACCAAGGACAAGCAGCAGCAGTTTATCTGGCACTGTACAAATGTTCAGCTACACACAGGACAAAAGAGAAAGCAAGGGAACTATCTCCAGTAACACTTCAAGATGAAAAAAGGACGTTTTAAAAGGGATATATCACAACCTTCCACAAAGTTTATTTAAATAGATTTCAATGTTTTTTATGTTAGTTCTCACATCATAGACTTTTGCAGATCCCCATAGCCTACCAGTGCTTCCAGGCACTGTAGCACTCAAAGTTTTAATTTGTAGATGAGAAAAGCTCATTACCAGTGGAACAGTTGCTAAAATGCATGTCTATCTATTCCAGCAGGCATTCTGGATTTGAAAAACTATGTTTAACATAGTCAACCCTACAGCATGGCTCCTACTCCTATAGTAGCATTGTGTCCTGCAAGTCTGCCTTCCTAATGCTAAGCAAGATAATTTTCTGTATTTCAGACAGCTCTTTAGCAGTACTGCTGTGCACTCTTATTTACTATTTACTGCAGCACCCCCTGGAATTCAATGGGAAGTCTCCGCTGGCCTACATGGGATCAAGCTTTGTGCTCTTCCCCATTGTTTTTTTCCAACTCTCTGATTCAACGGAATGCTTATAATGATCATTTATTTAAAAATACAAACTGTGTTTTCCAGCACCAGTATGTTTTCACAGTATTTTATTGTGCATAGTGCATTAAAGTCCTCACCATAAAAGCCTTCATCAAGAGCCACTCCAAATAATGGCTTTGATTGTTTTAATCAAAAAAAACCCCACACTGGGAGCATGCAAAGCCTGAGCTTTCAAATACACAGAGGTTGCTTTTTTTCCTCTCAAACAAATCTCTTGACTTGTCTGTTTCTTTATCATTGTTACATCCAGATCAGTATTTTTACCAATGTAGTGCCTGCTTGCGCTATATCCAGCTGCATGGAGAGGGCTGCAATTACAGCTGTGAGTATACTGCAAGACAGGGAGCTTATTATTTCAAAACGCATATAACCCTCCCAAAGAATGCTCTTTTTACAGTGTTCCAAGTATCTCTCTGTGAAACTATACTTTAAAAGATATGCATGTATTATACAGATATGTAAAATACTGTCTTCCACTAGATTTGACATATTTTTGCTCTGGGAAAAGAAAAAGGAAGATAGTGTCAGTTTGTATCCCTGCTCCTTCAAAATTCATAGCTCTTAAACACCATGCAGTTTCTCTTCAGGAGACCTGAACCTATTTTTTTTTCTCCTTTGCAGCAAGTGTATCATTAATAAGAGCAAGTTAGAAGTGCTTTGCATTTCATCTTTCTGAAGATTCATCCACTGGTGCATATATAACTGACAGTTAAAATTAGACATATATTAAAATCAGTTACTGAAGAAGTCCTCTGTCTTCCACTGTGCCCAAAGCTTGTAATGGTCTGAAACCAGCCAGAATATACAGTAATTGTCATTCAGCAAGAGTCTATCCTAGAAAGTCATGCTTCAGTGGAGAAGACTGAGTTTCCATTTGAAATCAACAAATTAATCCAAGACAGGTATCTGAAAGGGCAAGTTTAATAGGAAGCAGCTACTGGGCTCTCAACCATGATAAAATGTTATTGCTGTTTCCCTGTAAATTGGCTGGGAACATACGATACTCTGTGCATAAGAGCTCCATTGCTGTTCAGGAGATATACTGCTCAAGCTATCAAAATGATGACAGTCTGCCAGTCCCCATAACAACTTGCCATTGGACATGGCAAGAGCTTGTGCATGTGTGTGTGAATTTACAATTACCAAAATGTTCTTCTCCCTTATAAGCAGAAAAGAAGCTCATGTATTAACTGTATTTAGAACAAAAACAATTTCTCCCTCAAATCAATGCTTCTTCAATAACATTCCTAATGAAGTGAACAACAAAAACTAAGCAATAGATGCACACACTAAAAAAAAAAGATCAAAATAGGATCCCTTCATGCCACAGCTCAAAACTCAAGTTTTGCTGAGCTCTAATAAAGCTTCAGCCTGAATTTTTCATACACTCCTCCAAAAGCTCAGTCTGAAGGGATACAGAAATTAAAATAGTGTCTCACAAGAAAGATCCATCCTGTCTCATTTTAAGGTGTAACAACTGAAGCAGCTGAACTTTTGAGAGATTCCCATCTCAAGGTGCCTCGGGTAAACACTTTATAAAGGTGCAAATATTCAAGCAGAACCTTACAACCCATCTACCACAGTTAAAAATTACTTTGCCATTGGTGTTTTAAACAAGGTAAGTGCGCTCCAGCATCATTACTAACCTTCATGAGACTTAGCTATAGTCCCATGCCAAAGACAGCAGAACCACACCTTGGAGTTCTTTTTCAAGGTACTCTTTCTAAATTTTGCAGTGGGGATGTGTCCAGGGCTAATTATTCCTCAGTCTGTTGGACATGCTCCTCTCTACTCTGTCAACTCTCATTTCTGCTCATGTCTTACATCCATAGCTCAGGGGTGCTCACAGAAACCAGCTTTAGAGACTGAGACTACATTTAAACTTGGCATGAGAACAAAAGTTCTTTTACTGTCTTTTCACCTTATTTATCTAAAAAAACCACGTGGGCACAAATCAGTGGAGTAAAATTGCTTAGGAAGGAGCTGTATTTGCAGCTTTTGGTATAAATTTGGGTGGCACTGCAGTCCCTCCTCATAGAGATGATTTTCTCTGCTATTGGAAGTACAAATTCATTTTGCAGCGAGGTTATTGCCATAGAGCCCTTACTGCTCTCCTGGTCCCTTTCATCCCAACCACATTAAGCAACCTTATCCTGTCTTGTGTCACCACATAAGCCCTTCCTTGAGTCTTCGCAGGCAGTTTCTGATGGGACTGCAAACTGTGTCAGGCAGCAACTTCCACCTGACCTAAACACAAGCCAGGTATCAGCAATATTTCATTTCTGAGCTTTATTTTGCTAGTATTAGAAATTGTTTTACTGGAGCTCAGGGCTCAGCAGAACAAAGTTACTGGCACTGAGGTGATCAGCAAAATGAAAAAGAAAAATATTTTCTGCCTGTGGACAGTATCACTTCACGTTTGTACTTCTGATTTGTGCAGTTTACATGTACTCTGTGTGTCAGTTTGACACAGCAAGTCAGTATTTTGCAATATGCACACTACTTGTAAAACTGTACAGCAAAATGTGCTCAAGATTTTTCTACTGACAAGTTGCACTAACATGCTAGAAAGAAAAGAAAATATAAATGACAATGTGAATTCATTTCCGCAACGTCTACCACACCTTTTTACTTTTACTGGTAACATTCATAAATCATCAGGAAAGTAATGGAAAAACTGAACATAACATGCATTTCATTGGTCAGAACTATGGATGGGATTATTTTAAAAAAGTATTTATGCAATTTAATCCAAATAACTTCCAGAGAAAATGGGTATCTTTATTAGTAAATAAAGATGATGTTCGAGTAAAGCAAGTAAAATATAAATGCAAAATTACATAGCAATATGGCCTGTTTTTCTGGGAGTTTATTGTGGAATTTTTGTTCAATAATGTCAGTTTTCTTTCTTCCTCATCATATTCTATTTGCTATTTATGTCAAAGTTTGGAAAAATTCTATAATTTCAAATATAAAATAAATAAAACAATAATTTAAAAATAAGAAATTACTAAACCTGTCACTCTAGCTACTTCAGAAAATGAAAATTTAGACTGCATGGTTTATGAAAACATTAGAGAAGAAGTGGCTTATTAATAGAATTAATATCACACTGCTTTGAAGACTTAAGTTTAGAGTATATATTAGAGTTAATGGAAGGTGTTGTAATATGATCTTGTAGCTACACCTAGTTCTGACAGCAGTATTTTGAATAATTAATTATTCAAAGTCTCTAGAACTCAATGTAAATGATGCAGCAGATATACACAATGCATGACATAAAGACATTTTATATTCTATATGAAAGTTAAGAACACATCTAAGTTCCAAAATTCCTATTCTAAATTTTTAAATTTTCAGTATCCTTTACCATTATTAAGTCAAAGTCCGACTTTCTTCACCAGATATGCATCAATCTAATAAACCAGGTTCAGCTTCCTACTCTCTTCAGAGCAGGCAGCCACACTATCCTTTGAGCTATAGAGTAGAAAAATACTTCCTAAAATGATTAATATAGCAAAACTTCTAATAATTAGAATGACAACTGTAAACTTCTACATTAGAAATTTTTACACACTCCAAGTGGATAGCACTTATTCTAGTTATAAGCAGAAGTCATCTTCTCAAGATCTAAATCACACTAATTAAAATCAGTGCAAGAATTCTAAATTACTTCTTAAGGCTTTAAATAACCACCTCTGTCTTAAACTTCATGCAGTTTATGACTAAATGAGATTCTGCTATTTCCATACTTTGGTTCAAAATCAGCAGGGTTCTTCTACAATAAATATAGTTCCCTCTTGATAACATTAATTGTAGGGCAGGGAGGCTTATAGATTGTTACTTTCACATTGGATTTTTGCTCACAAATGATGGATACAGATTCAGCCAAAATTTAAACTGGAAAAGGAAAAAATTCTAAACACCTTCAAGTTACAGTGACTGCAGACATCAACTTGCTCTTCACAGGGCTTACACGCCCCAGAATACCCCTCTTCCAAACCTCTTGATTTTATTTTAGTTATTTCTACAAATGTAGATAAAACTGTAACAAAAAATTAGTTGCATGTGCCTTATTAACTGAATGACTTAAAGCAGAACCCAATGCAAACTTTCTGGATAACACTGGATTTAAAAAGTTGTAAACAATGCTACTGGTTTTATTATGGCTTGATGCAGACATGCTTCAGTATATTACAGACTCTCAATTTTAAAATGTAAATGGTACAGGATATTGATAAACCAATTAGCACTGATGCAAAGCAAATTCCTCTTTTATCTCAATTACAACATGACAACTTAATAGGTCAAGACAGTCTAACATCTGAGACAAGGGCAATTCAATAAAACAACTGCATCTTGATATGGTAATTAAGAGGAAATGTGAATCCATTACATTGTCCTGTGTATGTGTGCATATGTAGGTGTTTTTTTAAATTTATTTAAGCATTTGATGCCCTCTTGCTGTTTTTATAATGTATCAAATCCACATGAACACAGTTGAGCCCAGTTGATAAGTACCTACAGTACTGTAGTTTTAGCAGGCAAATTTTAAGGATGCAACTGTGCAGATAAATAATTCATGAAAAGCCCCTGAAAGATACACAATTGCAAGATAATATCTTCAAACACAGGACTTCTCTGTCTATAAATTTGCAAATTATTTTGATTTGGCAACAAGAATTTATTAAAGGTTCAAATACCTTGATCCTGAATGTGTACTTACACACACTCAATTGGAAAATAAAACAAAATGACAAAGACCACAGCAGAATAAATACATCACAATTAAAAAATAAAAATAATTTTGCCCAAATATGATGTTACTTAAAAGTTAGATGTAGCACATCCTAGAAAAGAAATGGTAGCCAGCACGGGCAAGAGTGTAGTAGGAGTATACTGCAGCTTTTTGACAAACTAGGAGTTTTGGCAATTAGGACAAAGTGCTCTCAATAAAGTCAAAGAAAGGTAGATGTTCTGTTTTATGCTTTCATCTTAATTTGATATACACACTGTAGTAGAAGTTTTGCTTTACAATAGGTCTTGGAACAATTTAAGAAATAAACAAAGCCAATGAGAGCCATATGTGAGTATAATATTCTGAATAGATTGTGCATTAGTTTAGAATACAAACAAAAACTTACCTCTATATTAGCTCTGGATGTTTATAATGAAAGACAAACATTATTGCAGGCTGCACTACAGCAGAACAAATAAATAACTTCAGATGTAGAATGTAACAACCTATGCAACCAATACAAGAGAATATTCCCATGCTGAAAACACCTCCTTTAGTTAAATAATTCCTTTAGTCCGTTCATGGCTTTGTAAGACAACTTCTGGCAAAAAGTTTACCTATTTCTTTTAATCATTATCTCAGCAGAAGTCAACCATAATACATAAAAACTGTAATGGAAAAAATGCTTTTTGAGGTGTTCAATCCACCACAAAAATAAAACCAACCTGATTCCAAGATTCATAGCCTCAGCAGTTCCAATCATACTGATGGCCAAGAGCATGTTGTTGCAGATCTTTGCAGCCTGAAAACACGTGAAACCATCAATTAGTTTATGCATTTTCATAGAACTTACATACAGGAATCCACTAGGCCTAGGACAATATGATCAAGTATGTTCTGGCAGCTTTCTTCTAAAGTAAATATAGATCTGTGACAGCACAAAGTTAATGAAAGTTGCTCCATGGCTCCTTTACAGATCAAAAAATACCTTTTTTTCTTAGTACTGCTCAGTTAGCATACATGCCATATAGGAGCTCTTTGTTCTTCAGAACATCCAGTAAATCTAAATTCAGATGAAACAAAATCAAAATGTCTCTCCCCTAAGAAGTATCATCTCAACAAGCCAGTGTGGAGAAATACCAGTCAGATTTTTATACTAAAGTTACACAACATACTGGACAAAAGTGCCACGACATTATTTACAAACACAAGGTTAGAGACAAACAAACAAGAATGAAGATATACTATCAAGCATTTAGTTCTTGAGTAAAAGAGTAGGCATCAATAAATAAAAAGCCAGAAAAAGGAAAGACTGAGATAGCTATTAGCCCTTCAGAAAGCATTACCTGTCCGGTTCCAACCTCTCCGCAGTAAACCACATTGGAACCCATGCATGTCAGCAACTCTTTGGCAGCATTAAATTCTTGTTCCACTCCACCAACCATGAAAGTAAGGTTTCCAGCTCGAGCAGCTCCAACACCTGAATCAAGATAACATTTTATTTCATAATACTATTAAAAAGCCTCAAAAATTAGGCAGTTTCTCTTACCAGTAAGGGTCTGATGATGCAAAATTAATACTTCACTTATGACGAACCTCTGAAATTCTGTGTAGAAGTAACACTACATTCCCAGTACCCAAAGGATCAGCAATCTAAATTCTGAAACATCTGATGGAGATAAAACCACCTTATCTTCCAGGCACACTAGCAGAAAAGTCGTAAGACTTGGATAAAACTGGCAGTCACTTTTTATAGTTTATACAAAGAAACAATCAACTTTTCCGCCAACTTTGCACTCCACAAAATTCATGGTGTCTGAATTACTAAATAAAATTTCTCTTTTGTCAAACTACTCCTCACATACAACCATTAACAAACTACTGCTCAAAGATAGCTCCGCTTTTATCAGCCTTTCTAAACCTAAGCTAATTTTTACCAGTGCTTCCTGATTTTCACATGATTGAACAGCTAAAAGACACAAGCATATAAAACCAAGTATTCTGAATTTCTGCAGTTTATGACATTCTTAATCTGAAGCAAAAGTCTCCTTAATCTGAGAAGCTTTAAGTTAGTTCCCATATAAACTTAATGTATTTACAATGACACAATTATTCCCTAAAGGCAATGTAAAAATTATTCATATACACACATAAACACACTACTCCCAGTTTTATTCCTGAAGTCTGTCCGGTCTTTAGCACAGTTCAGTAAACACACACCACAGTTCTTTGAATATACAGTTCCTAAGCACAACATTCATGTGATATTTATTACCTCCACTCCATGAAATATTCTATTCCTTAAAAGAAGCCTAATTCTAATATGGATTACTCTTACATCCCTAACTTCCTCATCCCCAGTATTTAATGGGTATAACTGCTAGGAAAATTCAGCCTAAACTGATGAACAGATCAGCTTCCTCACTAATTTTCACTCTGGCAAGAAGCATAGCCACAATGAATTTTCTGTTCTATGCATCAGACTTTGGCTGGTTAGGGTGTACAGCTGCAGATAACAACTGAGTTTCAAATTAAACATGCTCAATTAGGTACAGTGCTCCGAAGTGCTGTACCACTGCTAAGGAAGTGGTCAGTTTTGGACTTTGTTTACAGTATCAAGGATAGTAACATTGCAGCTCTTCACACTGAAGAATTTGTTGAATTTTTTGTTTTCCTTTTCAATAAAAATTTCAATTGACATTCTCACTCTGTGCAAGTGCTCTGTGTGGCTATGTCTACAAATGTCCCTTTCTGTATCTTGCAAGTCCATCCTGCCTTTCAGCACCTACTATCTTTTTCAGCCATTGAAGAATTTCAGACAAATTTTACAGATCAAAGTCTCAAAAAGAGTAAATACCCACCAGTTATGCAAAACTAGGCAACTGTAAAGATGCTCCCCGTGATGACCTGCTCAGTCTATATTAGAACCTAAAATCACAAGATTTCTGGGCTTGAAAGTGACCTCTCAAGATCATTCAACCCCCTGCTCAAGGAGGGCCAGCTGAGGCATGATGCCTCAGGACTGTGTCCATCAGCCTTCAAGTGTCTCCAAGGATGGAGACTCCACAGCCTCTCTAGGTAACTTCTTCCGCTTTTTGCCTACCCTCAGAGTAAAAAAAAAATGTTTCCTTGTGCTTCAGATGGAATTGCTTGAGTTTTGATTTGTGCCTCCTGTCTTGTCACAGGGCACTACTGAGGAGAGTGTAGCTCCCTTACTTAATTCTCTCCTATCAGGTCTTTATATACATTGTTAAATTCCCCCTGTGCCTTCCCTTCATGCTAAACACTCTCAACTCTCTCAGTCTCTCTTCACATGAAAGATGTTCCAGACCCTTTGCCATCTTCAGGGTCCTTAGCTGAGCTCACTCCAGTAAATCTGTGTCTTCCTTGTGCTATTAAGTCCAGAATTCTGGAGCATGCAGAAGAGCTCAGACCCACAGCTTTAATGAAATGATTGGTTTGTATACAGAACACTGCTGAGGTACTGAAATACATACAGCAGAGAAGATCTTCCTGCCCAAGTTGAGAGACACCCAATTTTCAGCCAATCCTTGATCTCACTTGAACAACTCCTCTCCAGGCAACTCACAGGAACTGGGCAAAGAGCAAAGCCCAAACTAGCTAGCACAAACAGGTCATTGTTGTCTTTTTGGCTACCAGTTCACTATGTACATGACCACAAAGATTGCTACATTAATAAACACAATGATTTTCATTCCATTCCTCTAGCTATTTTTATTCAAACCACATAATGGCCTTTACCACTAATCCTGTGATCTGACCTGCAGCAAATTAAGTAGACAATTTAAGTCAAAGCTTACAAACAAAATCCAGTACTATCCATCATAGGTCAATAGCCTTGTATCTAGATTACAGACTGCTAAATAGCTTCAGAGATTCATTTATTAGAGCAAAATTAATGCTGACAATAGTTTTCAGCTGGTTAATCTTCTGACAGCTGCACTCTCTCACTTGTTCAAACACATTTCAAGAAGCAAAAATAAATTAGTTAAGTAGAAAAAAAGAGACCAATTTGTTGTATAATGCAGAAGGCTTGGAAAATTCTTGTTTTAAAAACAAAAACCTATTTACTTCATGGTAGATTTTATCATCTAGAGTCCTTGCCAACTATCTGCTATTTTATCAGACTCAAACGAGCAATGCAGCAAATTTCTAAGACTGGAAATTAAAAAAAATTGGCATGGAGTCTAGGAGTACAAGAACTGTAACTTCAGCTAAAAATAGAAATTAAAATAAATCATTATACAAGAATGCACAGGCTTCTTTCACTTCTTTCACAATCACAGCTTCCATACCAACAACACAAGCCAGTTAAGTATTATCAGTTTTTAACACTAAAGAGAGCAATGGAGATGCAGAGCAGCTAATGCAATTTAAATACGTTAACTATTATCTTTCATGTTTTGATTTTTTTAAATAAGTCTTACCACCTAAGATAATGTTTTATGTACCGCTGCTATGAGGGACAAAAGTTGTTTAAAACCTATCTGTTCTTTCTAAAATACAAAAAGTCTCTTCACATCCTTGGGGAATAGTTTTCAGAGAAACAGTATCTATGAATAGCATGTGTTAAGATTTCCTCTTCTGCTGCAAAGCAAGACTGCTGGAGCCCACGGCTGCACTCATATACTTGGTTTCTCTAGGATGATAACCCACACCTATATGCAGAATCTTGCAAGGTCGTCGCACCAGCAGATCAACTCCAAGTCTGTTGCTCACAACAGCACCAGAGTTTGCCCCAGAGATATAAACTGACAGGAACAAGATTGTAGAAAAATATAAGAGATCTACCTAGCTGAGGGGATATGCAAGAAAATTACTCTGGGAAAAAATATGGTGAGAAGTTACAGAGTAACACTGCAGTATGGCATATCCACTTGAAGATGGGTTTTCCACTTGCGTACTAGCAGGTTTTGGATGAAGATCTGCAAAACTAAGTTTTTTACCAAAAGAGATACATAAAGAACTCCAAAGCATCCTGTCACATCTGGCTGTGCTACCTGTGGGGCAAGTTCAATCCAAGTGCTTCTCATTCGATTGCCAATGGATTGCTCAGTGAACCTCCTACAGAGTAGTTCTTAAGTTCAACATTTTAGACAAAAATAGGAATGGAAACTTAGGAGCCCTCACATGACAACAGGAACTGGTTGCAACCACCCTGGAACAGTCTGAAGATGACCTCAAGTTTTAGTATCCAGGCCAAGCAGCCTCATTTGACAGACATGCTGACCTTCCATATTCACTTTCCTGTGCTGATTTAAACAGCATTTCATGTTGCTGCAAAAGCCTAGAAATTTGCCACTGATGCTTCCAGTGCCAAAAAAAAAAACATACCAGAAAGGTCTTAGTTCTACAGCTACATCATTAAAACCTCTTAGTTTCTATCAGTTTGTGTATTATTAAGAACACAATTTGCTAGAAAAGAGATGTTAATGTAAAGGTGTTATATGAAATTATCTGCTTTTGGTTTCAGCTTTATTACATTTCTGTAAGAACAGAGGGCAGATGAGTTAAAAAGAAGTGATATTGTAAGGCTATGCATTACAGCACCATCACAGTGGCAATGCTGAAAACAGGAACGCTGCTGGAAAGACAATGCACCCAAGCATATCCCTGTGCCAACATATTTAATCCACTGTTGCACGGCACCTGCAGATAAAAAAAAATCATTGCTGACAAAGTTGAGGCCAAAATGACAGGAACTGATCTGTTTCAATCTCTGAAGGACAAGTAAGATATGAAGGCTGTAATATCGAGAAGCTTCAGAAAAAAAAATAATCTATTTTGTTATTTCTCTACTCAACATTTAGCTGCAATTATAACAACTAATTTTGTGATCTATACTAGATTAAAAAAAAAGCAGACAAGAAGAACATTGCTAGAGTTTTAATCCTCTGTCTTGTTTTACAGTGTTGCACCTTCAAGCACAGGAGTTGAGGCTTTGCCTGTTCCACTTCGGGAAGTCCAAGGGAACACTGGTCTTTTATTCTGATTATTTTTTTTTTAATGCAGTTTAAGTGACTGTAGCTGCCTCAAACAAGCAGGTTCTTGTCATGTTTGCTCTCTTTCACATAGGCTGAGCTTGAGAGGCTGCATTTGTGTACCTTGTGTGTATTTTTAAGAACTAAGCAGATTTTTTTTAAGTACCTGCCAGCTCACACGAAATACTTTGTCTTTGCAACTCACGAAAAGTTAAACCAAGATACACAAGGAAAGATCAACTGAAAAGGTTACTATTGTTTTGCTACATATATAAATCTAAAACCAATTAAAAGGCATGTAAAGGCAAAATCAGCTATAAATCCCTAGTGGAAATAAAAGAATATTTAAAACCATGCTATAAATTTAAAATAACCATGAAGAGACTAGTTGTTTTATAAAATATAAGTAGGGTATCAATGTTTTCTACTTGCTTCTTAGACAATATCTGCCATCATCAATCTATTTTCAGGA
The DNA here is from genome assembly GCF_000277835.1 of Geospiza fortis. NCBI lineage: Eukaryota > Metazoa > Chordata > Aves > Passeriformes > Thraupidae > Geospiza > Geospiza fortis. The sequence goes on along the minus strand of NW_005054333.1, from coordinate 3,188,935 downwards.
AACAAGTAAATGGAACAGACTCAGAAAAAAACCCCCACAGCACACTGCTACTCCAAGGGCTTGTGTTTCTCCCTATTACAAAAATCAGCATCAAAGCTAGACCTATGAAGCTATTCTGCTGCCTTATAACTAAAACACAGTAAATCACTTAATTTGCTCAAAAGAACTTAAATGTTGTAACCAGTCTGCCATCAGCAGAGATAAAGAAGAGGACCGATGGGACTGGGCTGCAATGTGAGCCGTCTTTAAAATGCAATTGTTCTAATCATTTTCTACAGATGCAGCCTCACAAGGGGCTGCTGTCACAGGGACCATTTACGACTTGTTATGGTGTCTCTATTGTTTACCAGCGACATTCGCTAAAAAGGCGACAGCTGGGACAGAAAGCTGCTCCTCAACGAACAATATAATCCCGTGAAAGTAATCAACAAATTTAAGGGTGTTAATTAACTTTACACTTTATCATGTTCAATTAGTTGTCCTTTCTCGAAAAGATTGCCGTGCACAATCGGTTTAGAGCGTGCCATGTTTGATTTGTAAGTGATCACTGTTTCTGTTTCGAAGTCCATGTCAGATGTTCTCTTGGGTTTTGGTGACACAGATGAATGGCTCTGCACATGTTAGGGGGTGATCTGGTTTAACATAAACCAGCATAACATAACCCCTTGTTAACGTATCGCTGGCCTCTCCAAGCAGGCACAGAAACGCCCGTGCCCGCGGATGCACACAAACGTGCACAAAACCCCTGCGGCAGCACGACAGTCAACGAGTCCAAGTTTCGTTTTTGCTGAAACACAAAGACACAAATAAATGGGCAATTTTTCATCATTATATCTCAAAGCAAGACTTGTCTTTTAGGGGCACGCTTGGGATCATTTCTTCACAGCAAGACCCCTAGTTCTGCTGCATTATGCACTAATGCACAAGTGCCTCTGTACATTTTACATAATGCACGCTGCCTTTTCTAATGGCAGGCTGAGCAAATGCTAGGTAGATGCAAGTTCTTCTGTATATAAAATTCTGTGGTTTGTACTGCACTTATAATGCCAGAAGAAAGCTGAATTAATCTATTATTAAAATTTGCCATTTTCCCTTTAAGGTACCATTCCTACTTGCTAACGGGACAAGGCAAAGCTCATGATGAAGTGACAACGTACTTGGACGTGCCCCTTAATGAAAGCTATTGCTGTTTCCCTCTTCTGACAAATAGAGCTTTGCATCACCATACCTCATAAGCTAGTGATTTTTGAGCAAAAATGGAAATGGAGGTTCAGGTCAGCGATTTCAAGATTTATACAACTAGCACTCAAATATTAATCCAGAAAAAAGCATGCTTAAGGAAGTAGAAACATCTCTTTTACAGCATAATCGAATTATACAATTTGTGAGATTATGACCATACAGAGAAAAAAACCTAGTGGATTTTTATTCTGCAGCAACAGGCAAATTAAATGCACACGATCATCATTGTTTAAGCAGTTAAATTGTACATAAAAACAAACTGCAAAAAACCCACCCACAAAACAAAACAAAATAAAAATGCAAAGAAAGCCCAATGGAAAAGTTGTTAACTCTGAAAGCTAATAATGGACTAGGTTAAATATTTAAGAGGAAATTATAGACTATATTAGAAATAGCTGAAACCACAAAACAAAGCAGTATAAAACATTAGTTTTCTGCTAGGAAGAAGATCTGCAGGGAAAAGGGAAGCGGTCGATAGATCCTTAAATTGGACGCAATAGCTGTTCTTCTATCCCAAGTTGGCAGCTGCTACATTTGCAGACCTAGTTCATTATTTACCCATAATGACCATCAAGCTCCAGTCAAAGTCAGATCACAACAACTGTCAGCAGCTCTTTTAATTAGCCTTGTTTGAATTCAGATAAATATCACAATGGCCCAGCTTCTGCTGAAAAAGCAACAAGAAGATTGCAAGGAATAAGCTGCCCTGACTTCCTAACAAACAGTATTGTGAAAAAGTCCAGAGAACCAAAGTTGTTTTTTTTCTTTTTAAATGAAGGAAGGGATGGTGATGTGCACATTATTATTTTTCCCTCATGTGGTATTCATATTGCTACTTACAATTCCTGTTTATAAGCAAATTTGTGCATCTCAAATGCCAACTCAAAACACTACTCCACAATCTGAAAGGTAAACTTGAAGAGATGGTTTACAGGTATTAATTAAATTTCTAACCTCTGTGAAATCATATGATTTGAAAAACTGGATCAGAATTAAGGAATGCACATATTAACAGGATTATCCTCTCTCCTAATTTATCTCCTTCTGTTTGTTTATCCTCAGGGAACATAATCTTCTGTTGCATCAAGCCACTCTCATTCTCCCTGTGTCAGCAGCAGAATAATAATTCCCTCCTCCTCCTCCTCCACCCCCTCTCCCACAAGCACTGGCAAGAATGAAGACGAGTGGATCAGACTGTGTGCATCAGCATTAATGCTCCATGCAGCTATTTTCCTAGCAGTAGTAGACACTGAAAGAAAGATGCAAGAGAGGTGAGCAATATGCTACCTGTTCTGGGCTGCCCAGCATGAGAGGGCGTAATTAAACAGATTTTGCCTCCCAGAATAACATGAAGGTAGAAGATGCAGGCAGAGACTGCTCTAAGAGCCTTTCTTCAGCATTCCACTTGCTGTCACAGTTGAGTCCCAATTTTGCTAGGTGCTGTCCAAAGACAAAGTCGGTTCCAAACTTTCCAGTCCTACATGCCAATCTGAGAAGTGCTGGTGCATACGCAAGGATACTTGGAGGCCTCAAGGAAAACATATTTAGGGATTTACATGAATCATAAGGATACATGCATATAAACAATAGGTACATACATCTGTTACAGTAGAAGAGGATATCCCTTTTGGGAACAGAAAAATTATGTAAACATAATCAGAAATGGAAGGTAGAAAGTAGTGGAAGAGGAAGAACAAACAACTGATTAAACAAAATAGGCAAAATGATCATGAGAAGCTTTATGTTTTTAAAAGAAGGCCTGAGTAGATTTGTATAGGGATTTGTACTTGAACTTGGCCATGGATGGTGGAATAAAGATCTTCAATTTGTTTTAGATGTATTATAGAATGATGCCAAAACACAAAAAAGAATATGCCTTCTCAATAAATCATGCAAAAACTAGAAGCTGTTGTTGAGGCAGTTTAATATGGATGGACAAGGAAAATTTTACGAGATGGTATTAAGTAGCAACTGATGCCTCCAAGGGACCAGCCAAAGAAAATAAGTTGCAAAAGGCAAATGCACACATGAGATATTTCAACTTTTTCAACAGAATATAAGCTGAAAGACCTGATGAAATCGTTCTGTCTCCAGCATTTTTTAAAAAGCACTACATTTAGTTCTAGTCATTGTAATGTCAAAGAGAAATATCAAAGCACCTGAAAAGTTAGCATCTAAAAAGGTTAACAGCAGTGCAATAAGAAAGGAAATACAGTATGATTGATCAACTTAGCTGCTTATTTTTACCCAAAATATTGTATTAAAAACATTAAGAAACAGCAGTTCATGACAGTCATCTTTCCCATTCTCCACTTTTGACCCATAATCCACCACAAAATCAAAGACAACAGAAATATCCTCTTGGTATTGCTGGAGTACAGATTTAGCTACTCCTTTACACATCACTAAATATTTAGATATACGGTCTAAATCTCACCTCCAGACCTATACAGAAATATGAAAACTTAACAACAACAGGTGCATGTATTTACAGTTGTGGATAGCAAAACTACGTGCACAGAGCTCAGCATAATTCAAAACAAGTACCTAATTTTTTATCTGAACATTAGCAAGAAGGCTGTACAGCCAGGGATAAACAGAAGCAATACATTCCACATATACAAGACCCCAAAATTTCAAAGCAGATTTCACTCAGTCCAAATGTGAAGCACCTGACACTGAGCTAACTGTTGCTGGGTTCTGATCAAGCACAGCATCAAATACATGTGAAATACTGAATACAAAAGAAACAAAGAAAATACTCCTTCTTCAAAGAAAACAAATCTCACCCAGCACTACTGCTTGAAATTCTGGTCTTTTAGGAGAAGTTAAAAAATTAAACATGAACATGCATGAAGTTCCTCCATTATGTGGGCCACTGTTAGCCCTCCACACAACTAAAATTCAGTAGAGACAATCTTTACTGATGAGGCTTCAACACCTAGAAATAAAACTTTATCCCAATCATGTACTGCAAACTCAAGAATAATATTTGTCGAGTGTTAGAAAGAGGGAAGAGCTGCATTTCCAGTATCATAATCTCACCTTCTTGAAAAGCTTCTACTCTATGCAGAAGATCAGCAACCAGAAAACAGACCGTTGTGTGACTATAGAAGAAAAAACTCAAAGGGATAGACATTTATGATGTTCTCTTTGAAAAAAACACAGAAGGCGAAATCCCAGAAAAGTGATTCTTATATTCTTACAGTTAGTTGTTCTAACTCAAGTTCACAGATGATACCAAAATGAACATCAAGCCTCCAGAAGCTTAATGTTTGCATGGAATAACCAAAAGCCACAAACAGATCCAGCAATCTACCTTGTCACCACAGCTTTTAATCTCATCCATTTTGACTGAACAACATACATGCAAATGCAGGACCAACAAAACCATATGTGTGGCCAGTCTTGCTGAGCTCTTTAAATCATAAAAAGCAGTCAGCTGTATGTCACCAGGTTTGCAGATTTTGCTACTTGGACTTGAATGTCTCTGGAAAGTATAAAATACTTGCATATTCTACCTTAACTCCACAGCAAAATGCAACTATGTGTACATAGTTCTGTGGAATAGATACATAAAAGCTGAAGAAACACTCATTATAACAACAAAACAAGAACCTTCAAGAAAAAATAAACCAGGGATATTTAATATTATTGCCTGTTTCTCCAGCATTAGTACAACTCTAACAAGATATCAACCCTCTTTTACAAATAAGAAATACTTGAAACACGTCAGTACTTAATGATTTTATCATATTACCTTCCTATAGGCCCTTAAACCAAACAAAACATGGCATGGTTTTTTTTCTGAATAATGAAGGCATTAAGCACATCACTAAAAAATAAAAATATAGTCACACTGAAATATGCATTTAAACTGCATTATTCAACAGGAATGGGTTCAAGTGCTCTTAATAAAAGGTCTGCTTCTTAAAAAGCCAGCTGTAGAAGAAGGTAAATTTCTATTGATGCATTCATTAGTCCTTTCATGTCATATAAGAAAATTAAGACAATAAACACACAAAAATAAAACAAAAAGCATTTAAATGGGGTGGATATCATAGCATGTATGTTCTTAAGCATTTCTGGTTTATCTTAAAAAGCTGAAGATGTAGCAATGCTGTATGCCAATCCCAATCAATAGGGGCATATTTACATTCACAACATTTTAAAAAGTACCTAGTATTTAATAGCAGGAATCTAACAAAATTTTAAAACAAAATAGAAATATATAGCCAGAAAGAAGTGTCAGACAGGTAATTTTAAAATCAGTCTCCAGTATTTTCTCCTAGAGGGCTGCTCAGCTGAAAGTTTTAATTTTACCTGTTTTGGGTACAGTCTATGAGAGGACAACTGACAGAGGTTTACCAAACGAAACTGGAAAGAAATGCATAAATAATAGGAGTGAAGATTGCACTGAACATTTTTGAATGAACTTTTGAACTCTGTCCCTTCAAGTGTCATCGGTGGTATGAGACTAAGAATTTTTCTGACAATCTGAACCATCATCAGAGTGCACTGCTTCAGATATGTCTATGCTTTCTTTAAGCACTTTGACATTGAATCTTGCCTCTGGATACAGTCAACAGCCCACACACTCTTATCTTTCAGCTTCCCCTTTAAAATATATGCTTATTTTAAAGCATGCCTAACTATTACCTACAAAGTAACAAATCACTTTCTGCTGCCTAATTTCAGCATATTCAAAGTTAATTCTCAAAGCTTTATGGCACTGAAAGGCAAAGCAGCACAACAGCACAGGATTACGACAACTGCTAGAAAAACAGCCTAAATTGGAAAGATTCCATTTAAAGAATCCCTTTGTTTCAAGGCCTTTCCAAGTTCTATTTCCTGTTCAGAGATCCTCTACACATAATTCTATTATTACCTCTCTTGCAAAACAGATAGTACATTTCTTTCAAAGAACTAGATTTAGCATTGCCCTCCAGCCTCAAATGCAATGTACTTTTCAGTGTTCTCAAATGTATTTGATGCACTTATACAATGGGTTCAAACTCTCGTAATTTAATTAAAAGTCATATTTCTTTATGTATGAAATAATTCTAAGTTTAATATAGAAATATTTTTAAGAAGAGATACTATTTTTATTATTACTTTTATTGTTTCAGGATGAGCCAATATGCAACCATATGGTTTAAATTCACAAATGTTTACATGCTCCAAATGCTGTACTTTCACAAAACAAAACACATTTTCATATTTAGCTGTGCTGAATGACAACTTAAGGAGAACCACTATAATACTTGTGTATCTCTTTTTTCTGTACTACCTGTAAGTATTCCAACGCTGCACCTCTAGGCAATTTTGCACAAAACCAATTTAACCTTTTTTTTGTAATGTAAAGGTATTGAAAGTCAGTACTTGGCCTGGCCCTCCATTTAAAAAACAAGAAAAGAAAAAGACTGCATTTTGCCAACGAACAGAATCAAGAGGGTAACAAAGTTAATTATTTCTCATAATCAGTAATTATGATTAGATAAGAGACTCTTTGGTAATGAACTGCTCTAATGATGGAGGACCTCCATCCTAAGAAATATAATAGTACATTAACATAACTGTGTATGCAAAGTACATAGAACCGCTGCCACAGTTAACTTGTCATTGAATGATTAAATAGGAATTCATAATTAGAAAAATCCACAGTGTAATTTATTGGCCTTCTCGACAGTTCTGGTTCATTAGAAGTTGATTACCAAATAGTGACCTCTAGCGGCCTACAGCTTTTTCATGTTATCCCGGTTCTCTCGGCAGTTTTAGCAGCTATTTACCCTTAAAAAAAAAAAAAGGGGGGGGGAAGGGAAAAAAAAGGCAGTTTTGGGGAATTTAAAATGTTGCCCTTCGAGACACCTTTTTAAACTTCCCTTAAAATATACAGCGTGCTAATTTCTTCATAAAATGGTTTCCCACTCTGTAACCATTTATATAAATGCATAAAAATGTACATCTATATGAAAACTCAACAACTTCTCAGTTTTAAAGTTAATCCTGAGGCTAACATTATCTCATGATAATTAATATTTATATACTGATTAAACACAATGCCTTCTACTAAAAATACATAATTTATTAAAATAAACCACTTTTCTAGTGTCAATTACCAAGACCTTGAGAAGCTCACACTTTAGCCACTCCACCCTAAGGTGAAGTGCCTCTAAACGCTGCCTTTGAACAACAGTCAGTTTTGCACCAAAACAAATTACACTAACTCAGTTAGAGGAGACAGAGGATAGGGAGAGAGAAAACTCTGCAGTTCTGTGCTCCAGGTAGGAGAAAAAAACCCCAACATTTCTTATTATTTGCTAGACACATGCCTTGCAATACTTTTGACTCAAATTTAATTTAAGAAAAATGCAGCTTGAAATTAAGTAAGATTTGCATTTATCTGCAAAATCCTTTAAGCATTAGGGTGGAATTTTCCCTCCTTCAACTTAGTTAATCCACTGTTAAGCTATTTAGACAGTGTTCTATTTTAAAATTTTCCATTATGATAGAAACACATTTTTTTAAACTAGGACAGTATCTAATTTTTTTTAAGTATGAATGTTTCTAACAGGAAGTAGCACATCTGAAACTAATATAGAAGCCCCTGAAACACAGTATTAAATAAAAATTCATACTCAATGAATACAAGCAATTTGAATTTCCATTGTTTTAATTTTCCATCTTGCTTTTTTTCCAACACTAACACTGTAGAAATGAAGAACATGTATTTTTCTTCACTTTTGTCTAATACAGAACTGACTACAAAAATTATCCCCCATTTTTGGACAGAAGCTCGAAAATTAATGGCACAATCCTGTTCCATACATAAACAGATTTTTCAGAGAAAACTATTCCAGACTCCCAAGTGGGGAGATGTCCATCATCCTTGCATGCTGGAAACAGCTTTAACAATTGCTATAAACAGAGAAATGGATAGCTACAGGACAGAGATCCCCACCCTGATTTCCGTGTGTGTGTGTGTGTGTGTGTGTGCAGATGTGTGCAGGCACACACACAGGACTCTAGCTGTTTGTGGCGATGATTTAATATAGTGACTGGATAATGAGCTGTGCTCCCTGCAGCAAGTGAATCACCATTTAATGCTATTATCAACAGTTCATGACCCACCGGCATGAAATGTCAACCTGATTAATCTGAACACTACTGACCTCAGAGAGGAAAAGCTACCTTATTGTCAGGATTTAATATATAATAAAACCATACACAGAATATAAATACCTTATCAAGCAAGGCCATTAACAGCAAATCTACTTTATTTTGCTCTAGTGTTTCTTTTAAACTTGCTTGGGCATACATTAAAAAAAAAAGAGATAAATACTTTTGCCTAGTCAAGCAGGAAGCAATCCATTAGGACTTATTATTTTGATATACAGTGAAACATTTCAAAATGGCTGTCCAAATACAAACCCCATGTTGATACAAATAAGAAAAAAAAATTAGCATATGCTATGGTAGGACTTGCTACTGTCAATTCATATCAGGAAATGATCAGAAATTGTTCTTGCTTTTCTAAGGTCACTGAGGCAATAAAAATACTGATTTGTAAATAGGAAACAGCTTGTATGAGTGATGCTGCATAGGTCACAGAAGAAACATACCTTAGCTTTGTAAAATGAATACACTTCAAGAAAATTAGAAACTTGTGCCAGTTACATTCATGAATATAGGGGCAACCTCCCAATTTTTTAAAGTTTATAGCAAAGACATTTTCTTTTGTAATTCAGTACCATGATAGAGCCCTACACAACACAATTTTAATATTTTTTTCCTGTTCTATTTGGAGAATAAACCAGGAAAACAAGAAAAAAATACATGTTTTACCAGTCACAATGAGGTTAGTACAATCTTGCTATATATTCTCCATATGTCTTTTAAATTTAACTTGGCTAGGAGCCTTATTAAAAGATGCAAAACTTTTCAGACAGCTTTTCAGGATTCTCTACATAACAGTATATAAATAACCCAGACTGAAGCTGGGAGGACTACATGGCATTTATCTGTCAAGTTATATTAACTGACACAAGCACAGTAACTACTATGATTTATTGTTAAAACATAGTACAGTTACTTTTAAAACGAAACCCACAATGGTTTCACCCCTCATTTTTTATCATTGTCACCTGGTACTGAAAGGGCTAAGGGATTTTCAGGACAAGGGACTGGAAGAAAACTGAGTGAAATCCCCAAAACTGCCCACATATGAATGGAATGACTGTGGGTGGGACGAGAATGAACACTCCAAGTATTGACTTATAACCACTAGCAGCCAAGGAAAGAGGAACATGTCAAACTGACTTGACTAAAACTTGGACAAAGCCTTGATGTCTGAATTCCCAGTTGAGAGCTCTGCTGGAAATGTAAAGAAGGAATAAAGGAATTCTGGACACTTAAGCAGGAAAGTAATTCATGCTGCCAGCACAGACACATGTTTAAGCTTTGCTTTTCCATTCAGAAACCAAACAGCTCTTGTGCGCCAGTTGACTAGTAAGTGTTGGCCTGTTTTGCAAAGGCTGTCCTGTGTAGCTGCAAGTACTGCTGGCTGCAGTGTGCCTGAAGGGGTAACATCTGACAGCCATTAAAACCTCCTCTGCACCCCTCCTCCAAACGTCCAGGCAAAGAGGGGTTTGCCATACAGTAGCACAGCCACAGTGCTCACTCCTAGCAACTCCAGACATTAATAAGAAGAGTTAACACAGAGGGGCTCTTATTTAGATTGCCATCAAGCACAAACTGTAAACCTGCTAGGATGCCAAAAATTTTCTGCTACATGCAACTAATGACCACCTTCAGAATCATGGTGCTCTCTTGGTTCATTACAGATTAGCTCATCTTGCATCTAGACTGCATCTTCTGCTCTCACAAAGTCATGCAGTCCTCTCCTGTTACACAAAGCTGCTTTGCCTCTGTGATTCCACACTGTACACTCATTCTATGAGCCCTATTAGAGACTCTGTTTGCCATACACATTTTTGTTCTGTTTGAACAAACCCCATTTCAGCCCTTTTACCTTCTGCAGAAGAAGAGCAACAAGGGATTGGGAACTTGTTCTTCTTTCTAAACAGCTCTTTGACACAACCAAAGCCCAGAAACTGAGCAGTCCCTTCAGGCTAAGGTGACAACCCTCCACAGTCCTGACTGTGCTAAGTAGGTGCTACAAGTCACATCAAGCTGGCAGTTCTGTACCAAACAGGATATCAAATACACAACTCGTATTAAATAATGGTTTACCCAGAATTCCCATGGTGGACAGACAGATTGCCAAATCATCTCACAAATATTTTGAAGGTGGTGGTGCCTTCCTATAACAATGGCAACATAAAGCTCACTGATGAACTTTGAGAAAAAAGGGACCTGCCCCTCTTGCCTAAAGGCAGGTAGATGACAAACAAATAAACACAACTTTCCAAACTGTGCAGTTCAGCCCACTCTATTTACCTGATATGCTAGTTTGGCTTTCATTCTTTCTTGTCAGAAGAAGCATATAAGAGAATAAAACAACCAAAATAAAATAGAAAGCTTTTACTTGCAATTCAACCATTGTAAATTCAGTAAAATTGCAGATATCAAGTCTAGAGTGAAGGTGCATGTAGTAATCAAGGAAAGATACAACTATGGTTTACAGGGTAGAGTGATAAGGATGAAGGACAGAAACTGCATCCTGTCTGGGAATACTGTTGAAAGGAAGAACCAAAAATGAAGTAGAGAAGCTACATCATTCATACAGTGGAACAACAGAAGCAGACACCCTTAAGAGCAAACAATTTCTCATCTTGAATCACAGTGATTTAATATTTTCAGTTTTTTTATTATTTTTGAACTATTTTGATTTAGAAAAATCAGATTGCATTAGGAATGCATTGAGTCATATGCTCTGAAGAGATGCAATTATGGTTAATACTGAAGAAAGAAAACAAAGAATACTCCAAACCCTCCCATTTTCAAGCATTCTCTAGAATATTTTGACATGCATATAATCGGTTCAATAGATTCAGACTGGTTTTTCCTCCTCACTCACAAAAAAATAATGAGGAAGCAAGGACATGGAATAAAAAAAGTAATTTGGCTTGCTTTCTACTGGGTTTATAGCTATCTATAAAATGCCCAAGATCATTCTGAAACGTTAGCAAAAGATAAAACAGTGGCTAGAATAATTTTTAAAAGTATGCTTTTAAAAGCTCTTAAATGAAAAGAAAAAAATAAATGTACCTTCACAGGGAGATAACATTACAGTGTCAAATTAACTTTTTAAGTACATAGAAATGTAGATGAAGAAAGAAGAGCACTTCCTTGACATAAACACAGAAAATAAGGTTTTTAAGAGGCTATTCTGCAATCCTTCTGTGCTAACTCTGGTCTTAAAATAGGTAATTAGGAAAGCATTCTTTTTCTTTGTTCCCAGATGTAACTCAGGCAGTGATCTGGGCTTTTAGTCATAAAAAATGATAAGAAAACTGGGAAGGATAAATGAACTACAGCAATTTATTTCAGAATTCAGACTTAATTCTAATGAACACTCTCCAACACCAAATTCTCCTAATTTTTGTATTTTGCTTCTTCTCTAGATTAATGGGGGGATCATGTACCCAAAGTATGTCTCTGGCTCCTTCTGTGTCCACTATTCATCAACATACTACAGTTCTGGGGGGACTTCAGTAAGGAAAATAGAGAAGAACAATCAGGTCAGTATTTGGTATAAGTTTCTCTGGCTACATATTCAGAGTAACAGCAGGAAGTCAATCTATGCTTTCTGTTCTGAGAAAAAAGCAGCTTCGATGACACCTGCATCTCCATTTTCCTGGAGAGCAGGGGAAAGAATGAAGAAAGGAGATAGTTGTTTATTTAACTCTATGTAATTTCAGACAAATAGCTGCTCCAAATTAGAATTTAATATTCCAAATTACATAAGAAATTAAACTTCTGAACCAGCTACTAAGCAACTGGCATAAAAGTAAAGCCTCTACACCAGAAACCACTAAAATTGGCACACACTACACACCAACAGTAATCAGATCTGCTAAACACAGCCTAACATTACGCTCTTATCAGGGAAGGTAATCATACCTGCTACAACATCTGAAATACCAGCTCCTTAATCACTTTTGGCTAAACATATAAGGTGCACTTTGGCATTGCAACAATTCATTTTGCTGTGTGAAGAGTACAGTTTTTCAGACCACATTCCTTGTCTCTGTGTAGTCCCTACATATGTCTATCTAGTACAACTGCTTGCTTTCTTTTCGTGAAATACACACACACACACACACACACACACACAAAAAAAAGAAAGGGGATCAGAATTGTCTACAGAAAACAAAGACACGTAATTTATCTTAAAAAGGCTATTTTCCATCTTATGTCAAGGGTTAGCTAGTAAAATGATCATGTAAGCATCTCCAAAGGCTGCCAAATCTCTCTTCTTGAGGTAGCTGCTCGGTGTTTTGATTAGAGATTTGCACTATTGTGTCAGGAGCGAATGGTCTATTAATGGTATTTCTCAGTAATATTGTCTTTAAATTTATGAAAAAAAAAACATTAAATCACAAGTTGATGTCCTAAAAAGGACATTTCTGGCATTCAAAAGGTTTCTGCTTATTTATATTATGGACTTGCCGGGATCATATACACATCAGACTTCAAGTACAATACCCAAAAACAATACATGCAACAAAAACTCAGGGGTGGCAAGGGAAGACAGTTTTGTTGAATATGTTCTCTACATGCCTTTTTTTTAATCTGATGGAGACAAACCAATGATTTTCTCATTCATCACTGCTGTTTGAACAGAAATGCTTTGAGGTTCCCATTCTACAAGCCAAATCTTGTGAGGTTTATGTTGCTGCATCACAGGATTCAACAAAATTTATAACCTGTTATTTCAGCCTTCTTTGATGAACTGATATAAAAATTAATTAAAAGGTTTAATGGCATTATTCCACTTCTTTCAAAGTAGAACTTTCTGTAAAATACTTACTGCATGCTAAGCATTTTTTTACAGTCAACAAGAAAAAATACAAGTAAAAATGTTGAAAGTCTATAAAACAATCAGAGTGGTCTTTATTTTGACAATTTCTCTTATTTATTTTCCATTCATACAGAGCTCTTTTCAAAAAAGAACCCTTTCTGGACAGTGTCTGAGGTGGTATCATAATGCTCTTGATTAAAAAACTAAACATACCTGTCCCTCCAAACTGCCAAGTTTTTGTTCATATTTTAACAATCTCATCTACCTCTCCTTGAGACAAAAGGGAACTTATGCCTCCTGTAGAAGAATAAGCTGTATGAAACAGATATATTACAATAGGACACTATACAGTTGATTCCAGACAGTGCCATAGGGGCACCAGCCTGCTAAATCCAGAGCGCAGTAGTTCAGGTGGGAATACCAGTCTGTTTACAGAGAAATGGATCCAGCACTAAACAGTGTGCTAGAGCAGACTCACAGACTGGATGAATGGGATGTCTTGTGAGGCTGTTTCACACTGCACTCAAAACAGAGTCCTCTGTGCACAAGGAAGTCCCTTCTGCTACCAAGTAATCTGAAGTGAGTTGGGTACAACATCCCCCTTCAGCAAAAGAAGACTTCAGCCTGACTAAAGCCAGGGTGCAGAAGTCCAGGCAGAAAATCCCAGCCCTCCTGCAGAGGCATGAATCATTAAATTAGATGAGTCCTCCAGGGGTAGGAGAACCTTCAAATTATGAAGTGGGGAGGTAAGAGACTACAGCCAGGTTGCCATAACTTCAGAGTGGTAAAAGCACCCAAGCTTTCAGAAGTCAAAAGTAAGAACTAGATAAAGTTTGTGGTAAGGGTGAGAAGTGACAGGACTAATAGAGTGAGGAAGACCGAAATCTGGTAGCAGAATTTAAACTGGAAGAGAAGAGGTTTAAATTGGATATTAGGCAGATACTGTTTATGGTGATGGTGGTGATGCAGTGGCACAGCCTTACCCTGGAAAGGCACTCTTTCAGGGTAAAGGGTGGACTCCCCACGCCTGGAAATGGTTAAGGCCAGGTTGGATGGGGCTTTGAGTGAAAGGTCCCCCTACCCATGCCAGGCTGTTGGAACTAGGTGATCTTTAAGGTCCCAGCCTGAACCATTCTGTAATTCCGTAATTATTCTGTAATGGACTGCTCGGGTTTACAAATGCTGAATGCTACTGTCGGGAAGAAAGAAAGCGAAGTTAGAAGGAGGGGTCTAATGTTCAGCTTTGACATTGAATTTTTCAGAAAAAAATGTAAAAGTTAGGGCTACTGACTTGAAAGAGGACCAGTTGGAACTATGATGTTTAAGGTTGTTCCAGTCTAAACCATTCCATGATTCTATGAGTCTGTGACTGGACAGAAGTCCATGGATGACTATGATGCCTAGAGAGGCCGAATCTGGAACAGAGACTAGACAGAGCTAAGAGAATAAAGTAGGTATTTATTGAAAGGCCTTAAAGGATACACCTTGGGCAATACAAGAGCCTGGCCAGGGTTACACACAAGACAGATACAAAATGGTCACAAAATGGATGACCAGTCACAAGGTTTCACACTTTTCTAAGTTTTTGGTCCATTTGCATATTGGGGTTAGTTGTCCAACTACAGCTTCAGATTATGAAGTCCCATCCTGCTTGTTTTCTCTCTTCAGTCCACTGTTGTTTATGTTTTCTGGGCCTGAAACTTGTAGCAGCTGCCTTTGGTCTCACGCTGGAAAAGGATTGTCTTTTCTACCGACTCTGTGAAGAGAGCTTACTAACACTTAATATGAAGCTCAGAGCTACAGACCTAGGCAGCACAGAATCTAAAAATATGAAAGGTAAATCTTAGGGCATCAACAAACCATACGAACATCCTAGAAACTGACACTTGAAGAACAGTACTAAACATGTCTCTCCTCCAGCCTACCCAAAATTAATAACTTGGTGAAACAGTAATATCCTTTAGAAATTAGGATGGCTAGGGGTACCATATCCAATAAAAAAACTCCTTTTAGTTCCTTCAGTTTGGTGGGGTTCTGTACACATTAAAAAAAAAAGAATGCTCAAATCAGTAGCCTACATGTTAGACAGCAGGCACCTACTTGTTTAGTCACCTTGTAAACAGGGTAAAGCAACACCACGGAGGACAGAAACAGTAAGTGGATGAGAATATGTAACTCTCATTAGTGTTTTTTTTTACTGTCTTGGGAGTGGAACAACCTGAATTCTAAACTCCTGGTGAACAGGAACCTTCCCAAGTTTGCAAGGGCATACAGAGCTTGGATCCAACAGCTTGATGCTAGATGCTGGGGCTCAGGGATGTTAGGACCAAGCAACTTGGACTACGGCAGCAATAGATCTAATTTGTTGCATCACTTCTTGCAGGAAGACAAAGGACAAGCTTTCTAGGATTATGGATATTATTTTCCTACCCCACAGAATATTTATGCACACTAACCAATTAAAACAGTTGTGGCCTCCATTGTTTCTAATGCCTTCCTTTACAGTGTATTTTCATAAACTGCTCTGTTTAACTGAACGGCTAAATCTAGAATACAGTAATATCAGTATCCTTGGAAGTGACACAGGAATAAAAGCTTTAGTATTTTCTCTTGTAAAAGTAATAAGCACATAAAATATATTTCTGTTACTGACTGGGCATGCTTGGTTAGATGCAGAAATATTGGTATTGAAACTAAAAATGTAGAAACTAACACCAAGTAATAGATTTCCAAACAAAATACTGGCGAACAGGTTAGTCCTGTCCTTGTTAAAGGATGGAAAAAGCTTTCAGAAGGTTCACTCTCAGCAGTAAAGCAGCAGCTATTTAACAGAAGCAGGTTTCTGAAGCATCTTAACAACTCTCACTGGTGACTTGTTACATCTTACCACTGGTCCCTGCAGGTCCTGTACCCTGACAGGCAGAATGAAAAGATTCTCTAACGGGGCCACTGGCTGTCAGAAGCCACCAGCTGGCCTGCCAGGGCTTTGCAATTGCAGAGGCCAGCTGACAGTCTGGGTGTTGCTGACCATGCTGAGAAACGTGCCACCCAGCTGCTGTGTGGTCACGTCCATCTGGAGATCTCCAGCCAGACAAATCTCTGGGCCTGTCAGATCTCTTCAGCAAGCCTTGTTATGCAAATTCAATTACTCAAGTGTGCCCTATTACTGCTGGCTAACTGCTCCTAGAACCAATCTCACACTGACAGTCAGCTCACATTTCTACCCACGAAAAGTACCTCATTTATTCTTGCTCAACTATTCCCTTGTATCATTAAGGCAGAACAGACAGAGTCCATAGTACTGTAACCTCTCTGCAGAGGGTTACTATTCCTTGCAAAAAGCTTAGAGAGAAATTAATTTAAAAACATACAGCATCCAATCAAACATGAGTTAAAGCCATACTACCTACATAATTTACCATTACAAGTAGGAATTACAAAATTTTGACAAATGCTAGATCATCTAACTAGTATTTCAAAATGCAAACAAATAAACATGACAGAGAATATTCAAGAAAGCAGTGAATTGCAATTGAGGTATTTGCTTTAACACAGGAGTACAGATAATGAAAAGCAAGATTTCTCATTTTAACTACCATGCAGGTGTTCGGATTTGTTCAACTAGCAGGCCTGCTGTAGCAATAACTACCTGCTTCTCTCACATATTTATTTACTGAATTTAATTCAGATGTAATTCTGAGCTATTGGTAGTTTCCCCTGATGCAGAGATATGAAAGATTTTACTCAGGGAAGTCATCATGTAAACACAAAAATGTAAACCAGGAAATTCAGTGAAGATTGAGAAACAAAGAGTTAAGTATCATATTGTTGATTTTTTCAGCATATAAATAAAACTTTTTGCTCAAAATATTATGAAATTGCATGCCTTCATTCTGAAAAGTTATTCAAAACCTGACATAAGAAACATTAGCAGATAAAACACTGTTAGCTTGAACAAACTGGTGTAAGTCTTATATCTAGCATTTAAGAAAATAGATTTCTATTTCTCAACCAGAAATACTTTTAGTGAAGAAGAATACTGGAGAGATTTTCTAAACCAAAGAATGCAACTATAGTGAGTACAAAGCTACAGCGTGGTCCCCCAGCTAGATCAATATTTAGTGTGTTTTATAACAATTCAGGTCTTAGGTCAGATGAAAACAAATCAAGTCACATCTTACTAACCTATTTCTCTTTCCCCTCATAGGAATGAAGTCACCTTTCTAAGTGTTGATTCATCTTTTCAACCTTTTTCAAGAGTGAGTTTTGGTAAAGAGAGGAGGAGTGGGGGGAGATTTACTTAAAAAACTTATCATTTACCCTAAAAGGTTTTCTCTTCCAAAATGACTGCTAAACAAATTTATAAAATATCAGTGTTGGAAGGTTGTGGGGAAAAATACTAAGATGCAGTCATAAGACAATGACGTGATGAATGTCCAGGAATCTAAACTTTCGTGAAGGAAGGTGTGAGTCAAACTTTGGGACAAAGTGGAAAAATGGCACAGCACACTGTGCTGGCAGAACACTTGGCATGAGTGAGAGATATGGGAAGAGATATTCGAGAGAGAGGCATTGTTGTGTTAATTTCTGGAAGAGAAGGAGAGGTGATGCAGACTGAGATCAGAAACCAGGAAAAGGATTCCAGGAACACATTTACAGCAGACTGCAAGAAATGAAGACTTAGGTGAAAGAAAATAGCAGAGATATAAGGATCATGAGATGCCAAGGCGAAATTAAAATATGCAATTTGCCAAAGCCTGAGATAACTGGGTCATGGACCATGATCATGCCCATACTACAGGAAGATTCTCAAACAAATCTAAGTGAAACATCTGAAGTATTTAGAACAGACCTAATTTATTGGAAAAGAGGAAAAAAAGTCAAATATGATAGTAGGACTGGAGGATGGGAAAGGGAAAATTAATAGTGATGGGGAAAGACATGGTTGACTAAACTGTACACCAGCAAAACTGCTGTAAATTGTAAACTGGTAGGAGGGAGATGGAAAGATGTTTACGTAAAACACAGCATGTGATTAAGAAAATAAGCTACATGCAAGTACATTAGAAAAAGGATATTGAAATTCATAACAAAAATGTTACAAACAGAAAAAGTAATTTTCAAACAGCCTCATGTTTATTTTCCAATTTTTATAAAGGTATACAAATCCAATTAAGCAAGATAACTTAAGCAAAAACTTAACAGTCTTCTGAAGGATCCTAACAAATAGTGTGAATAACCTCAAAGAAGTCAGAAAAATAACCATTCCAAAAGAACTTTTTTTTTTGTTGAGTTGGGCAGGGGTAGATAGGAAAAAGAGCAGAAGAAAACTACACTGAAAATGTACACTATTGGCACATCTGGTTTTGATTTAGAAGCATGATTTTGAAGGAGCTTTAAGAGTCTCACTCCTAATGAAGCCAGAGATATTCTTGTGAAAATCAACTGAGGATGTGCAGGGAACTCACATTTCTCTCCCCAACCTCTCCTTCTTAAGAAAATTTTTTAGAAAGTATTTTCTAAAAAACTGAAAGCTTAGTGAAGTCTTGAGAGAATACCAAATCTCAAATGAGTTTCATTCTACTTTCTATCTACAAAAAACACATTATCTCTATTCAAGGCTAAATTAGCATTCTTGGAAAGTTCTGTTTCATTGAAGCAATCCTGAGCTACACTTTCCAAACAAAATAATACGGACAGTTCTGATGACACCCCCCTCAAACGATTGGTATTTGAGAAAATGCATCAAGTTTGCTACAAACTGTCTCAAACAATAGCGCAATTGTTGTTGTCAGACTCAACAACAGACTCAGGATATCCTTCTTTATTTATGTGACATTAACATTTATTTTTTTATTACAAACCAAGATACAACTATATAAATGGAAGTTAAAGAAGCAATACTGTCCCGTGTTCCATTGGCAAAAAAGACATGAACAGATAATCTAAAGACTGATATTTCAATAAAATGGAGACAATCTGATGTCAGCTAACTCAGTCACTTGAGATATACTTTCAAGATGATAAGATTTCACCACTTGGTATAATCCAGTACTGATCCACCCTAACCATATCAACCAGTAATTTCACTTTCTGTATTGCTTAGCCGCAGAATTGCCAAGCTCCTAATAGTTCTCTTTCTTGCTAAGAAAAAGAATATAGTTACTTCCCAAGAAAATTAATACAAGTAGACATTGGAGAAATTGATTCTTTTATCCAAGTATCTTGATCCCTTCCAGAAGTAAGACAAGGTGCACAGCAGAGGCATTTGTACACTAAGCCATAAAAGCATGAAATTGGAAAGTCTGTTCATGCAATTCTCAGAGAAAGTTTTATTCTTGTTTGTGTACTGATGTTTTGTATCACCTTTAAAGCTGACATGGTTCTCATTAAAACTGACTGACCAACTTAGTCTCACCTACATATATGTTCAAAAGTTCCAGAGTTAAGAAGAATTAAGCAGTTCTGTTTTTCAACCTGAAATGCTGAAATACTACATGAGAATAACATGAAAATTATTTATTCTTAACCTCTGTCATTTCCTAGGTGCCTGGTGCAGTGATGTATGAAAATGCACATGCCTCCTAAATTTTTATTTAATTGCGTCTAATGAAGCTGTGGGTGTTCTTGGTACATGTACATACCGACTTAATTCTTAAATTTAATCCTAAAAAGCTTCAGAGTTAAATGATAAATCAGCGCATTTATTTAACAGATTAATACTCTACTACATTAGAAAAAACCTGGGTGTTAATTTTTAGGTTGTTGCCTTAGAATTTGGTTGAATATCTCTTTACCATCATACCTTGAGAAAAGCCAAACATGATGCCAGTGTATTTTCCACTACTACCTAGTTTCAGAGATTAATTTTAAAAAGGAAACTCTTATTGTTTTCATCCTTTTACTGTTTTTCAAATTTCATTTCAACAGTCTGGAAGCCTCCCCATTTTAGCTGCATCCTTGTGAAAGCAGTAAAACCAGAATATTTTAACCATAAATCTGTGTGCCAAGTCACTTATTTCTATACTGGATTTACAATTTAGTATTATTTTTTCTGAGCTGCTTCTCATAAACTTTAACATTTATTTATTTTGTAAGCTGATCCGTATTAAATAGAAGGTCTCACTAATTAGCATACGAGGATATACAGGGAGTGGGTGGAAAAAAGAGGGAATGTCTGAAATGCATTCAGCTAATTTAAAATCAGGCAGCAATGAGGAATTAATCAAGTGTTTTTTCCTTAGTGAGCATCACTTTATATTTATCAACACTGAACTGTATTTGACTCCACGTTGCTTTATCTAGCATCTTGATTTGTTGCCTTACAATTAAATTGAATGTACTTTTGCCATCATATAAAAAAAAAAGCCAGTGTATTATGGTATTTTCTACTCTCAAGTGACCAAAAAAATTATTGAACCAGTAAGAGACAAAC
Source organism: Geospiza fortis (assembly GCF_000277835.1). NCBI lineage: Eukaryota > Metazoa > Chordata > Aves > Passeriformes > Thraupidae > Geospiza > Geospiza fortis. The sequence goes on along the minus strand of NW_005054333.1, from coordinate 3,168,272 downwards.
TCTTTTTTTTGTCCCAGATAATGTGTTCCCAATGTGGAGCTGAAATTGTTGGCGTGGGAAAGAGCTCTTACCACCCATTATATTTCTAGATTCATACAGGAGGTAGTGAAAGGTGCAAAACAGAAAGGAAGAATAAGATAGCTGTAGTTTTCCTGTTCTGAAAGCAGAAGCAAATCTCAGAGAGATTAAGAGAAATAAATCACTCATTAGATCAGAAATGGTTCACTTAGGCCCACGGCCACTGATTAAAGGGCATTTTAAAGGGTTAAAAAGAGTAAAAAGAGCAACTTTTATGTCTAGCAAAGTTGCCAGACAACATTTGGTCCTCTCCCTTTTGTAATAATTCATTCATCAGGTCACTTACTGATGCAAGCCAGGGTTTTTCTGGGCTCACCGGAATATTGTTGAGTGAGAAGAGATCCTTCGCACTGAAGTTGACTTCTGCATGGGGTTGAGATGCTTTTAAACATCAGCAGTCTGGTATCTGCTGTATCCCACCCACATTCCCAGCAACCACTATAATTTTTCTTAAAGACTGCTCTTATAAAGGAATTAAGAGTAGACCAAATGTATACACATATAAAAAGAGCAGAGAACAAACGAGTCCAGAAGAAGAGCATATATGTGTAGATCTGAAAGCAATTAGTTCAGTATTTAATTTGGTGCAAAAATGTAGCTTATCTACTTTTATAAAATTGTATCAATTTCTATCAAAACACAGCCAAAAGAAGAAGAAAGAAGGAACGTGCACTTTCCTTGCCTCAGCTCATTATGAGCAGAGTGCTGAATGTTTTCAGTGAAAACCATTTATTTATGTATGTGAGATTAATAATGGAGACTGTAAGGTCATTCTTCAGCAACTTTCAAGTTTTCTGAAAACTGAAGTGGTCAAGTCAGAAATATAATCAAGGCAGAAACAGAAGGATGTCTGTGACAAGTGTTCACCTTGTAAAGACACTATGACAAGCAATTTATTCCAAAACAGATGGGAGCCGTTATTTCCATACAGCGAGCTTCCATCCAAGTCACACTAAAACCTGCAAATATAGTTAATCCACAATAATTTATCACATGTGATCCAAGCAAAAGAATAAAAAATAAGCACTTCCCAACATTTCACAGATTTTGCTAAAAGGTGAACTGTAGACATGAGACTTCAGAAAGCAAAAAAATAATTGCAGACATAGGCGAGGATATGGCAAAATAGAAGTACCTGTAAAATGGTGGCAATGGGCAAAAATTACTTGGACACTGCAATTAAGAAAACAAAACCAAATTTTACAGTGGCTCCCTCCAAAACACAGACAAATCTCTAACATGCAAAAGAATCAAAAGTTGCTCCATCCTTTATCATTAGGTGGTAAGATTATTTTTCTCCACATTTATGATATATGATAGATATATTAGACATATATCTACACATGATATTCATATTTATCTTCCATTTCACCAAATTAAAAAGACCACTTAAAAAGACTAAAATGTACAAGAACATTTACCACAGGTGTGTTTTCTGCAAATTTTTTGTGGATACAGACTTTAGTACAATGATGAATATACAATAAAAACGCACTCTCTAGTGATGCAGATCTGCCTGGTAAAATTCCGAGCTTTCTTTTGTGCCAAACTTTGATTTGTTTAAATTTGACACAGCAATAGTGCCCTATTACCTCTGCTTTATGACTTTGTAAAAGGATGTCTAGGCAAGAAACATAAAAGTACACATCTTTTTCCTTGCTTTCGGCTCTGCCCTTTGATTTTACACTTATATATTATCAAGAGTGGGTAACAAAAACTTCATAATCATACCAAACTATTTTGCAGTTTTTAACCTCATGCCAGTGTCACTGGATTTCTTCTGTGAGCATGTCTACAACATAATCTGCATTTTGTGTCAAACAAGGCAACTGCAAAAGAAATTAACTCACAAACTCTAACTGTACAACCAGAGTAACATAAAGTTCCTGCTCCTTTTTACAGCTAACTCATTTATGTAGCACAACATACTCTGATGTGCAAGTGCAACTTCAGACACAACTGAAAATACAATTAGCCAAAAATGCATTTAGTTTTCTTATGATAATTATCTTGAGAAAATTGCTATCTAATCAAGACAGAAGCACAGACATACATTGAAGCATTATTGGGAGCCACAAATATGAGTACTCCCTTCATGAAATATTACAAATGATAAGTCACCCAGTTGTGACACTGATAACAATTATAAACATACCTTTTCAATTTAAATATTATTCTCTGGAACAAAAATTCCTGCAAACATATTCCCTGAGGTTTCACATAAAAAATATTTATGCTAACTAAATCTAAGAAATTTGGATGTAGCATTTATTTTTGTTTGAGTAAAAACTACAAGTCACACTTTCCTCTACAAGACTGCTTTGGCCAAACAAGCTGTTATCTGAGATCTGTATTTCAACCACTTAAATAGGAAGATACAGGGGAAGTTACTATCAGTACACTTCTTCTCAGTCCTGACAAGTCCTATCTTCTCTATGGCAGAGAAAACACGATTTCTTCATTGAACCCAGCATCTGCTAATGACTTTTGATGAACTGTAGAAAAAGCAGTTATGAGTCACAGAGCTGATGAGTAGGGAGACAAATACAGGGAAAAAAATCTGCATTCTGAGGAACAAAAGATGATGGTAAACTGGAGAGATGGCTGGAAGCAAACTTGCAAATAGGAGATTGAGAGGAGGAAAATGCAGTTACATGAGACCCAGGAGACCCAAGCCACAAATTCGAGATCCAAGGAGACCAAGGAGAGAGATTTATACAATAGGAAGTGTTCCCTGCATGAGAAAACCGTTTCCCTTGAAACACTTCAGTTGAAGAAGGTAAGATGATGCCATTTGGCCACCTGGTCAAGGCAAGGAAGAGTGGCCCAACAGAAGGCTATAATTAAAGAGGTCAAAAGACATGTACAATTAAACCATCAAAGTGACAGCAATACCACAGATAAGATAACACAGAAAGGAAAAAAATAAAATGAATGGTGGAATGGTAGATCAGAGAACTTAAGTCTTATGGAATGAGAGACAGGAACATTTAAATCATAATTTTCAGTCATTCTGGATAAAGAATGCTTCCTTCTGGCCCCTTCCTTCTGGCTTCTTTTCATTCTTTGCCATTTGTTACAAGCAGTTTTCCTCCCTTGCTGCTTCCACTCTGCTAGTGCAGTACAGCCTGCTGCATCGTCTTCCAAGCAAAAGGAACTCCTACAGCAGGCTTCAAAGCAGGAAGCACTGTATTGAATTTCTGGCTGCCTAATGCACTCCCTTAAAACATTCTGCTGCACACACAGTGGGTCACAGACTTGGGTTAGTACCACACAATGAACCATGTGCCACGCTCCTGCAATTCTCCCCAAGCCCCTACTGCAACAGGCCCATCATAATGCTGGTCTGATACGGCCCCTTTCACTAGAGCAGCCCTTTTGTTCTATCACTCTGTCATCTTGTTTATCTTGATCAAACCTCTGCTCTAGCTGTATTAGCTGAGGGATCTATTCAGCGTAACAGCTGCTCTGGCCAGGCCCCCAAAGCTGCACTGAATACCTAGCAACTGCAGCAAGTAAAAGAGGACAATAATAATTAGAATAAACACTCTGCAGCACTTCTAGCAAGGACAGAGAAGGAACTGGAAATGAATGTTTTATTAATTATCTCCCTTAATTCTTGAGAGCAACATTCCAAATCTGCTTCATATGGAATCCATGACTCTCATTTTTTAAAGACTCAAAGTTGATAGTGCTGCTCTTGGTGATAAAGTAGAGACACTGCCAAAAAATGGAACCCTCAGATATTTATGTTCCATAAATATCTCCCCAGCCACCAGAGAAGGGAATAGATGAACTTTGGTAAAGTCACCTTAGCTCTTACAATTAAACTGTGTGAGTTATGTACAGAAGGATGCTTGAGCTCTAGGTGTTCTGGAAATACTGGTAAACCTCAGGCTCTGGAGGCTATGTCAGGTGGAATGAAGTGATATATTCCTTAAGATTCATCACCCTGGTGAGTAACAACATTTACCCAAGTAGTACTTCTCCAGTAACATTTTCAAACCCTTAAAGCTAAGTTTTCTTTACTGTCAACTTCAACAGTAATCTCCATATCTATGCACAGATAGATTTTTATTTAGATCTTTTATTAACCTGAAGAGGCATAGAGGTTCCTTCCTGCAGATCTGCTGCGGAGATTACTTCCCATGAGAACAAACTGTACTGATGTCATCAAACCAGATGGATACCAACTCTTTTCATCACGAGGTATGAAAAACCATCTCTATTATCTGTACTTCAGCTCTGGAGTTGGAGAAGACCCATGAGTTTAATCCTTACCTCCTGATAATCTTAGGTGTTTTTAGTGAAGAATGCAGCACAAATCATTTAAATGAGATGTTAAATATTCTTTAAAACTCTCACTTGAAACGTATTTATGGTCTGTAGGAAAGCCAATGAAATAGCACAGGCTGAAGCATCAGAAATATGCTAAGGGAAGCTCAGAATCACATTTTCTTTATATTTATTCTTGACAATCACTCACCTTTCTCAAAGTTAAAAGGAGGTAAACCAGAACCAGCACTCAAATCAAATACAGCTGACTAACAATAAATGCCACTAGCAACAAGTACTTATCTGGAGAATATCCATGGCATTATCAATATCAATAACTTTCATTCCAACAGACCTCCAGGCCAAAGATTTCATTTTATCTGCCCACTCAGTACCTTCTAACACTGAAAAGCAATTTCAACAGAAGTTATTTTGCATTTCCACATAATATTGGCAGGATGTCAAGCACACTTCTTTTTAAAATCATTTATAATGAAAAGCACGGCAAAATAACACAATTTGATGTAATTACACTTGCTGCCAGAGAGCAAAAAACAAAAATGCAGCAAACTAAATTTCTAGGGAAAGATAAAAGAGCATATTTCTTAGTATCTTCATGTTAAGTGGGTTACTGAAGTATCCCTCAACATATGTAAAAATGTGGTCACAGTGCCATAAATTCAGAATGTGGGAAGTGTTGGTACTAATTACTGGTATGGAACCTTGACATCAGACATTGCAAAAACCAAGCATCAACTAGACTAGCTCTTTGACAGCAAAGAGATAATTACTAGACTTCCTCTGCTAAGGAATTCCCAGGACTTATTATTGTTAGCACACCAAAAAAAAAAACCTGATTGAAGAATAGAAGCTATTTTCCTTGTGATGAAATGACCCATCTGTAAGAAAAAGGTTTCACATGGTCAGGCCATGAAAGATCCATATAACAAATGCTTTGCTATGGGTTTGCTATGGTTGTTCTGATCATATCATTTTTCCACTTTTAGAGAAAGGTGAGGAGGTGATTGACTAAACATGTCAACAGTTCACTGTAGGCTGCCAGAGCCAGGAAAATAATTATATTGCCTATTTATTTTTCTCTGGCTTTGGCACTATCTAGCCAAACAGACAAGCCACTATATTTGTGGCTGAATCCATGCAGTAAGAAGCAGATGATCAAAGAAATTACAGGATCAGGTATCAATTTGTCCAAATTCTGGATCCCAAACACAACTTGATGTGGAAATCCTATTTTCAAAACTACTTAGAAAACAAGAATCACAGGTCTAGCTGTATATATCTTTGCAACACTGGCAGTGTTACATATTTTAAGACTAATTCTGAGACTTGAAACTGTTATGTTTAAAATTCCAATAATACATCTAGAGTATAGTGTTTATGAAACAAGACACAGAATTTTTATATCTGTCACACCTCAAAAATATCAGGACTGACTAAAAAAGTATATCAACAGAGTTTTCATTCTTGTTTTCCCTAGAATTTTGAGATATAACTCTGGCATCTGTATCTGACTTCTGCATGCTGGCTACAAAACCTCTTCACTGGGAACAGTTTGTCACTGAAGCTAGTTAACCAGACAAAGGTGGTGGAATCTCCACCCTTGAAGATTTTCAAGACCTGGCATAAGAAAACCACAGCCTAAATCATTCAATCTTGGCAACAGTCCTTCTTCAAGGGGGAGGCTGGACTAGAGGACCTCCAGACATCCCTATAAACCAGGGAATCTGAGAAAATGAGACACCAGGACAGTATGCCGGTATTTCCTTCCCAGTGAATGACAGAAACATCCCCCTTGAACAGACTGGATTTCAGAACAGCCTTGGCATGCAAGAAGCAGTCTGGGATGTGCTAATGAATAGTGCTCTCTAGATTTTCTAGTTTTCTGCAATGTTTTCTCAGGTTGTTTGTGCCCATGCCTAAGCCCTGAGGTGATCATATTCTTATCCAACATGGCTGTAGTCATTAACAAAGCTATTCCTTTACAGCCTAATATCTCATTCAGACAAACTCCTCCCAAATAAACAAGATGCAAAAACTTCCCGTTCTTCATTTGGTGAGAGACATAAACCCTTGGCACTTGGTGTTCATCAGCAGAGAGCTCTCCAAGCCAGCAGCCATGCGCATAGAGTTCCCTTTCTCCCCTGTGACTGCCTTCCTGGCTCCAGTTAGTAACCCTGGATCACCTTACCTACATGGAAGACAATTCAGGACTTGGGTTTTTTTGGCAGTTTACAGTTCAGCAGTGTCACACTCCTCCCCCAATACTCATTACAGTATTTTCTACTTAGATATTCTTCTTCAGAGTATACCTCTCTAGAAGAGCTGCATACTTCAGAGACTACATAAAGAAAACTATGGGATGTAAAGTGGCTTCTTCAGCACACTGCTCTGTCTTCTTGGAAACATTTCCCCCATAAAAGTTAAGTACTGCTTCTCCTCAACAAATTTGATGAGAAAGTTTTAAGCTAAGCTAAGCTTTCTAGGACAGTCCTATTTCTCCCCATTTTTTGGCTTCCTGCTTTCAGAGAATGTTCTTCCTCAAAAACAATCCCCAACACCTTACTTGCCTATTCAGTTTTACTGGGAAGCACATATCTTTCCATCCTCATTTTTTATCACCATACACATCCATGGCCCCAGACATTCAAGTTGGGCTGTCAGAAAAAAACCACACTGTTGAGTAGCTCAGTGTCATTCAGTATTTACAGCTCTATCCAAGGTGTTGGTGGGAAAGAACTAGAAGATAGCAACTGAGACAAAGTACTGGTTACTCCTACTCTTTTGGTACTCCTCCTGTAGACTACTCTTACTCTATTGGTCTTCAAAGGATAAAGGTTATTTTCATAATACAGTATACATGTGTGTCACTCAAAAGGAAAATAAAGTTAACAGACAAACACAGACACATTCTACAGTGAGGTGACACAGCCTAGAAAAACATAAGGAAGATTTTTAAGTATTAAATAATAAAATCTAATTCTGTGGCAGTGTGATTTCACCTGATATGTGAGATGCAAATGCCAGCTAATTTTTCTTCAAAACCATCAAAAGAACAAGTTTCCTACAGTCTAGCAATACAGATTTTTTTTTAAGCTAAAAAGAAATGATATTTTATCTAAAATATTATAAAAGCTGACACTACTAAAAACCATGAAGTGTTTATACTATATTTAAAGCACAATCACCCTCATTCAACACACTTTGTGGAACTGACAAAGAATGCTATTTTTGCAAAAAAAGTGACAAATATTTTTTCCATTGCCCTATCCTATTAATCTGAGTTTCATATAATACTATACATTATAAATATAAGCATTATTAATATATAAATAATTTCAAAGTTGTCTCAGTCTTTTGAGACCTTGTAGTGCTTCATCTTTTAACCATTAAATTATTTTACACAGATACAAAATTTGAGATCCCGAAGTTGTTAGTGACAAACTGAAAATCTATTAATTCTCCTTTCTATAAAATTTTTATAGCAGCAACATATAGTAGCAACAAACATTATTTCACTACAGAATCATTAATGCAATAGAAATAATTCAGCAG